>NW_027492511.1:0-558272 GCF_021521415.1 Bidens hawaiensis
ATTATGAAGACTTAAAGTAGTAGTTATATTATTATTGAAATAAGAAGATAAATTTTAAGGAAAATAGCTATTCAATTTTGAATAATTAGGCTAGAGATTTATTTTTCAGATTATTAGTTCCGAATAATAAGGATTAAGGTTTAAATTTGAATTCTACAAATAATATTTTTTAACCATGGAGTGTATCTTGTGAAACCCTAAAAGTCGTCATGAGTTTTGTATAGGACATTATCATGAATTCTTTCAGTTTTAGATGCTTATAGATCTAGGATCCATTTTCTTAGATCAATAATTCTCCATTGTAATATGTGATGATAAATGAAAAGGTTTAAAGTTGAAAAGGAAGAATACTTTGTTGTATTTTCATGATGATTTTCTATCTTTATCTGACTGTAATCACAATCATCTTTCTCTACACGTTATACGGTTATGGTTCAATTCAAGACAAGCAATCCACGTACTATTTCCACATTATTCTACCAAGTATTTTCTTGAATCCTCCCCATTCCCCAATCCCCATACAATTTGTTACTTCATATATAATATTATAAAGCCTTGGTTAAAATCGAAACTAACATGTGTTTATACTTGGAATTTATAATGTACTTTAGTTATTTAATTATATCCAGGTATAATTTCCATTAGTTCTTGAAAATAATTTCATAAACATGTTTAAATTTAAGGAGACATGAAGAATCACTTCTTATTGACTTTCGGCCATTAGCTTTATAATAATATAGAAAGAATGCTTTTTATGTAGCGACAAAGTTTCATGCACAACGTCTCCAACGTGTAGTCACTAGTCATTTTTCAAGCCAAGTAAAAAAAAGAAGCTAGGATATGATATGTGGGAATAGGTTGTTTTTATTTAGGAATTAGGATTTCAAAGCTAATGATTTTTTTTTAAAGGAAATCAATCCATCAAAAAATATAGAATTGATTGCAGTTATGGTTTATGTGGTGAAATTCAAAACACAACTTTTAATCCCGTGGTGGTTTTTTTCGTAGTTATGGTCTCTGTGGTAGTATTTTTTTAGGCAATTGGAGCTAACCGATTAGTTAACAGTCGTTACCTCCGTTAGTTTCAGGGGCAAAATAGTTTTTTTACACCCCAAACCATCGCCGATTCAATATAGCCCCCCCCCCCCCCCTCTCCCATTCCTTTGCAAATAGCCCTACAAGCGCCTGTCGTTGTCATTTGATATCACCGTCGTCATATCGTCAGCGTCCTTATCTCACTGTCGTTATCTCATCCTCATGGCAATGGTCAATTACAATTTACGCTAACGTGTCGACTATTCTCAGGCATGAACGCGGGTTTCAATTTTGAGCTTTGAGTTTTATATGTGTTAAATAATCAATTGTTGTGCATAATTGTCTGTTATATATGTGTTTTGCAGTAGCATAATTATCTATTCACGGTCACATGTGACTGTGTATATATTTTATGTATGTGTGTGTCTGTGTGTCTGCATATATGCATGCATCTGTGTGTGTGTATGTATTTATGTGTGTCTGTGTGTGTATATATGTATATATATGTGTGTGTGTCTATATATAGGTATGTATATGTGTATGTTTTGTATGCATTTGAGTATATATAGGCAACTGCATTTGTTGAAATGCACAGTTTGACTTAGAAAAGTCAAACTTTGTGTTTCAGTTGGTTAATGTTGTATAAAGTCAAAGTTTGACTTAGGAAAGCCAAACTTTGTGTTTCAATTGGTTAACTATATTCATAATCAAAATTAGGGTCAAACATTGTGTCTGAGTTTGAGTGTAATAAGTAGGTTTAATTGAAAGTTAACGAGTCAAACAAAGAAAGTCAAATGCTAGTTGCTGTTAGATCTGGAGGGAAAAAACTAAAACTGAAATAGGGTCCAAAATACATATGTTATTAGACGACGGGAGTTGTAAACTGCAAGGGTATTAATATCTTTTCACATGGAAACTAACTTTGGGACTAACGGTTGGTTCCAAAAAAAAACACCCTACCACAGGTACCACAACTACGTAAAAACCACCACATAGTTGAAAAATGCGTTTTACATTTCACCACATGTAACTGCAATTAAGTTTTAAATGAATTAAGCATACCCAGTATAATCCTACTCACAGACTAGAGTCTCGGAGGGTTTAAATGTAGGCAAATCTTATCCTATTCTATAGGATAAAGAGGTTGCTCACTTGCTCCAAACAAGACCTCCCTAGTTAAAAGATACAAAAATTTGCTAACAGCACTCCACAAACATCCTTATATCCGACATGGGATTATTTTGCATCTCACTAGACAGATGTTGTAAGTGTATATGGGGGTGTTAAGCATCTAAACTTAGATGCTTAACCACCAAAACTACGTAGTTTTGGTTAAAAGTTATAAAGAAAATCATTTTATTTATTTTATTCATGTTCCATCTCTACTAATTTAGGAAAACTTCATAACTGCCTAATTTATCATTCGTTGATTGTAAACAACTATGTCTGGCAATTCATCTTCTTCAATTTGCAAATCACAATTAATCTTCAATTACCCAGGTTACAAATTCAGTCTAATCATGAAATTCTTATCCGATCATCCCTAACTTGATTAGAGTTCATGTCCAGACTACTCTTTGATGAAATTCAAAAAGCCTTAAAAGGATTTAAAAAAAACGACTTGCAAACTTCGACTGACTGACCATATCGGTAAACCAATCACACTTTTTGATTAATATGAAATTAAGTTAAACTGTTTAGGACCACATGTAATTTCAATTTTGATTTCAGTTTTTAATGTCCAGACGTGGTTATGAAGAATTTTGTTTTGTGCATTAGAATGGATGTGATGAATTATTTATGATTCTATGAAGAATGGATTCTTAGGCATCGTGTATCATTAGGGAGTGATGAATAATAATTGAATTAGTGCATCATTGGGACCAGAGAGAAAACCTTGACTATCAGCATTAGTTTTCAATCAAAGCTACGTCGTTTTGATGGTTTCACGTCTAAGCTTAGATGTTTTAACAGCCCCATATTCGCTTTCCTCTTTTACGATTAACTATTTAACTGTATAAAAAATTTTCAATTTTGAGATAAAAATTTATAATACCATAAAGCTATAAGAATTTATATCATACACAAAAATGCAAGATGACAATATTAAGGATGTACTTTTATTTGTGAAAATGTTCATATACAAACATTAAAATATTTATATTTTTAGACTACTTAGAACAGTCATCATATTGTTTTTTCTTTTAATCTCCACGATCTCTCTAAGAGTGTTGCTAGACGTATCACTTTCATACTTTTTTTACTTATTGTACTTTCCCCTTAAGCTTATCAAATTCTCTTAACATTATTTAGATACATATTAGTCGCTTTAACATACTTGTCACAAACACATGTATATAGTTTAGTAAATATAATAATACATCGATATTATTATGATAAAGATCAATAAACACAAAAAGAGAGAGAGAAAATAGAATAATATAAACTTTATTGTTTTTGATTGAATATTTTAAGGGTAATGATAAACGTAACCCATTTCCCTTATTTTTACTAAACATATTCGCTCCCTTAAGTTTTACATTAATTTGATTCAATTTTTTTTTGTTTTTTTTAATATTTTGTTATCTTTTATTATTGTTATTTTTAAAACACATATTTAATATCTTTATAAATAATAATTAAACATTTTTACCAATTTAAAATAAACATTTTTATTATTTAAAAATAATTTTTTTATAATTATTTTATTTTTTAGTGAGTGGTTTTTCAAATAATTTTAGAGATAGTTTGCATTTTTTAAGGCAAATTTCATATTGTTTGTTAATTAAAAATAAAAAGAAATAGTATATTTACATAATAAACTACACAAATTTTATGAATTAAGAATAAGATATCTAATGTTATTTGATAATTAATAGTTTATCATAGAAATAGTGTTAGTATGAGGAGGGTAATATGCAAATAAAATTGTTAAAGGGATTAAAAGTTTAGAGAAAAGAGGTACGTTTAGCTTAACCGTATTTTAAAGAGAGAGCATAAAATGGAAAAAAAATTGTTAAGGAATGTCAAATAATTTGTTAAAAGAAGTGAATGTTAGGGGAAATGATATGACAACAAGAGAAAGAGAGACATTTAGCATAAGACTAGACGTACTGGTAGAGGAATGTGGTGCTAGAATGATGATGTGGCTACAAATTCCTTGTTATTCACCATTACATAATATTAAAAATGGGGGCTAAAGTTGTTGTCCGCCAAGCCCTTAGCGGCGTTAGTGGCAGAGAGAATAATCATTTTAGACATGACGAGGGATTATTTCCCACACCCACTAATGTATTAAGAATAAAAAAACAAATTTTTGTCTATATAAAAAAATGCACGTACTTATAGCCCTATGGATTTTGGGAGGAATGCTCATATCCAACCAGTACCGCACCACTATCCATTGAAGAGAAACGAGTAAACCTACGAAAAATTAAATACGGACACACATGTAAATTTTCAAGCGGACATGATAGAACATCTATGGAGCAATCGCAGAATTGGCGATGATGATGACAAGAGCAACGATGAGGAGAACAATGAGGATGAGGTGAACGAGAATTTTTTACAATTACATAATTGTACTATTTTATTAAGAAGATCATGCTATACCAAAGCAAAGGAAAAACGAAATCCGTGTCAATTGTCGTGTCATCTAGTAGTCTTTTTTTTAATGTTCTAGTATTATTTATGTATTTTTAATTTTCAAGTATCTTTTGTCTTGTTTCTCTTATTTGAAGATTTATTTTTTATTCCTGCGTGTTTGTAATTTTTATATTACTAAAAAGTTATGGTATTTTATTGTGTGGTTTCATTATTTAAATTGTTATGCGTACTGAATAATAAAATATTAAGTAAACAAAAAAATTTATTAAGTACTAATTACAGTTAGTTAAAACCACTACACTTGATTTAAAAGAAGTTTTATTAAATTTACTAGCTTTTGAACCCATGTATTACACGGGATTTATCAAATGATAAAAAAAATGGTCTTTTATTTCAATTGTAATTCTCAAAATACTTATGAGTTAATTTAATGTAGACTTAAAGGAAAAACAAATGGGTTAACCGAAATTACTAAAATAGCATGGTTTTGGAAACGTCGAGTGTGAATTTGCAAGAAATTTAAAAAATGTGCTAAAGTTGCGTAGTTGGTCAAATTTCAGGTATGAAAATGACACTGTGTTATAAAATTCACACTATGTTATAATCCGCTTGACAAAATGATTTTGACCCATGACCTATGGATAGCTAGAATGAAAAGATAAGAGATTAGAAATTAGGAGAAATATAGGCTTGACACCTAAGCTTCAACATTTTCTTTTATTAGTATTGTAAGATTTTTGCCAACAAGGCATTTTAACTAAACAATTAGTTAAACCACCACACATAGTCTAATTATTTATCTCAGTTTTATGAAAATATTTCGAAAGATCACTTAAACTACCACTCTATCATTCTCTTTGTGTGCATATATATATATATATATATATATATATATATATATATATATATCGCGTACCTAATGTATGATTATCAAAGGGTAATTCCGTTAGAACGTACAATTCCACAAATCGCTGTTGTTTAAAATTCCCCCTAATCTGCAATCAAAACCTAAACCCCATTCCGAACTACCGTAAATCAGTGTTCTTCAAAATTACCCCTAATCCGGCAATCAAAACGTAAACCCCCGTTCCGAACGGCAATCAAAACCCCCATAACATAGAAAATGGAGGTCGATGGACAGTCCAAAGCAAACCGTAATTCAAACGTTCGGATAACTAAGATGAACAAGGAACGTAGGTCGAAGATTAACAACGACAGGCCACAAAAAATGGCAAAATCAGGTAATTCTAATACGTTTCTGTTTATAGGTAGAGGTTTATGTGTAAAGGAACGTTTTATGAGATTCTTTTGGTTGCATACGCCGATTTGGTTATAGAAGTTTGTAGATGAGCATATTAGTTCGCTGTATGAGATTCTTTTGTTGCGGCTTTTCAAATAGAAAAGTATTAGGAAAACGTTTTACCAAAACGTATAAGCGAACTAGTCTACGGCGATACAAAAGTTTTTTACGGAACATGTTAGGAAAACGTTTTACCAAAACGAGTATGAGATTCTATTGTTATTGCATTTCAAATAGAAACGTATTAGCAAAACATTTTACCAAAACGTATAAGCAAAAGAGAAGTATATGATACCAAACGTTTTACAGAACATATTAGCTTATAGAGTTGTTTATGTTAGTTTAATGCTTATACGTTTTTGTAATATGTTTCACTAGTTGCTATTCAACAAAAAATGGATGCCAGACATAATCAATATGAAAAAAACCTTGCAACAACAACAAATAAACGTAAAAGAAATGAAGGTGAAGAAAGGGACTCAGATTCAAACTTTGAAACACCAATGAGGATTCAGAAACATCAAACTGAAAAGAAAAAAATGGGAATCCAAGTTGATGTTGAAAAAACAGTTTCAGAGTTAGAGGCACCGGCAAAGAAAGGTAAAAAATCATCCTCTGTTAAAACACATACTAGAAAAACATTTCAAGAATACAGAGATACAAAAATTTGGATGAGGTGTTCACCGGGAAATATTTTCGAAGCAATATCAGAAATGAAAGAACAAGAAAAGAAATGGGATTTGGATCATTGTTAACGATGAACATTACCACCATTCCCACTCGTCTAGGATATTGGTTGGTTATGAACTATGATTATGAGAATGACGAGTTAAACATAGGTAACCATATTATTAAGATAACACCCCAATTAGTTCATGAGGTTTTCGGGATACCAGTTGGTGGGGAAGCAGTTTTAGAAAAGAACAGACCAAGAGATGGGTCGAGTATGTCTATAGATAACTTCAGAAAGCAATTTGACCATTCAAGGATAACCATTCCAAATGTGTTGGACAGAATGGAAACACATAATGGGAAATGTGAAGAGTTTAAGTTGAATTTTCTTGTGTTATTCAACACATGCATTGGATTGATAACAAAATCAACAACAGTCAATCTAATGTTTATGTCCTCAATTTATGACTTTTCAAAGATATCAAATTTGAATTGGTGCACGTACATGATTCATAATTTGAAGAAATCAAAAATGGAGTGGAGAGGTATAAAAGAAAATGGAAAACAAGAACAGTTCAATGGTCCTGTAACCTTGCTTGCATTACTGTACACACACGAGTATCAGAGATGTCATGGGGCGCTTGGGGACCCAATAAAGACACTAGCAATTAGCTACATAACGACGAAAACTCTTTTTACCATGGATAGCCACTTGTATAATAACGGGCCGTTAACTGATAATGAGGATGATGAAGAAGAATCAAGTAAGTACTACAATATGCTTTACAAAATATTTATTCTGTAATAACTGTATGTTACTGCTATTAAAAAACAGAGGAAAATGCTGAAGCAACTAAAAACGAAAGAGTGGGAAAAGAAAAGACAAAGCCAAAAAGATTGAAAAAACAGGTGAAACAAGCAGCTAATGAAGTTGAGAAACAGAAGACACAAGCACCTGATGAGGTTGAAAAAGAGAAGAAACATGCAGCTGATGTGTTGGAGAAAAAGAGGAAACATGCAGCTGCTGGGTTGGGTAAAAAGACGAAACATGCATCTGATGAATTGGAGAAACAGAAGAAACAAGAAGCTGATGATTTGGAGAAAAGGAAGAATCAAGTAGCACATGATTTGAAGAAACAGGCAGCTGCTGAGTTGGAGAAAGAGAAGAAACAAGCAGCTGATGACCAGAATGATAACACTTTGGAAGATTATAATTGCTGTGAGAACAATTCACCATTGGAATTCCAGATGCCTAAAGGGACATCAACACAAGAAATAATAGACCACTATACTACCCCTGTACAGTTGTCTAGTTTATCCGCATATTTTCCTAGACACCCGTTTACTGAAGAGGAGAAGGTAAAACTTCTAACGATAAAAAAAATTTATATATTGACAAAAATATCATGATTCGTTACATTAATTTTTATTGTAGAAATGGAATGAAGAAATGGACAAAAAGTTAAAAGAATTTGATATAATCGTCTCTGAAATAGACAACTTGGTGATGAAAGAGAAGACAAAATATGGATCAAATGTATGGTTATTTGATAAGTGTTGTGCTTGGGAAGCCAAGTTCAATAAAAAATCATATGAAAGGCAAAGTCAAAGTCAACGTCAAAGTCAAACAGAAGGAGGTTTAAACGAATTAGGTAACATAATACGTTTTCATAACACGAATTAAATCCAATAAATTGAAACCTTTGTTATATAGTTGTAGCAGTTGATCTGTCAATGAACGAAGATGATATTCGTATATGTGCTGAAAAAGGTATAATATGATAAAACTTTTTCCTAATATGTTTTCCTGCTGAGTTTTTACTAAATACAAATGCTTACACGTTTTCTTAATACGTTTTCTAGAAAATTATGAGGTTGACAATCAAAGAGTTGGAAAAGATGTGTGTAAGATAGTGACAGGTATAATATACTAAAACGTTTTGCTAATACGTTTTGTGAGTGCATATGCTTACACGGTTGCCTACTACGTTTTTGCAGAAAAGGCTGCTGCAGACAATCAAGGAGACGAAACAGATGTGAGAAATAGAGTAAAAGGTATGATACCCTAATACGTTTTGATAATCCGTTGTTGCAAAGACACATGCTTATACGTTTTTTGTAATACGTTTACAATAAGGGGATGGTGTTGAGAATCAAGGAGTTGGAGAAAATCAAGGAGTCGGAGAAAATGTTTGTAACATAGAACCAGGTACAAAGATACATATACGTTTTGCTAATAGGTTTTGTTAATCCGTTTTTGAGAAGAAACATGCTTATACTTTTTGTCTAATACGTTTTACAGAAATGGATGATGCAGTTGACAACCAAGTGTTTCAAGTAGGTATAAAATGCAAATAAGTTTTGTTAATACGTTTTGTGGGAACATATTCTTACACGTTTGGCTAATACGTTTTTGCAGAAAAGGCTGCTGCAGACAATAAAGGAGGCGAAACATATGTGAGTAACAGAGTAGGAGGTATGATACCCTAATACGTTTTCTTAATCCGTGTTGTTAAATCCGTTGTTGCAAACACACATGCTCATATGTTTTTGTAATACGTTTTAAATAAGGGGATGATGTATTTGTAATACGTTTTAATTGCCTATACTTATACATTTTCGTAATACGTTTTACAGAAGAGGATGTTAACGAAAATCTAGTAGTTGACACAAATGTGACTAACGAAGAGGTCCCAACCAAAGGAGGTGACAATGCTCAAGGTGACAATGCTGAAGGTGACAAATTTTCATACTTATACAGTTTGTTTATTTAGTTCGTAATGGTAATGCTAATATATTCTTATACGTTTTGCTTATATGTTCAAAAGAAGGTAACAAAAATGATGGTGAAACAGATAATGATGAGATCATTCCAGGTTGTTGATTAAAAAAGATTAATTTTTTATAAATTAAAAAAAATAATAAAAACAAACAAATTATGTTGACCAAAAAAAGTTATTTTTGCAGTTACAGAGATTGAGGAGTTAAATAAAGAAGTTGGAGACAATGATGTTGCCAAATGTACTAATTCAAGTGTTAAAGATGATGTTGAAACACATCAAAACGATTTCATTCAAGGTTAGTAAAATTAAAAAAGGGCATTTCATATTACACTATAACATTATTTTTCTTAATAAAAAAAATATGCAGTGACAGAAATGGAAGAAGTAAATAAAGTTGTTGAGAAAAATATTGGAAAAACAGATAATGAAGGTATTGAAAGATTTGTACGTTTTAAAAAAGTTAAACCCTCATGTGAAAATATAACTTAATTTATTGCAGGTCTTGTTAATGTTGAAATTGAAGAAAATTATGATTATAACAATCAAGTTTTGGATTCAGTGATAATGAATTGTCCATTTTTAAATCAATCACCAACATTTGAAACACCAACATCAAAGTCAAAGATCATACCGCTTAAAGCTGCATCTCCTACACCACCACGTGACATTAATTTAGAAGTGGTACAAAGAGAAGCACGAGAGAAAAAACTAGCTCCTGCATTGAAATCACCTTACCTACATAGGCAAATCGCAATGGCTAAAAAAGTAACAACTGATGAGAGGATACTTGCGCGTTACATTTTTTCAGAACTTTCAGAGGAAAATAAGATGGAGATCATTTACAAGTCAAAATTCACAGAATGTTTCAAATTTGTCTTTGAATGCTTTTACCCTGATGTTTACATTTCAGCTGGTGCAATGGACATTTTTACTGAACTGTTAAACTATGAAAAAAGGAAGAGGGATGAAAAAGCATCACGTTTATGATTTTTTGCAACATCTACGATTATAGTAAGTATTAAATATTGAATTATATATATATATATTTAAAAAAATCAACCTTAATAATTGTTTTTTTGTATGTGTAGCCGATTCACTACTATGGCGAAGAAGGTACTGCCAACGACATTCAAATGCTGGAAATTTTCACTGATAACCTTGAGAAGTTAATGCAGAACAATAATTACATGTCTCTTCAAGCTGTTACCTTGTTTATTGTGCCTATATTATTCCAATACCATTTCTATTTGGTAGTTTTAAATTTGAAAACAGGAACAATCAAGCTTATAGACAACAACATGGTGAACGGCGAAATACCAGAAACGATTAAGTTTGACACGGTTGAGGAGAAAACAGCAGCTGTTAAATATTCCTTTCATGAAAGATACCAAGGGATACCGAATAAACTGGTAAACAATTTTTTTTTGATCAAAAATGTTGCTGATTTAATTTTCTTTAATTAATGCCTCCTATGAGTGCAACTAATATTATTTAATGCCCCTTTAGAGGGATATTTTTTGCATGTACTTAAAGAAAAACAAGTATCCTATTGTTCAAAGGTTGGAAATTACTGTTATAAAAAGATTGAAAATGGAATGGAGAACAAAAAACAATGTGAAGGATTGCGGGATCCTTGCTATAAGACACATGGAAACATACAGTGGGACGCATCCATGGTCATCTGGCTTTTATAAAGAGTCACCAAGACAAAAAAAAAGCAACTAAACGATTTAAGGGTAAAATTCTTGTCCAAAATGTTACTATCGGAAATCAACACTGTGAGAGACAAGTTAACCAACTCAGCAAAAAAGTATAATGAACGGGATAGAGAAGGTGACCGTGACAAGTTGAAATTGAAGAATTTATACAATTTAATCGAGAAGAGACAGGAAGAATAGATCTTTATTGTGTTTAAGTAGTTTATCTAAGACTTTCGGCTAATACGTTTTTAAGTTTGTTAAATTTGTTTGTTGGATTTCCAAGCTTTCAAGTCTATATTGTTAACAGAACGTTTATACGTTCCACTAATACGTTTTAATTTTTTAGAGTCTGTATTGCATAAAATATTTAAAGACAAAATATTCAAACATAATAAACCACACAAAATGTTTAAGTAGTTTATCTAAAACTTTCGTCTAATACGTTTTTAAGTTTGTTAAATTTGTTTCTTCGATTTGATTTTAAAAACTTCTAAGCTTTGAAGTCTGTATTGTTAATAGAACGATTATACGTTCCACTAATACGTTTTAATTTTTTAGAGTCTGTATTGCATAAACGTTCCTCTAATACGTTCTAATTTTCATACTTATTATACATATATCGATAACTGAACATGGTCAACGCAAACACAAAATTAGATCATAAGACCTGATAAAAAACCACAAATACAAAAACTTACATATGAAGATTCATAACAATAGTTTGTATCTGATAATACATAAACCCAACAGACGAAAACTCAAATCAAAAGGTTGGAACACATAATAAACCACACAAAATATTCAAAGACAATTCGATTCGTTACATGACAGCTTTGAGAAAGTCAAGCTTCAATTTAATAGAGCAGTTTAGAAGCTTTATCGCCTTGCACAGCTCTTTCAACTCATCAACTTCTTTTTTTCCTGTGTTAACCAAAAACAAAACGCAAAGATAATTAATAGTACTAGCAGGCATGTTTACCAGCAATTTTGTTATTTCATCCCTCATTTCCATGTTAACACTAGCATCTTTAATAACTGATCCTGCAAGGCGTCACGGTTTTTTGAATCTTCACGGATCTAATCTTTTATCATTTGTATCAACAAATCTTTGACAGATGAAGAAGAATTTGATAAAGACGAGGAACCTTCGCACTCCATTCTTGTTGATAAGGATTGTGATTTGGTGAAATAGTGAGGTGCAAATGTCTAGGGGATACAATTTGTAGTGTGTAATTGTGGTAGGAAAAATGTGTGGTTACAATTGATTGGGGATTTTAGGTGGAGCCAAAAAGTCTTTGATAACAGTAACAAAATAAAAATTGAAAAACGTAAAGATTCTTTAATAAAACGTTTATTAAATGTAAATTAATTATTGGGAAACTAAATTAAACATTAGAAAGATAAATTACTTAAAACAGCCAAAATGTTTGAAATCTTTAAAATTACAAACAAATATAAATTAGTTAAACGTTTAATTAATACGTTCAACTGCCCCGTTATTAAAAAATACAAATGTAATTGTGCCTAGAATAACTACAAATAGTGAAGTGATACCCCTACATTGTAACTAAATTAAAAGTTTAACATTATAATAACTTACTTTCAACAACCAAGTTTATAAAGTAAATGTTTAAAAATAAAAATTTCAAATAAGTGCAGACAAAATAAACATACAAATGAAAGATATTTTCATTCAACGTTCAATTAACCTTCAATATAAAAAAAATCGTAAACAAAAAATTAATACTCAATAATTAAAACTTAAATAAAAAATGAATTTTTATTAAACTACAAAAAGAGAAAGCATAAAATGATATGATTTTTAATACAATAGAAAGTATAAAATGATATGATTTAAACTTCAATATAAAATGAATTTTATTTAAACATTCCTTTAATACGTTCAATTAATACGATCATCTACCAAGAATTAAAAAATTGAAAGAATATAATGCTAGATGAAAAGACATATGTAGATGTGATGATGCTTAATTTAGATGTTAATAACTTCATTCATCAACCAAAATTACAACTCACCAATAAAATCAAATATAAAAACTGGGACAGACACCCCAAAAGACACACAACACAAACACATACTAAAAAATGGATTCCACTAATTCTATCATGAAAAGCATCCTAAGGGCCAAGATAAACCTGGAGTTAGAGAAAGATGAACATCGTCTGGCAGTTATTGAAGAAACCAAAGATCGCTTGTTGGAAGAAGAAACAAAGATGAATAACCTTCATTAAGAACTCAAGAACCAACCCAATAGCTCCTTCAAGAAAGAAGCCTTGACCTACTTTGAGCACCAAGCCTCATGCTATGGACGACTTCAAGTCGTCCTTGAAAAAACAGGTCACATGGTTTCGGTCAACAAGAAATCAAAGCTTGAGGGAGCAAAAGATATCCTCGACAACAAGTAGGTGATGGTTTGTTTCTTGGTTTGTTTCCTTTGTTTGAAAATGTATTTTGTGGTGATGTTTTGTTCTGGTTGTTTTGTAAGGTGATTATGGATGTAATATAAGATGTCTTTTGGATAACAGTTTCAACCTTTAAGTAATATGGTAATATGTTTTATGTAAAATGATAATACGTTTTATGAATAGTTTATCTACAACCAGAATGCAAATATTATTCTAGTACGTTTTATTAATGGTTTGTATACAACCAGAATGCAAATATTATTCTAACACGTTCTATATAGAATTAAAACATTTTAAACAAACTAACATATAGATATAAGATTTAAAAAATACTAATCAGTTCAACAACTTGGTAGGAGAAAAAAAACCAACCCTCAAAAATTAAGGTAAAAACAGATACAAACTACTTCTTTTTTAAAAGTCCTAGACATGTTCTACTGTTATGACCCGGCAAATTACACACCTTGCATTCTCTTTGTTTCTTCCCAGATCGAGCTATGGCTATCTCTTTCTGAGAATTAATCCTTTTATGTGACCCACGGCCCTTATTTCTTATTCCACTCGGCACACGGACGATCACCTCTGACGGTTGATCATATCCTAAAACTGCTGCAAATCTGTCCCTTTTTGACAAAGAAGTCCTTTGATATCGTGTCTCATCAGCTTTTTGGATCATAATATTCATTTGATCCCTAACTTTTGTAAGTTCATCAATGTCTGTGACATAGCTATTTATTAGATACTCACCCGCCAATGTTATTTCCCTTGAAATCTCCTTATTTTCAAATTCTTCTCATTACCCAAATTTGACATTGGAGCCGTTCTAATATTTACACCCGCATCTCTCTTCCAACGATCCAAAATGTACCTTTTAAGAAATCTTTTTACTTGAAACAAATTTAAAATGTAAAGAATGTGACGACACAATAACCCGTATTGTTCAAATCTTTTACAATTGCATGATACAATCGAATCTACTCCATCTTCACCATCCTTCTTAATCAACACCTTAGCATTAAAAAAATACAATGGCAAAACTTAGACATGTATAAAACGTTTTGCTAATATGTTTTTTATTCATCTAACACTCCATATATTTTGATTTTTCGTCTAATATGTTTTGCTAAAACGTTTTGTTTTAGTTCCGTATTAAAATGTTTAAAGACAAATATACCCTTATGTCAATACAGTTTCAATAAAACATTTTAATAATACGTTTTGATTCATCAACAGTCCGTATTTTTGTATTTTGCGTCTAATACGTTTCGCTTAAACGTTTTGTTGTAATTTCGTATGAAACTGTTTAAAGACAAATATACCCTTTTGTCAATACAATTTGCTGATACATTCTTTTATCAGACTACAACTTTAAAACAATAAAAATAATAAATTGTGTACAAATTAATTAAATCTTACCTTCAAACATCCTGGTACATATGCATTAAAGTCGAAGATGGAAAACTTCAAATAATCACCTTCTTTAATTGACTTAAGAGACGCAACACTGCTTCGAATGTGATACATTTCGTCTTGAAAATCATTAAAAATTGCCCTTGTATACATCAGTTCTGCTTCTTGCTCAATAGGACTTTCACTTACCAATTCAGGATGCGTATATCTTGTA
Organism: Bidens hawaiensis; assembly: GCF_021521415.1. Classification (NCBI taxonomy): domain Eukaryota; kingdom Viridiplantae; phylum Streptophyta; class Magnoliopsida; order Asterales; family Asteraceae; genus Bidens; species Bidens hawaiensis. Next base: position 15,148 of record NW_027492511.1, read on the forward strand.
TCATGATCATTTTTCCTACTGGTATGCCTTTGAATCTCCATACAATGATCAAAATGACTAAAAAACTCAACAAGTGATAATTGTGAGTTAGAAACCTGACAAAAAAAATGATTTTCACTCTCCGATCTTGATGTAGTACGTATGAGACCAGATAATGGTTCATCCCTACAATAAGCTGGTATCCAATCGTATCTCATATCAAAAATGTCAGTCAACCATTTATTAGACTCAAGATCAAATTCCTTCATTATAAGCTGCCATTTCGTCTCAAATTCAAATTGAGAAATTGAATCAGTCCACACAATGTCACAAATTTGACGTTTAAAGTCTTCATTGTTGCAAAGGGCGACACCAACCTACAATAAAAAAAACATAAAAAAATTATTGTTAACAAAAAACCATATACTAAAACAGTTTGTCATCGTTAATACGTTCTGTCGCCGTTAACACGTTCTATCATTACCTTGTCAGCAAGTTTTTTCATAATATGCCACATACACGACCTATGTCGTGTGTTTGAGAAGACTGATGCAATCGCTTGCTTCATAGCCGGATCTTGATTTGTAACAACAACCTTTGGAGCAACACCAAATGAATCAAGAAAAACTTGCAAAAGCCATGTATATGATTCAATAGATTCTGATGACAACAACTCAGCACCAACTGTTATATTCCGGCAATGGTTATCAATAGAAGTAAAAGGCACAAAAACCATCTTGTACCTACAAAAGATAGCATAAAAAGTCAAATAACATACAAATCAAGTATAAAAATTTGAAAATTAAAAACAAATTTGAAATCACAAAACCTATTGGTCTTGAAAGTAGCATCAAATGCGATAATATCTCCAAATGCCAAATAATTTTTCTTTGAAATCTCATCAGCCCAAAACAAACGAGTCAACTCACCATTATCATTAATAGTGTATTCAAACGAAAAATCGTCATTGCATCTTTTCTTTCCACTTAATCTTTGGACAACCATCTCAGCATCAAACTCGCCAATAAAACAATTTAACCTTTGTTTAAAATTCTTACAATCATCTTTTGAAGCCCCAACTTCTTCAAAACCTCCATACTTTATTCTAAGAATATTAAATGCTTTAACCGGGCCCAAATTTAATGTTGACAGCTCATATAAGATATCTTCTTGCACATGAGTTAGCTTCCTATTAGATCGAACAAAATGCATATCCTCTTCTTCTACCATTGCATGATTATGTTCTTCCACAAATTCATTTATTTCAAACTTAATACCATCCACAGATTTCAAAAAAAATTGAGCTTTACAACCACACCTAATTGTTGGTCTCTTCCGCCTTTTATAATATGGTCTTTTTGAACTGTCTTTATCTTCCATTGAATCATAACTCTTTGAAGGTTTATGACCTTCTTTTGAACATGTGAAATACTTAGACTTTAATATACCATCATTCATGTATGATCCCCCTTTACGAACACAAAAACCAGCTTTCTTTGCATATTCACAATAAAATTCATATGCAATATCAATAGACTCAAACGCCATTCCTTTAATAGGTTTAATAGAGTCATTCACTTGTGGTACGACATCCTCTGGAAAAGGCCCCAATAAGATAGGTAAATGAACACAAACAAAGAGAAGTTAAAAGCTATTTAAAGTGTATACGTTCTTTTAATACGTTCCTATTACTCAATATATGATTCTAAACATACCTATTAAAAGTTAACACGTTTAATACGTTCCATTACCAATTTCTTTTCATACGTTCTTATATTACCATTTTAATATGTTTTTTATACGTTCTAAAGTAACTCGTTCTATTGTTCTACGTTTTCCTAATCAGAACAGTGTATCCTAATCAGAACACATAATACATTTTCAACAGAATTTCCAGTACACTCTATACAAACCTATTTTTAAATAACACGTTCAAAATACATAAGTAATTCGTCCAAATCCAATTCAAACTATCGAATTAACAATTACCCTAACAAAAAATCGACTATCAATTCGGCTAATCACCAGTAATCAAAACGTAAAATATACTTACTTTGATGATTGGAATACATCACGTCCGAAAGAAAATGATACAAAAATCAGCAAATCGCCAAAATCGCAACAATCGCAATCTCAATTAATCACGTAAAAACGGTTTATGGAAACAGAGTGTAATCGAAACCGTTTCTAAATTTAGAGCGGCGTTGGCATTGAATTTGTTGAGTTTTTAAATGATGTAAAAAGATAATACTACCCTTATGTTAAGTTACGATGTCAGATTGTAAAAACTTACAATCTACATTCAATATCATCGCGTACCTAATGTATGATAAGGTATTAGTGTATTATATCCTTTATCTATCTATCTATCTATCTATCTATCTATCTATATATTGCGACATTCGTCAATTTTTCGATTCGTATTTGTATTTGTAAACCCGACCCGATGGGTCGTTTCGATGTATTATTGATTATTAATAAAGTATTCCCGACATTTATGTTCAAACGTTCGTTCATTTATTACTCGAGGCTTATCGATAACCCGCTCTAACGCGTAAACAATCCAAAACAAAATGTTATATAATTCGGTTATAGAGTTTAAAGCCAAAGTTGTAAACTTCGAAAACTTATATTTTAAAAGAGATTTAGTTTCCATTTAAAAGGTTTATTAAACTTCAGGGTTCAAAATGTAACATTCTATTTAAATTATAAAATAATATAAATTAAACCCAACCCCGCCCATCCCTATCCCGTTTTTCCGGTGGGTCTTCGGCCGCCTGAATCCGGCGCCGGAGATGGCCACCACTACCCTTAAACTCATTTTTTTTATCATTCTAAGTGTATAAAATTCAACTGTCGTCGATATTATGGCATAATCAATATATTAATTACGATATAACGACCTTTAAATAGCTAATTAATCCTGTGATACTCGCCGGAATTTACGGAAATCAATTTGCCCGGTTAACATGTATACGCTCCAAATTATTAGTATAAATAGGGGCCTAAGCTCCATTGCAACTCGCTCATTCCTCTCAATCCCCCTCTAATACACTGAGTAATCTGTAATTGGGAATTCTTATAAATTCTTTCCGGCAACTGGGTTTCGATCAAAACAAAACATATTAAGGTAATTGTTATATGCTTTGTACTGTCGTAACATCAATGTTTAAAAACCCTAAACTAATTTCACCAAACCTTGAACAGATTAATCGATTGTAATATTTAGGGTTTATGTTCTTGATAAAGGAAGAAGATGAATTTTCATTATTATATATATATAATATTTTTCAAGTTTAATCTGAATTGCTTTTTAGACCAACTGGTTAACATGTTAGGATAACAAACAAGACACCCGAGTTCGAAACTCGGGTCACACATGCCTTACTTCCTTTTTTTTTTGATATAACATGTTATTATTATTATTATTTAACAAAAATTATTAGAAACTGTTATTATATTTAAACAAGGGAAACCAAGCATAAACGAATGTTCACCCTAGCTCAACTGGTTACACACTGCACATGTAAACCTCAAGTCCCGGGTTCGAAACCCGGGTCAGCCATATTCCTTTTATTTAATTTTTCACCTAATTAATAAATCCTTTTTAATCATTAAAAATCAAAATAAAATTATAGAAACCTTTTTAAGTTAAATAAAAATTAAATAAATTAACTATAAAATATATCTCACCAATTCACACTTAAAAACCGAGTTTTTCGTTTTCGTAAACCGTAACTAAAAATCGTTTAATAAACGTAAGGTAAACTTTAAATTCCTAGAAATCGTTTAGTCAACGTAATAATTATAATTATAACTTATAACCAATAGTTCAAGCTTTTTGAACATATAAACTTTGTTTTCACGCCGCTAGGATACTTAAATCATATTAATAACCAAATTTCCATTAAAACTTAAATGTTAATATTATAATTAAAGAATATAAAATAACATGAAATATTCAATAAAGGTTATCGATTGAGTCTTATTTTTTTATCTATTTTAGTTGGTATTGATCACACGCTTCGGCTTTCGTGACACGTTCGGTTGTTGCATTCTTCAACGCTTTCGAGCTTCTTTTATTACCTTATTCATAAGGTGAGTTTTTCACCACCCCTTTTTAATGTTTTAATGTTTTAGGGTAGCATATGTATCCTTATAAAGATTCAAGTATTATTTCTTCTATTACAAAACTAAAATTCGTATATGGACTTGTGTGTTACTTGTATTACTTGCACGAATATTACTTGCACGATTGGGAAGCCTCATTAAGAATGATCATACGCCCCCCTTTGCACTCCGGTCCATTTGTATCGAGTGGAAAAGGGCCTCATTATCATATTAATAACCAAATTTCCATTAAAACTTAAATGTTAATATTATAATTAAAGAATACAAAATAACATGAAATATTCAATAAAGGTTATCGATTGATTCTTATTTTTTTATCTATTTTAGTTGGTATTGATCACACGCTTCGGCTTTCGTGACACGTTCGGTTGTTGCATTCTTCAACGCTTTCGAGCTTCTTTTATTACCTTATTCATAAGGTGAGTTTTTCACCACCCCTTTTTAATGTTTTAATGTTTTGGGGTAGCATATGTATCCTTATAAAGATTCAAGTATTATTTCTTCTATTACAAAACTAAAATTCGTATATGGACTTGTGTGTTACTTGTATTACTTGCACGAATATTACTTGCACGATTGGGAAGCCTCATTAAGTATGATCATACGCCCCCCTTTGCACTCCGGTCCATTTGTATCGAGTGGAAAAGGGCCTCATTATCCAAGTACGTTGGTTGTTACCAATTGGAAAGGACCTTACTTGCGCGATTATCCAAGTACGTTGGTTGTACCAACTGGAAAGGACTTACTTGCTCGTTTACCACATGTCTATGAATTGTATGGTTTTTATGTACGTATTTAAACTGTGGAAACTCACCAGCTATATTTATAGCTGACCATATTTTATACATATGTTACAGGTACCGTGATTAGAGGTTGAAGTATTGAAGACACTTAGATTACTTGGGTATTTCAATAAAAAGAACTATTGTTATGGTTATGTTTTGGTTTGAACTTGTATTGTTACTTTCGAACTTGTGTTACTTGGCTTATTAAATGAATTAATGTTATTATGGTCACTTAATAGTGTCACGTGTGTTTGAGCAATCTGTACGTCACACTCAGGCGTTTCCGCTTAAACCGGGGTGTTACATATATACACACACACACGTTATAGTGATTACCTAAATATATAGATTCACCATTTGTTTCATAGATCTACTTTGTAGAAGATGATTAATTTGAGGTATAAACGTGATTTTTAACTAGATTCAATATAAGAATGCTCTTAGCTAGCTAATTAATAGGCTTTTATTTTAATTCTTGAACAGCTAATATTCTACTTAATCCTAAATTTGTCCAACTTATCTATTACGGGATTTGAACATTCGACCTCTAAATGGAAGGAATATCTACTCCATCATAAGATACCATAGGACTTAACATGGGCCTAACTTTAAAGGGGGCGGGGTGTCTTCGATCATCGCCATTTTTTTCGTTTTGTTGGGTAAATTTTCACGATTTCCTCCAAAAATTTATATTGGTATGGATCCTCATCACCCCTTAGTGGCTTCAGTCACTCCTATGACTTAACCCAAACTTCGCCATTCATTTGTAAAAGGATTATGCTTTTATAGTAATCGAGTTCCCATCTTCAAGTTTTTAGTTTATTAATAACAAGCTTTAGAGCCCGTGTAACACACGAGATTATCCAAATAATAAAGCTGTAAATAAAGCAAATAAGTGCATGCTATATATGGAAAAATAATTACATCTATGCTTATATCTATACAATGTATACATACATTGATAATATTATATCAGAAAATGATTTTTTCAAAAAAAAATTAACTTAATAAAAAATAATAATAACGCAAGTGCAAAAACATACCTAAAACGGTCCATCTATTGGAAATTTGATTCTCGGTATATACATACACACACACACACACACACACATATATATATATATATATATTGATGTGTGTCTAATAACCCTATAAATATGACCCTCACAACTAAGCTTTAATATTAAAACGAAAATCCTAAAACCACACACAACCGGCAAGTGTACCTCGCAAGTAGTATATACCTAGGAAGTCCAAGTATCGAACACGTGGACACGTAAGACGCCAACGATTACTAACCCTAGACAAGACCTACCTTAGAATAATATTATATTGATTTATTATTTTTACTTACTTAACTGGACTAACTAACAAAACTTACCAAAAATAGAAAACTTAACGGAAAACTAACTGTGTTAACTTAGGATGGAGAAAAACGTCTACCTAGGTCTGAATCAAACTGTAGGCCTAACAAGCTAATGGATTGAATGATATCTAGACACCGGTCCCTAAAGATGACACGACTAAGGATCGCTCGGGCTCACTGGATTACCTCTCGGTCTCACACAACAAACCCTAACTACTCAAAATCGGCTAAAACGACCAAACCGGGAAACAATTGCTAACGTGTTCTAATGCTAAATCACCTCTCGGTCTCACCAACACTCGACCCTAATGGAAATGAATACTACACAACCAAGGATAGAGAAACAATTCAACTTGAACCAAAATAGATCAACTAGTCGCTCAAAACACCTAAACCTGACAAGAAACGAACTCGCTCTCTCGCAATCCTTATTCTAGCATGCAAAGGCAATGAGACAACCCTAACTTCCTATCACCTCTCGGTCTCAAGGAAGGTGTTTAACCGCTGTACTTAATCCAATTAATCCCGCAACAAAACCCTACGGTTGTTCCTACCGCAAACAAACCCTAAACATAAAGTCTAGAATCAAACAATGCACCGATCAATCAACACAAAACTAATCAATCAACACACGGGGTTTATGCAATGAATCACTAGAATTTCCAGCCCTTAAACACAACCTATTTCATGTCTAAATCAAACTTTACAATAGCAATTCAAGTCTATTAATCAAACAATCCATAAAACCTATCAAACACTAACAATAATCATCATTCCTATGTAGAACTAACAAGATTAGCCGAGCATGTTTTTTGGACAGCAGCTCTTGATTAATAAAAACACCATATAAATCATTCCAATCATCATAATAATCATCCAATGATCAATACTAATCATAAACAATTCAATCTCTCAATCAAGTGCAAAACTAGTTAACAATTAAACAAGAGAATTAAAGTTGTTGAACAATGTTATGAAAGTAAGGATATTGGGTGAATATGGGGCTGCTCCTTGCTGTCAAAACTGATGAGAAACGATCACCGACACTTGTTCTTCCTTCCCTAGCTGCCACAAACACCAAGACCTAGCCGACAAAAGATTTTTTCTTCCTTTCCCCTTGCCGGAATTTCCGATCGGCCCCCTTCACAGCTGCTAGGGTTTTTTATTTTTTTTTATGTTATAATATAATATGGTCTTGGGCCTCCATGATGCATACGGGTCGGGCCTTGAGCTTTGTCTTGAACTTGTATGCGTAAAAAGGCTCGTAGAATGCTCGAAAAGTCCCGGTTTTCTTCTTTCTTTCACCCAAAACCTACAAGATTAATAAATGTATGTAAAACCTATCTAAAACGAGTTAAAACATATAAAATATAATATAATACGTAGATAAAACGTGCGGAAAATACGAGTGTTTTATAACACATCAAATATCCCCACACTTAAGACTTTTTCGTCCCTGAAAAAGAATACTACACAGGATCATATCCGTGTTCAACCGACAGCTCTTGGTTTTATTTATTTATTATTATTATTAATATAGATTTTTTTTTTCTTTTTAAAGTATTAGAACAAATGACCCGTTACCCAAATATTTCTTCCAACTTTCACCTAATAAGCTAGATCAGGTCGATTGCCGGTATTGCTGTCCACTTTAAATGCCCCTAATACTTACCGAGGCAAATAAGGCGTGACAATTTCATTAATTTGTATGACTAAGTGGAACCCACACCTAAAAGCCCTGCTGCCACTTTACCAATTCCATTATGGTTTTATCGGGCCGAGCCACCCTAACTTGACTTAAACCTTTTACCCCATGATTAAAACATTTTGACTCATATACAACCTATAAACTCTAGCTTGGTCAAGATCGACCGACAGTAGTTTCCTTCATGGTGGTTTTGATTTAAAAATATTTTTTTTAAATACACCATGTTGGACGAAACTACAGAAATGCATCAAGGCTCAGATCTGTGCCACCGCGCAACAGAGGGCCGAGCAAAACTGTCTTCTGCTAGCATCAACGTTCAGGTCTGCGCCACCGCGCAACAGAGTACGGAGCTTCACAGGAATAGACACATATACAAAAGATTATACAAATAATATACAGACGATCATGTGACTCGAGGCTTGAGTATGACCCGGCTTTTCATTCCAGTCCTGTCACGAGCTTAGTTAAACAAACAAAACCCCTAAGATGTTTCCCACTATAGTCAGGCCATTTAAGAGGTTCAATTAGGTCAACAACCAAACCGCCCTTTCATTCTCAAAGGTTGAGCCTACCGACACACGATTACTGAGTCTAAACCGTTCGGTTACCATACATTACGTGCGGGTCTAATGGGCACTGTTCTTATTTATTATATATATTTTTGAAACCACCAAGAAATTATAAAATAATCACTACTCAGTAATAATATCATCTCCTGTTTAACGTAGAGAAAACAAATTTCAAGGGACTATTTTTTTTTTAATTTTTCAAATTTTTATTTTTTATTTATTTATTTATTTATTTTCAAAATTTTTCTACAACTAAGTAAAATAAACCCCATCCCCACACTTAGAACGAAATCGTCCTCGATGAGTATAAGGAAAAGAAATAAAATAAAATAAAAATAAAGTATACAAGAGTAAAAACAAAGAACGGGTTACTCCCCTTGTTTGTGTGCAGAATCTTCAACAGATGAGTAGTATCCAAACGACCGCATAGCATTTCCTTCGCGGCCGCAACCTCGGGAGAACCTGTTCCACAACGCCACCATAACTACCATGCGCATAATATAACCTGTAAAACTCAAAATCGCTCGCATGTAGCGGCGTACAATACGGAAAACAAAAACGTAAAGAAATAAACATTTTATATATATATATATAGGATACTCCTTAAATCAACCGACTCGAATGGAGATTGAGTACGAGCGGTTTCATCTTGGAACAACCTGAAATAGAAAAAACAAAGAAAACAGATAGCATCACACAAATACATAAATACAAACTCTACAACTCGGGCAGTCTCTCGAGTGTGCATCCATCGCGTCTAAGTCTCGGAGAGCGCGTCAAGGTAGAATACCTCGACCGTCTGATCAGTCACCGGCTCTCCTATGTAGTGCTTCAGTCTGTGACCGTTCACCTTAAACTTCCCGCCTTTATCTTCTATCTCAACAGTGCCGTACGGGAATACCTCAGTGACCGTGAACGGTCCCGACCATCGGGATCTCAACTTTCCCGGGAATAACCTCAACCGGGAGTTATACAGTAAAACCAAATCTCCACACTTGAACTGCTTGCTACCCTTCAACTTCCTATCGTGCAGTTCCTTCGTCCGCTCCTTATATCTGAACGACTAGGCGTAGGCGTGATCTCTCAGCTCCTCTAACTCGTGCAACTGGTGGAAACGAGTGTTCTCTGCAGCAGACATATCAAAGTTGAACCTCTGTAGGGCCCAAGAAGCACGGTGCTCTAACTTAACAGGCAGGTGGCAAGCCTTCCCATAAATCATCCGAAACGGTGTAGAATCGGTCGGAGTCTTGTAGGCTGTACGGAAGGCCCACAACGCGTTATCCAGCTTGTCGGACCAATCCCGAAGATTCGAACCAACCGTTTTCTCATGAATACGTTTGATCCCCCGGTTACTCATTTCTACCTGCCCACTAGTCTGTGGATGGTAGGCGGTTGCAAGCCGATGGGTGACCCCATAGCGACGCAACGCCTTCTCCATCTGCGCATTGCAGAAGTGAGTTCCTCTATCACTGATCAACGCCTTCGGGACACCAAAACGAGCAAAAAGGCTCTTGAGAAAACGGAGTACAACTCGGGCATCATTAGTGGGTAAGGCCTTGGCCTCAACCCACTTTGAGACATAATCAACCGCCACAAGTATATACTTGTTCCCACGCAAAGATGGAAACGATCCCATGAAATCAATGCCTCAAACATCAAAAACCTCACAAACCTGAATAGCATTCTGGGGCATTTCATCTCACGAAGAAATGTTGCCGACCCGCTGGCAACGATCACAACTCCTCACAAACGCGTGCGCATCCTTAAAAATCGAAGGCCAATAGAATCCACAATCAAACACCTTCTTTGCCGTCAAACTCGCACCGTGGTGACCTCCTGTCGATCCAACATGGCAATGGCTCAGAATCTGCCATCCCTCCTTAACGTCAACACACCTCCTGATCAACTGGTCAGCACCTATACGAAAAAGTTACGGGTCGTCCTATAGGTAAAACTTAACATCAGCAAAGAATTTCTTCTTTTGCTGGTAAGACATCTTCGGGTAGAACCCGTCCGCAAGATAGTTCGCAAAGTCAGCGAACCATGGAAAACCCTCATCCTGAGCCGAAACAAACATAAGACTCTCTTTCGGAAAGTGGTCATTAATCCTGACCCCCGGCTCTCCTAACTCAGCTCCCTCAAGACGCGAAAGATGATCGGCCGACACATTCTCGGCCCCCTTTTTATCACGGATTTCAATATCAAACTCTTGAAGCAAAAGGATCCAATGGATAAGATGTGGCTTAGCATCCTGTTTGCTAAAGAGATAACGAATGGCAGAATGATCCGTGTACACAATCGTCTTGGAAAGAACAAGATAGGACCTGAATTTGTCGAATGCAAACACCACAGCTAAAAGCTCTTTCTCGGTGGTGGTGTAACTCTCCTGTGCACCATTCAGGTCCGGCTAGCATAGTAAATCGGATGGAAGTGTTTATCCTTCCGCTGTCCAAGAACCGCTCCGACTGCGAAGTCGCTCGCATCACACATCAACTCAAAAGGAAGCGACCAGTCGGGAGCAATCATGATCGGGGCGTTAACGAGTTTGTCTTTTAAAAGATCAAACGCCTCGACACACTGCTCAGAAAACACAAACGGGGCATCCTTCTCCAAGAGTTTAGTCATGGGTCTCGCAATCTTAGAAAAATCTTTAATGAACCGGTGATAGAACCAAGCATGACCCAAAAAACTCCGGATGGATCTCACGGAAGTGGGTGGGGGAAGATTAGAGATGGTATCGACCTTCGCTCGGTCGACCTCTATCCCCGCTCTCGAAATACGATGCCCCAAAACGATGCCCTCGCGTACCATGAAGTGACACTTCTCCCAGTTAAGAACTAGGTTGGTGTCAACGCATCAGGCCAACATCCTCTCAAGGTTGGAGAGACACCGATCGAAAGAGCTCCCAAATACAGAAAAATCGTCCATGAACACCTCCATGGAGTCCTCGATCATGTCATGAAATATAGCCACCATGCATCTCTGAAATGTGGCTGGAGCATTACAAAGTCCGAACGGCATACGTCGATAGGCAAACGTACCGTATGGGCAGGTAAACGTGGTTTTCTCCTGGTCATCGGGAGCAACATGAATCTGAAAGTACCCGGAGAAACCATCTAAGAAGCAGTAGTACTGCTGACCTGCCAAACGCTCCAACATCTGATCAATGAAGGGTAGAGGAAAGTGGTCTTTCCTCGTGGCATCATTCAGTCTGCGGTAATCGATGCAGACTCTCCAACCGGTCACAGTCCTAGTGGAAATGAGCTCGTTCCTCTCATTGGTGACGACAGTCATGCCACCCTTTTTGGGAACCACTTGGACTGGACTAACCCACGAACTATCGGAAATGGGGAAAATGATCCCCACATCAAGGAGTTTGATGATCTTCGTCTTCACGACCTCCTGCATCTTCGGATTAAGCCGTCGCTACGGCTGAACGACAGTCCTATAATTATCCTCCATGAGGATTTTATGCATGCAAAACTAAGGGTTGATACCCTTGATGTCGATAATCTTCCATGCAATGGCCTCCTTGTGCTCTCGAAGCACCCTCAACAATCTCTCTCTCTCGACCTCCGTCAAAGCAGATGCGGCAATAACCGGTAACTTCCTCTCCTCGTCCAAAAACGCGTACTCCAGATGGGTAGGTAAATCCTTAAGCTCTAAGGAAGGAGGGGGGCTCTCGACAGAAGGTCGGTCCATCGGATCGTCACGTACGATCTCAGCAGACACTTCAGACTCAGGGTGATGTGACTCGGCGTCATCTTCCGTTGACTAATCGGTCATGGCAACCATCTCAATCTCCAGAATGTCCCTATCGAGAATCTGAGTGTCAGAGGCAGATCCTCCACAGATCTCGCTGAAAAACTCCCCAACATGCTCCATGATGGTACCAATAAAGTACAGGGAGTCATCAGCAGACTTGGGGTGTTTCAGTGACTGTCGAACGTCAAAGGTGACGTTCTCATCCCCAACTCTCAAAATCAACTTACCCTCGCAGACATCGATCAGCGCCTGTGCAGTGACAAGGAATGGTCGGCCTAAAATCAGTGGTACGCTATCATCGTCGTTCATGTCCAGAATGACAAAGTCCACCGGGAAGATGAACTTGTCGACATGAACCAACATGTTCTCGACCACCCCTAGAGGGTATTTCACAGAATGATCAGCGAGCTGGATACTCATCCTGGTAGGCCTCGGTTCGCCTAAACCCAGCTTGCGATACACAGAATACGACATGAGATTAATGCTGGCACCGAGATCAGCCAGCGCATGAATAACCGTATCATCACTCAAGATGCAGGGAATCGTGAAACTCCCTGGATCGGCCATCTTTTCTGGTAATTTCCATTGTAAGATAGCAGAACAGCTAGCACTCAATGGGATGGAAGCGACCTCAGCAAGCTTCTCCTTATTCGAAAGGATATCCTTGAGGAACTTCGCGTGTTTAGGCATCTGAGTCAGTGCCTCAAGGATTGGGATGTTAAGGTGAAGCTGCTTCAAAAGATCAAGAAATTTGGAACTCTACTCCTCATCTCTGTCTCGGCGGAGTCTTCCAGGGTATGGTACTCTGGGCTTGTAGACTCTCGGCGGCTCGCTCGGTAGCTGCTGTCTCTCGGCCTGTGCTGAACTCCCTGGGCTTCTTCTCCGATGCACCTGGGCCAGTGGAGACTCCATCTGAATCTCCTCATCCACCTGCTCCTCTACAACTACAGGCTCCTCGACGACTCCTCTCTGCTGAATCCCGGGCTCCTCTCGTGAACCTGCATCGCTCCTCGTTGTCACAGCTTTGGCGAATCCCTTTGGGTTCTGCTCGGTGTTACTTGGTAGTGAACCCTGCGGCCTCTCGTTCAACCTACTCGCTATCTCTCCCATCTGCCGCTCGAGACTCTGAATTGACGCTCCCTGATTCCTCATGAACTGCTCGTGCTCTCGAAGCTTCTCCTGTGTCTCCTTGTGTCGGGAATCCTCTCGTGACATAAGCTGTGACAGCATCTGTGTTTGTTGCGCCATCATCTCCTCCAAAGTGGGCTTCTTCTCCCCACTGCTCGCTCCCTCACCGGCATCCTGAAATAGGCTCTGACGCTGCTGAAAACAGGACTGGTTGCCGCTCCTCCAGTTGGAGTTCTGATTTCCCCTCCATCCCGAATTATACGAATTGAAAGAATTTGGATTTCCTACGAAGTCTATGGCCTCCTCTTGGGAACTGACTGGGCACTGAACGGTATCATGCCCCCCTCTGCAGATCTCACACAACTTGCTCTTCGTCTGCATATCCTTCACCATCTTCACCAACGCCTCGACCTGTGCCGTCAGTGCGGTGGTCGTGTCCACCGAATGCATGCCTCGTGAGATTGAATCGACGGTCTTACCTCCTCTGGCGGGTGGTCTCTGGTACCCACTCATAACTAACCCATTGAATAAAGCGATACACTCATCGGGGTCCTTTGTTGTCAACAGATTTCCTCCTGCCGCCGTATCGAGCATACTCTACGTCGCATACGTCACTCCATTGTAGAACTTTTCGACGACCGCCCAATCTTGCAAGCCGTGGTTGGGGCACAACGCTAATAGATTCATGAACCGCTCCCAGGTCTCGTAAAAACTCTCTGTGTCTTCCATCTGGAAAGAATGTATCTGGTTACGCAAACGAGCGGCCTTAGCCGGAGGATCGTATTTCTCAAGAAATTGGGTCTGCATGGCAGCCAAAGTAGCTATAGAGCCCTGTGGGAGGGACTCGAGCCACAGACTCGCTTGATCTGCGAGTGAAAACGGAAAGACGCGGAGCTTAACGGCGTCTTCGGAAACGCCCGCAAGATGGAAAGTGTCGTAGATTCGCACGATGCGGGTGAGATGAGAGTGCGGGTTCTCATGAAGCAACCCGTGAAACTGAGCAGAATGAGCAATGGTATTCAGAATATTCGACGGGATCTGCCAGTTCGTCGCAACTCCAATGGCGGGTGGTGCGATGCTGGATCTCGCGCCAGCATTGGCCGGTTGGGCTCGGTCCGCAACTGTCCTCCTCGGTGGTGGAATTTCACCCATGATCCTATCCCTATCGTCTGGTCAACGGATGAAGAAGTGGATGAGGGTGAAACGGGACAATGTCTCTCACGAAACTCTCTCTCTGGCTCGGGAAATGTTTCAGTGTCGGGTGGTCCACGAGATCGAGTCTGTCGCATAAATACTATAATTAGAAATAAGATTATCTAAACTATTCTAACAAATAAGCAAAATAAAACAAAAAATAATTACAAGTAGCACAAAAGATAAGTCCTAACTCGGATTGCTCTCAAAACGCCTAAAACCGTGTCCCCGGCAACGGCGCCAAAAACTTGATGTGTGTCTAATAACCCTAAAAATATGACCTTCACAACTAAGCTTTAATATTAAAGCGAAAATCCTAAAACCACACACAACCGGCAAGTGTACCGATCGCAAGTAGTATAGACCTAGGAAGTCCGAGTATCGAACACGTGGACACGTAAGACGCCAACGATTACTAACCCTAGACAAGACCTACCTTAGAATAATATTATATTGATTTATTATTTTTACTTACTTAACTGGACTAACTGGACTAACTAACAAAACTTACCAAAAATAGAAAACTTAACGGAAAACTAACTGTGTTAACTTAGGATGGAGAAAAACGTCTACCTAGGTCTGAATAAAACTGTAGGCCTAACAAGCTAATGGATTGAATGATATCTAGACACCAGTCCCTAAAAATGACACGACTAAGGATCGCTCGGGCTCACTGGATTACCTCTAGGTCTCACACAACAAACCCTAACTACTCAAAATCGGCTAAAACGACCAAACTGGTAACAATTGCTAACGTGTTCTAATGCTAGATCACCTCTCGGTCTCACCAACACTCGACCCTAATGAAAATGAATACTACACAACCAAGGATAGAGGAACAATTCAACTTGAACCAAAATAGATCAACTAGTCGCTCAAAACACCTAAACCTGACAAGAAACGAACTCGCTCTCGCGCAATCCTTATTCAGCATGCAAAGGCAATGAGTCAACCCTAACTTCCTATCACCTCTCGGTCTCAAGGAAGGTGCTTAACCGCTGTACTTAATCCAATTAATCCCGCAACAAAACCCTACGGTTGTTCCTACCGCAAACAAACCCTAAACATAAAGTCTAGAATCAAACAATGCACCGATCAATCAACACAAAACTAATCAATCAACACACGGGGTTTATGCAATGAATCACTAGAATTTCCAGCCCTTAAACACAACCTATTTCATGTCTAAATCAAACTTTACAATAGCAATTCAAGTCTATTAATCAAACAATCCATAAAACCTATCAAACACTAACAATAATCATCATTCCTATGTAGAACTAACAAGATTAGCCGAGCATGTTTTTTGGAGAGCAGCTCTTGATTAATAAAAACACCATATAAATCATTCCAATCATCATAATAATCATCCAATGATCAATACTAATCATAAACAATTCAATCTCTCAATCAAGTGCAAAACTAGTTAACAATTAAACAAGAGAATTAAAGTTGTTGAACAATGTTATGAAAGTAAGGATATTGGGTGAATATGGGGCTGCTCCTTGCTGTCAAAACTGATGAGAAACGATCACCGACACTTGTTCTTCCTTCCCTAGCTGCCACAAACACCAAGACCTAGCCGACAAAAGATTTTTTCTTCCTTTCCCCTTGCTGGAATTTCCGATCGGCCCCCTTCACAGCTGCTAGGGTTTTTTATTTTTTTTATGTTATAATATAATATGGTCTTGGGCCTCCATGATGCATACGGGTCGGGCCTTGAGCTTTGTCTTGAACTTGTATGCGTAAAAAGGCTCGTAGAATGCTCGAAAAGTCATGGTTATCTTCTTTCTTTCACCCAAAACCTACAAGATTAATAAATGTATGTAAAACCTATCTAAAACGAGTTAAAACATATAAAATATAATATAATACGTAGATAAAACGTGCGGAAAATACGAGTGTTTTACAACACATCATATATATATATATATATATATATATATATATATATATATATATATAATTGAAAGAATTTTGGTTATGAACCAATTTCAAAAAAGGCTTTTCATACAATAATAGTTCTTAGCTACACCATGAAAATGATTTTTATAATTGTTTTGAGGGGGCTTCTCGACTTTGCTATAATGACAACACATAAAAATAACACGTTAACCTATCCAATTTTATGAATGCTTTGCTTCACTTGAGCATAATTTTGTATGACATGTTTCACACACTACATTTTAATCACCATTAAAGGACAAAGTTTTCAAATTTGATAAAAGTTGGAAGTATTGATAGGCCTGGAGGTAACATGTCGAAAGTGTTCGCCGTCTTTTCTTAAATTATAATAGTTGTGGGGAAAATATTCAATTAGCCAAATTCCGAAACTTTTCATTATTTCCAAAAATGTCATTGAAAATAAATTCAAAACCTAAATCATGTTTAAAATTCTAACTTTCATTTGTTTGACATTTTCAAGTCAAAACTTTGAACTCGTAACAAATTTGATGATAAATCTACTTGCTTTTTCAAACTTTTAAAAATACTCATATTACCCCTTTTTGACCTGCAACAAATTTTGAGCCAAATATAGTTAACAGTCTATTTACCAACTTTTGACTCGTAACAATCAAATTTAAGTTCCACAAAAAACCTGAAACAATCATTGATAAAAAAAAACAGAGAAACTGACTATGATAAACCTTATTATATATGAAAGTGAATGGTATATATTATTACATTTTGACATATATATAGTTTAATAAATTAACTGAAAAAATAAATTGATAGATTTAATGCATACATTTATAATTTATAAGAATATTTATTTTTATAAAAATGTATAGTATATATAATGAAATAGATTTTAAAGGAAAGTGAAGATCGATCTAATTGCCTGAACATATTGTATCTTCTTACGTTCAACGTCAATAATGATCCTGTGTTTGCATAACTTTGGTGCATTTAAAGTTAAGCACTTTTTTATAAATAAAATTGTAAGATCATAAGGTCTACTGGTATATTATAGCGCCCGACATAAATTAAAATGACATGACACTTTAAAAATGGATTAAACCATTCCCCACTTGTGTTAAATTTGTTAAAAAAGAGCCGTGGATTATGCTTTTCACGGGTTAACAGGTAAAGAACAATATATTAAATTTACAATTAATAGGAGTTGAGAATTAGCATGGAGGTTCATGATCATCAATACGGTTATCGATCTAGTTCGAAATGCGACGGTGATTTGTATAGATTGATTACGTTTATGGAAGTATAGATCGGAGAGATTTAGGCAGCATAACAGTACAAGTTCTCAAAATATACTTCGTTCATTTAGAATGATAATTTGCAGGGGTATATGTCACACCCCAACCTAATGCGGAAATGCCAAGATGTGAGCTGACTGTTCACATCTCAAAGGTACTATCATAAAATAAAATATGACAATATCTATTAAATTAATTATTTCAAATTTAAGTGCACAAGCATTCATAAAACAAACAATTAATTCAAAACAAATAGAATATAACTATTATTTATTTGTTGTCTATAGTCTTCCTTGATTTTCCTATGGTCCTTTTAAGCATGCTTCACTTTAAACTTCAATTCAAATGGTAACCTGCATATGCGTAGAAAATAAAATAGAATTTGTCAACACTAGGTTGAGTGAGATTATCACCAGTTTTCAAGTTACAATAGTATATGCAAACAAGCAAAACGAAATAAATACGGTAATAAACAATCAAACCGTAAACAAATAATGTGTCAATTAACCATGCCTCACGAACACGGGCTATGGCTAATATGACTATATGTGATTTGTCGGTTTACCATCGCCAAGCGAATCGGGCTTTGGTTACTAAGACGGCGTATGATCATAGTGACATGCTAGACTTCTTATGGACCTCTCCGAAAATGATAGAATATAAGCACATAAGCAAGTAACAAATAACATTTGATCAAAATACACCCAATCATTCGTTTGCTAGTTTTGTGTAGGTATGTAGCATAAAAATATGAATTAGATATTAGTATAGACTTATAGTACGCATATGTCCAAAACTTATGAAAAAAGTAAATTGGAGGGGAATGATAAAACTCACTTTATTGCGTAAGCGAGTAACTAAGAATAAGAATAAACAGTTAATAAATAAATGAATCATCCTCTAACGCATCAAATGAAGTAAATCAATGAACCTGAAACTTTGAAATAAATTAAATATGAGTAAAACCGAAATCATTGCCGCTGGAATCGTTCCAAACGGATGTCTAAAACTCCGGTTATGAGAAATTAAACGTTTAAGCAAGCTGGTACTGATCAGAATCCGAACAGCGAGTCGGAAATCGGTTTTTGGTCAGTAGCCTTAAAATCTTGTTACAAAAATAAAAATCTTCTGGACCAAAAGCCGGTTCCCACCAGAAGCATGAGAAACTGATTAGTCAAACTTGTTGACCAATATGCCCTTGAACGGGTTTAAGTCAAATTGATCAGTCAATACCCCTCAATCTCATAAATTGATTGAGGGTTATTGACTAGGGAATATACATGAATGATTTACAACTCACAACTTACCCGGAAAGTGTATGAATCAACCGAAAAGTGAAGTCAAAGGTCAATGCAATGGTAAAGTCAAACATCGAAGCTTGTATCTTCAAGTAATATGGCCAAAACGAGCAAGAACACGAAGAGCAGAGGCGTGTGACGGCTGGGAATATTATATTTAGGGTTTAGGGAAGTTGTGGCAGGTGAAATATGTATTGTTTATATAGAATAAACAAAAACGAACCAATTATAGTTAGTTTACTCGTTTAAGAAACCGAATAAAGTTTTAATGACCAAATCAACTGAAAGTGCAGCCAAATTTCGTTCTTGAAGAAGGGGTAATGTGTGTGGACAAGTAATTAGTCTATGTTAGTTTTCTTGAGGCTTAAATCACGCGATACGGTCCAAAAACAAGCGATTTAGTACCAAAAACTAACTAGGAAAGTAAATAATCAATAGAATCTATGCAGATGGGTCATGGCTTCGCACGACAGTCATCCCCTTTCACGGTTACGCGACGCTTCGGGTCTGGGGAGGAATATTTTTGTTGCTTGGCGACTTTGGTCCTTGAACTATCTAAAAAGGTTAATTTTCAATTATTTTAGAGTTTAACAAGAAATGAACAACTTTGAAAACATAAAGAATATAAAATGAAAATACATTAAGGAATACTTATAAATGTTTGATTTTATTAATAATAAGGATCCGAACAATGTTCCCGAATCGGGTTATATGTAAACGAATAAGAGTACGAAAAATCTAAGATGTTACACTACCCTCATGTGCCTAGCACTTGACCGAATTTAACGAGAAAAATTAATGGGGTTAGTGGCTAAGGACGCAACGCAATAGAGATTTGAAAAAAAAAGTATACTTTCTATCATTTAGTTTGAAAAATGACAACTACTGAAAAAATGTAAAAACATAATAGACCAGCTTTGCTATTCAGTCTTTTCTTAAATGTTTAATATTAAAAATAATTTCATGACATTTTTCATTGATGTTATCGTATGACTGTATGAGTAGTGTCATTTCTAATTAACTAATTTCGGCTAATTTTAGCTTTAAAATAAACTGGAAATAATACCTTTATGTAGAGACAAAACTTTTGTGCAGGACATCCTAAATGTTTTAGACTCCATTTAGGGTAAAGTTTAATAATGAGCATTTTTAATACTTTTAAAAATGTAGGTGGGGTGTTTTAAAATTGTATGATAAAGATACGTGTTTAACATTCACAATTATATATCAACTAGTATCTCGGTTGTTGCTGTAACATTGGTTGCCTCGTAAAATAGCGAAGCATCGTAATATCCTATACTGAAAATTCAAGCCATAAATCAACAACTAAAGCATACAAACCTCACATCGAAATTAAAGCATCTTTCTTAATATTGAACATGTTTTATTATTTATATGTAAGAATTATCAACTGCCTTATGCATCTTCATACGGCCCAAGCGAGCATCATAATCGTCATGCTCACGAACACATCATTGCATCAAAAGTACAATCGACCTAAGTGTAACATTCGTTAGTTTACAAACCTGAAACCCGACCCGCTTAAACTGTTCGATGTAATTTGAACATTCGGATATTATTAAAGAGCATGAATTTATTGAATAATTATGATCATTATGTGTATGATTATCATGATGTTCTATCTATATATTATATTAAAGCATGACCCTTTTTGGACGCATGGTCATATCCTATTGGTTAACTTGACTATTTTCTATAAATAACTTGCAACCTTAAAATTTCTTACTATTAAAATAATTCTATATTAATTTTTTTTTAAAAAAGCCTCCTATTGAATGCACTCCTTTACTATATCTTATAACCCATGACCCCTATTTATCCCGAATATTTCATGACCCGTATGTTAGTTATATGAGATAATTGATAAAAATGATAATTGGTAATTCATGTTCTTATTGTATGATTTTGTAAAGTGTGGCATTTGTCAATTTTTGAACCCAAAACCCAACCCGTTCCGATTTTTGGAATACTTAAAATTTAATGAATTTATAAGAGTATCTAGATAGTGAAACCGTTTTCAAATTTTGTAAAATTAATATTTTTTTATGAGAGGCTATTTAAACTTGTGCTTATGACGTAATAATATAATATATAGATTGTTAATAACGGCCTAAATCATTATTGTTTTAAAATCTTAATAAATGGTTAAATAAACTAATAATTAGAAAATGTTCTTTTCAAATTTAACAATTTAATTATGTTAAATTCAATAATTTTTGTAAGTAGAAAATTATTCGTAATATTGGACGAATGTTATAAAGTAAGTGATTTATATCACTAAATGAAAATTCAAGTAAAGTTAAAACATAAGGCGGTTATGATTTATAAATAATTAAAGAAAGTTAAATTGTGGGAATAATTATAATAATTATTGCATTCATTTAAATTTAAATTGGAATAACTAAATTGTCGGTTTACCATAACAAGTTTTGACTATCTTATGAAACTGATTAATAATTGTCATTATTAGTCTTAAAACACATGTTTTCTTTAGACTCTTTTAAATACCGACTTATCATATTTTTCGAGCACACACCCCAATTGACAGATGCTTCCCTTCACCCAACTGTTTTCTATTTTGTATTTAGCCCCCCCCCCCCCCCCCCCCCCCCGCTGTCGTTATTCGAATCATCAGTCAAGGTATTTAAACCATCCATTTACTTGTCTCTTTATTATGAATCAAAACCCTAAGTTTATTTTTTTTCCCAATAGTATGGCACGAAAAAAATCAAATTTTGATCATTCAGTTTGCAATTAGTTATGGGGTTTGAATGAAGATGACGACTTGTTTCTTATATTGTATTAGTATTATTTTCAAATTCTGAACCACTTTTTTTTATTAATTATTTATGAAATACATTATTTATAGTTTAATAAGATCTGATTTTACTAATAGTTATATTAATAATATAAATTAATTATTCCTTCAAAATTATGATTACTTAGAAACTGATTTTACTTATATATATGTAAATTTATCTGTTCATATTAATACAAATTTTTATATATCTTTAAATAAATAAACATATATGTTTACTGCACAATTTTACTAATTTTCACCCGTGTAATACACGAGTTATTAACCTAGTTATTTATAAATATCATTATCTGAAACATTAAATTTGAGTCAAGCCAAATTCAATTCGTTTATGTTTTGTTTGAACTTGTAATGATGATCATAAACATACCTGACTATATTTCAATCATTATTCTTTCATCAATTATGATTAATTGCATATTTCTATATTTATTTATTTTGACCGATTTATTGCCTTTTGATGTGTTGTGGATATTATGACATGTATCTAGACTCATTTCCAACTTGTATGCATGATTCTTTATCATCAAATTGTCATAAATCTTATTCAATTAGTCAAATCCTTGTTTCAGGCCCTTAAGACTAGCCTTATGACTAATTATTTGCATTTAATCAATTTTTCCTTGTTATTAACAAATCCTTGGCTATATAAAGAGCACTCTACTTGTGCTCATTCTTTGACATAACCCGATTTCCACTACAATTTATTTTAGCTTTCTCTTTGGTTCTCAAGAACCAAGTTCGGCTTTGAAAGTCAACTACGGAAAATTCTATTCTTTCATTTAGCATTCCTTGATAATTATTATGATGTTTTCAGTTTGTCTACATATGTTGGCCATTATCATGTTATCAAAATAATTGGCATATGTGATAACGACATATCCCCGCACTCGGTTCGTTAATGTCCAGTTATGTTCAAGAACATACTTTTCTCAAATCAAAACCTTTTGAATATGGCTTTTAGACTTTATAACATTATTTTCACATACTAAAAATTTTATACATGAACCCGAATCAACCCCAGGTTCGTATCCGAAAAAAACGAACTAGTCGCTTAACCCTTTCTTTTCTTAATAAAGCCCGGCTCGTTATTCAAAAACGAACCGAACTCGTTAACATTGACTAATAAATATTATAACCAAACCTTTCTCTAAAAACCTAAACATAATGATTTAAAACCGAAACAACCAACTTCTTGAATTATAGAGTGTGATATATATTTTCCAGCATTTACCTTTAAATTCCATAAACTGTGAACTAAACCCACGACTTCTCTACTTGTCTTTTTCTTTTCCTTTAGGAAAATTGGAAATAAATAATCCCACCTTTTGTGTATTGGCCGATAATAATCCCACCTTTAAAAATCACTGGCAATGGTCCCACCTTTTAACTATTTTTGTCTCATTGGTCCTCCGGTAAAAAATACTTAACATTGTTATGTTTTATCCCTAGTTTCAAACCGATGTTTTAGGGCTTTTGATCTGAAGAACAATATGATTCGACTGATGTAAAACTTATTTCTAAACGGTGATTCAAATGGCTTGATTTTTGTTAATTGGAAATTCAAGCACCCGAATTGAAACATTGTTTCGTCGTTTGGATCACCATTTCGAGATAAGTTTTATATCGGTCGACTCGTATCGTTCTTCTGATCAAAAGCCCTAAAACATCGGTTTGAAACTAGGGAAAAAACATAACGACGTTAAGTATTTTTTTAACGGAGAACCAGTGAGACAAAAATAGTTAAAAGGTGAGACCATTGCTAGTGATTTTTAAATGTGAGATTATTATCGGCCAATACACAAAAGGTGAGATCATTTATTTCCACTTTTCCTTTCCTTTATCATCATCATGACACTAGAATATTATTATCATATAGGTTCACTCGTTTAACCGAGCTACGTCGGTTCACTCGCTTAAGACCGCATTCACTTCTTTGTTTATTTACACGCAACTTTCATGTGAGTTTTTATAATCCCTTTTACCTCTTAATATTTTTGGGGTGTAGCATGTTCAAGTATTTATCGTCGTTTTTGTGTTTACATTTCTAAACCGATTCGCGTAAACGTTGTGCATGTTAATAATTTTCTTTCATAATGTTTACGATTATCATGTGCATATTATGTGCAATGTGTTTATCGCTTATTGTTGGTACATCAAACATCAAAGTAGGAGGGCCCGACGGACGTGCCTTTGCCGCCTATACTATGTCCCGGTTGGACTAAAGGTGGTTATCATTCCCCTGGTTCAGTGACCTTGATTTGGGAGAGTGGCGTTATTTCATACTTGTTATCAGTTACTTTATGGTTAGAAATATTATATGTGACAAGTTAATTGAGTAAAGTTACGTATTATATATATACTAGCTTTTGTACCCATGCATTACACAGATTTTGTCAAATAATAAAGATAGATAGGGTCCGTTATTTCAGTTGTGGGTGTTAAATACTTATGAATTAATTTAATGTAGACTTAATGGAAAAAACAAACGGGGTTAATGAAAGTACTAAAATAGCATGATTTTGGAAACACCAGTTGTTGATTTGCAGGAAAATTAAAAAATGTACTAAAGTTGTATAGTTGGTCAAACCTCATGTATGAAAATGACACTTAATTCAATAATGAATAAAATCACACTTTGCTATAACCCACCAGACAAAACGGTTTTGACCAATGACCCATGAATAGCTAGAATGAATGAGAAGAGAGATTAGGAATTAGAAGAAATGCCGGTTTGACACCTAAGCTTCAACATTTTCTTTTATTAGTGTAGTAAGATATATATATATATATATCAAACTTATTAAATCTCACCGACTTAATTGTTGACAAAATATATTATTTACAACGTGCTACAGGTTGAATCATGGCATGCTAAGGACGAAGATCACTAGTCGACTTTAGGATATGTTAAATAAAGCCTCACTTGTTATTCGATGAAATGTTTGTTGTCTTTTTTTATTTATTTATTAACAGATGTGTACTTGCTATCATGAAATGAAATGAATATAATTGTTATCACCTTAATAGTGTTACGATCTTATGGGCAATCTGTACTTACCACCCGAGAGTATTCTGCTTAAGGCTGGGGTGTTACACTAAGCTAACAATACCATCCAACATTGCACAATATTCATGCTAAGCATCAACTACAAGACAAAGAAGCACAAACCAACAAATTTTCATAATAAATTGTTCTGACGAGCATCATAGCCCACAACTTTCACACATGTTACAACACACAAAAACACTAACAAAAATAACAAACAATGAAGGTCATGAATATCAGTGAATGACAACGGACTTAGCCGAGCATCATATCTTCCAATGTTCAGTCACGCATCATCGCATAAAAAGTACAACTAACTCAACCTAGCAGTAACACAATTATGCACAAAAGAAGATAGTTGCATAACAATTACCATATGGATTACGAAGCTAAGATGGAGATACGATCGGCCGGATGGAGGCCTGCATTTAATTATCATTGGATGGAACCTATAATGATACGGAGAAGATTAACTAATCAATTGTAACACCATAGCAAATCCCGCATCGCCCGTAGACATGAGAGATTCTTGGTTCATAAGGAATGCCTTACCTCTTAAATCATCAACGCTTTTTGGACTTAGTTGGCTGTGGGGAAGATGAAAACTTCACAATTAAATGTGTTAAGGTGAAAGTAGTAATAGGATGTGTGGCATTCTGGAAAGTCCTCTACCAAGGCAACCATAGTAATACTGAAGCATATTTTCGTAAGAAACATAGTAGTCATCATGATATTACTCAAGAACATGTTTGAGTTTCAGGAAGAGAGGTATTGTAAACACATATGGGTATGTTTGGCAAAACTAGCTGGTGGCTTTAGCTGGAAGCTGCTAACCGGTGGCGGTTAACTTTTTAGAAATATTTAGGTGTTTGGTAGAGTAGCTGGAGCTTTTAATAAAACTAGTTGAGTGTCCGCGTGATGCATTGTTCTAATCTGAAACATGTTCTGACCTGGCCCATTTCAACTCAAAACCGTACCAACACGAACCGAACTAAATTAGCCCCTTTCCGCATCAACTCGTTCCAACCTTAATTTGGTCTTACAAATGACCCGAGCTCGCATGAATCGACTTGTTGCCGGTCCTAACCAGTAATCACATAATATGTTAATTTTTTAAAGTTAAAGAAGTATAGATATCATACTCAAATTAAAGAGAATAAAATGCTCATTTTTATGATGTAATTTTTTCTATAAAATATTAACGTGTGAAAAAGTTATGGCCTCTTAAAAAGTCATGGGGGTAGTTGGTTTTGAATAACAGTTAAATGTATAACTATTATATAAATTAACAAAAGGTGATGGAAGTTCAAGTACCAAAATCGTAAAATTTTAAATACTAAAAGCTTGTAACTTTTTTTAAACACTATTAGTTGCAGCTTTTAGCTTCAAGCTTTTTCTCCTAACCTAAAAGTTTCAAGCTACTCCAACTAAATAAGACTTTCTATTAAATATGAGCTTTTTCTTTAAATCTTGTAGCTAAAAGGTATGCTTGGTATGGAGCTTTTAAGAGATTCTAGCTTTAAGGTTTTAATAAAAAACTCATACCCAATAAAAAGTCTTGTTTGGTTGAAAGAGCTTGAAACTTTTAAGTTATGAGTAAAATTTAAAGCTTGAAGCTCCTACTAGTAGCGTTTAGAAAAAGCTACAAGCATTTATTATTTAAAATTACTTAAATAACCTTCCAAGATATGTATATTTAGTATTATTTTTTTGGTAAGTCCATTTTGGTTATTTTATATATTTTATTAAAGCTCCAGCTACTTTGTCAAACATGTAAATATATCTAAAAAGCTAGCTACCAACTACAACTACCAACTTCCAGCCACGACCCACCAGCTAGTTTTGCCAAACATACCCATAGTTTTGGAATCATTGTATTATGTACCTTAGATACAAGGCCGACTTAACGAGTTTGGAGGCCTAAATCGAAATGAAATTTTGTGGCAATTTCATGACCGTTGTGAAAAAAAATAAAATTAAATAAAAACGCTTACTACAAGTTTTGAACTTAGGACCTACAAGTTAGCAACAATTAATCTTGCCACTAGGACTATAAATAACTTTGAATTCACTTTGCCCATTATATATAAAATGTAATATTTATTATTATTTTTTGTGAAGTTGGAGGCCTAAATTAAACATGAACCTAAAACCCTTGTCTGATTTTACTGGCCCACAGGCCGGCCCTGCTTAGATACGGACCATTTAAGGGGTTACATTTAGGGGTGGTAATCATGACCCAAACCTATTGATATGGGTCAGTTTTGGGTATTTTTTAAAGCTTTATGGGTTGATTTAGGTAAGTTGTTTAAATCAGATGGGTCAGAATGGGCCATTACAAAAAACAGGAGGGTGTAAGTATGGGTGAATATGGGTTGAAGAATTCTAATGAACGGGTTGTTAGGGTTTACTCGTTTGAAACTCAACGCCATCCGCCACCGTCATTACGATACATCTGCTGCCGCCATCCATCAATCTGCTGTTAACCCAATCACAAACTCGTCTCTACATATCTCTATTTGAAACCCAATCGCCACAGTCACCGCCATCCGTCAAGCCAAGATGCATCTTCCTCTCCAGGACTTCGAAAAGGTACTTTTGGGACACCAATAGGCATTAAATGAAATAAAAAAGAACTAAGTACTATATTTTACTTTGATGTGGAAACGTAACAAAGCCTTTCTTTTTCTTTATAATATTGTACTTTATCCTAATCAGATTTTATTCAATTCATAAGATTTCATTCATCATTTATGAAAATTTTATAAAGAAAGCAAGAAAAAAAGGGAAAATTATTACGAATAGTGTCCTCTAATGATGAACAAGTATGGGCACATTCGCTCATAGAAAATGGCATTCACTTCCCCATTGCGTATTGGTACTTATCGAGTATAGAATAAATCTGCTTCTCTTTGTTCTTACGAACAAAATTGTTCAATTATTACAAACAGAATAGAACAAATATGAACCCTTGCGTTGAAATAATTTACTAAAACTAAATAGGGGGGTCCATAACATAGTCATAGTATAGTCTTTTCCAATGCAATAAAGTTACATAGTGTCTTTTTTCTTTCATAAAGGGGTATTTCCATGGGTTTGCCTTGGTATCGTGTTCATACCGTTGTATTGAATGATCCCGGACGGTTGCTTTCTATTCATATAATGCATACAACTTTGGTTGCCCTGTATGAAATAACAGTTTTTGATCCTTCTGACCCTGTTCTTGATCCAATGTGGAGACAGGGTATGTTTGTTATATCCTTCATGACTCGTTTACGAATAATCAATTCCTGGGGCGGTTGGAGTATCATGGGGGGGACTATAACTAATCAGGGTATTTGGAGTTACGAAGGTGTGGCTGGAGCGCATATTTTGTTTTCTGGGTTGTGCTTTTTGGCAGCTATCTGGCATTGGGTATATTGGGATCTCAAAATATTTCAGTCAGCCATCGTCATTCATCCAATCAATCCGTCAGCCCGTCATCCAAAGCTGCCACTGATACCTCCGACATCCTCCGATACCTACGGCGACCTTCAACCTCCGTCATCGAAAGCCGCCGCCGCCGCTGTGAGCTACTGAGTGGTTGACAGTTGACACCTCCGCCATGAGCTGCTGAACCGATTAACTCAAAGCGGCCACCTTGAGCTACTTACTGATTAATGTGATGATTGTGTCATTTGTTAGCTTTTGTAGCTTTAAATATTACTGTTTCATTTGCTTGTTTTTGTTATTATTTTATCAAAATTGATTTTATCAGACAATTGATTCTTAAATATGATTGTGAGAATTTGTTAGCTTTTGGTGATTTTCTTTGGTCTTTTGGTGATGATTGTGTCATTTGTAGCTTTTGCTAGCTTTAAATATATAAGGAGAAAATAGAAATATCTAGGGTATGTTTGGTTGGAGGTAACGGAATGAAGGGGGAATGGAATGGAAGAAGGAATGGAATGGACAAGGGAATGAAATTGATTATTCTATTCCTTTGTATTGTTTGGTTAACCTATGTGAATGAAATGAATTATTACTTTATGTTGTTTGGTATCCTAAAAAATTGTATGATCGAAATATAAATAATAAAAACACTCCTATCTCAAAATAATTTTTTTTACAAAAAAAAAATCGCAATGGCGATGGTGGTGGTATTAGCTCCGGCAACGAAAATGGTGATGGTAGTGGCGACGGTGGTGGTGGGGGTAGCGGTGGTAGCATTGGTAGTGATGGTAATGCTAGGGTGCAGTGATGGTCAGGCGGCGGTGGTGACAATGTTTTCGGTGGTTACAGCGACGGTGGTGGTGACGGTAGTGGCGGTGGTTGCGCTGGTGGTAAGGTGGTGGTGGTGGAGGCGATGGTGGCGGTGATGGTGATGGTAGTGGTAGTTGTTAGGTGGTGATGGTGTTGTTGAGAAAGTAGGGTGAAGGAGGAATGGAATGAAAAAAAAGAAGGGGGGTAGGAAGGAATGGTTTTGATGGAATGGGATTCCATGTGTAATGGATGATTCCATTCCATTGAGCAACCAAACACCACTTTTTTCATTCCTACGTAATAAATCATCTCATTCCCCCTTATCATTCATGCATACCAAACGCTACCCTACTGTTGTGAAAACTTGATGGTTGAGTTTCTTTACTGTTGTGAAAACTTGATATTTGTTCATGTGGTTTGAATTGTTTTTTCCTTTTTTACTTGAATTTTGGTAGGTCAAGACTTATGAATATTTGGCAAATATGTCAAGTAGCACTGGCTTTGATCGAATAGTAGACATAGTATAGGTGAGGAACAAGATGATGAAGTTCATTCAGATATTTTGAGTAAACTACATTCTCGTTATCGGGACTACTTTGATCACTTACCGGTTGAACCTGATGGGAGTAAGAAAGTAAGTTGTAAAGCATGTGGAAAGAAGTACAAAACTAGTTCGAGGACATCTAACTTAAAACGACATATCCCTAAGTGTTTTGATCTTGATGAGCTAGGTCCACCAAAAAACGTGGCCCTTTAGATCTAGAAATGTACAAGGAGAAGATAGCAATTTCTATCATCAAACAAAACTATCCTTTTAGCTATGTTGAACATGAGGGAACAAGAGATTTGCACAAATTCTTGCATCCTAATGTTAAAGACATGACAAGAAACACTGCAAAGGCATATATCATAAAAGTATATGATCTAGAGAAGATGATTCTTAAAGATAAATTACAACGTGTAACTAGTAGGATATGTTTGACTTCCGATTTATGGACTTCTCTCATGACAGACGAATATATGGCGTTAACAGCTCATTATGTTGCTGTTGATTGGGTTCTAAGGAAAAAAGTGCTGAATTTTGGAGTTATACCCCCCCCCCCCTTCACAGTGGTTTTAGTATAGCAGAGCACATAATCAATTTGTTAGCAGATTGGGGTATTGAGAAAAAGATTTTTACAATTACACTAGATAATGCAAAGTATAATGATGTTTTAGTAGCTTCTTCAAAGAGTCATTTGCGTTTGAATGACGTACTACTATGTGATGGAGATTTTACTCATGTGCGTTGTTCAGCTCATGTGTTAAATCTTGTTGTTCAAGCTGGATTGAAAGTAATTGAAGGATCCATTGAATAGGTTCGAGATTCGGTTAAGTATGTCAGAGGAAGTGCTACCAGGAAATGTAAGTTCACAGATTGCATCGAATCACTTTCATTAAGATGCGAGAAACATGTTCGTCAAGATATTGTAACGAGATGGAATTCTACCTTTCTTATGCTTGATTGTGCATTAGCTTATCGTCGGGCTTATTCTCGATTAGCACTAGTTGATTCCAATTTTAATACAAATCCATCATAATAGGAATGGACAGGGGCGGAAATAATCACAAAATTTTTGAAACCTTTTTATGATATCACAACTTTGTTTTCTGGAAGCTCGTATCCTACTTCCAACTTATATTTTCATTACATGTGGAAAATTCAATTGCATATCGAAGAAGCGATTCGCAATACGGATGATGTTATAAGTAACATGGCAAAAGGCATGAAAGAAAAGTTTCATAAATATTGGGAAAGTTATAGTATGGTCTTGTCTTTTGCGGTTATTCTAGATCCACGGTACAAGGTTAAGCTTGTTGAGTATTGTTTTTCAAAACTTGACATGACACATAAAGAGCGAAAAGAGAAATTGGCGAGTATTGTTGATAGCATGCATAAGCTATTTATGGAGTATGATATTCAATCGAAGACAATGCATGATTCTTCGATACCCGAGAGTTCAAATTTTGGTGACGACACGTTGGACGAGTTGGAGGGATTTGAGTCATTTCAAAGCGAATATAGAAACATTGTTAACGAAAAGTCTCAGTTAACATTGCATTTAGAGGAACCTCGACTTGACAAAAACAACTTGATGTTTTACAATATTGGAAGGACAATCAAGGAAGGTATCCAAAAATGGCTCTAATGGCTCGCGATATATTGAGCATCCCAATTAGGGATGAGCAAAAATCGGTATGGTACCGATTGGTACCGGTACCGATTTGGTATCGTCGGTACCGATTCGGTACCAAGGTTTTAAGTTTTCGGGACCGGTATGGTACGGTACGGTACTGGTATTTCCTGAATTTTACCTTAAATACCCGTACCGGTACCAAAAATTTGCGATTTTCGGTATCGGTACCGGTCGGTACCGAGGTCATCCCTAATCCCAATTACTATCATTTCTTCCGAATCATCTTTTAGCATTGGGGGTCGAGTTTTGAACAAGTAGAGAACTTCACTACTATCATCAAATGTTGAGGCGTTGCTATGCACTCAAGATTGGTTGGATATTTTAGAAGGTATTAAAAACTCGTAATTCACTTAATTTTATGTTTGTATATATATTAATATAACATTCATTTTTTACATATTTAGATGAAAACGAGATCGATATTGAGGAACAACTTGTAAAAGACATAGAAGCATTGATTCCGACTTATAATGGTAGCAACTTATATTGATCAAGAAGGTATTAAAGTTCATTCTCTTTGCAACTTAATTTTATGTTTGTATATGTATTAATAAAACAACTATATTTTTTTTAAAAAGAAAAAGAGATCGAGATGGAGGAACAACTTTTAAGAATGAAGCATTGATACTTTCATTGTCTAGTGACATGGTGAAGCATTAATCTTTTAATGTTATGGTTTTTTTTTTTTAGAAAAATTTGAAATATATCATTGTCTAGTGGCATGATGAATAATTAATCTTTTAATATTACGATTGTTTTTAGTTGAAAAATTGAAATATATCATTGTCTAGTGACTTGATGAATCATTAATTTTTTAATGTTATGGTTGTTTTTGGTTGAAATTTTGAAATATATTTCATTAAGCTATAGTGATAATTTGGTAATAGTTTAATAGATAAGGTTCTTTTTAAATATATAACCATAAAAACAACCAAAGAGAAAAAAAAACACCAAAAAAATAATCTTTAGCTCCAAACATGATTTTAAATCCTTTCGATGATTTTCTTATGGTGTTCAACTGCTCACCTTTCGCATGACCTTTAAATATAATACAATCAGCATAGGTTATTATGGGTTTAAGTAGAGGTGATGAATAGGTCAGAATGTGAAGCTAAAAGTTGGAATGAGTCTAAATGGGTTGAGACCAAAAACCCCTCCAAAAAAATTCAAAAAAATAATAATAATAAAAAAAAAAATCATAACTTAAAATATAAATAAAAAACAAAAAAAGCAAAGAAAAAAAAAACTAAAATGTTTAATCAGTTGTCCTCATTTAAAAAAAAAACCCTGAAACCCGTTCCGACCATAACCTGTTCTGACCCAAACCAAAACAACCCATTTTATAATTGACTCGTTCTGACCCTAACCCGTTTCGACCCATGACCCATTCAAGTATTCAACCCAACCTAACCTGTTTGCCACCCCTAGTTACATGCTTAATTTGTTATAATGTACGTGCGAAGGGAACTTGCATAATGAAAACTCATTATAACAACAAATCATTCTTGTAAAACTAGACACGTCGTTGTAATGTGTTGCACATACCAATGTAATAATTAAGCGGGCCATCAAAACTCATTATATTATATATTAAAATGCATCGTTCAGTTGTCTCACAAGATCCGATCCACTGTAACAACAATGTATAATTTGTGAAGCTACTAGTACAAACTACTGAAGCTACTTTCCAGCTGCTTATCTGTACAAACGTTTCTTTATACATGGCTTCATCTTCTGTACACGTGCCCTTATCTGCCTCTTTTTCTATGCTACCTGGACATCACATATCATCTTTATATTCAGGTTTGTCTCTCTCTCTATTCATCGTCACTCTCTTTCGCTTGAGAGATCAAACGATTGTCCATTTTTCGTTGTTTATGGTGGCGATTGTAACTCACAAATCGTTCTGTTGCCGGCGCCGGACGACGATTGTGACTTGCTGGCGGCTTTACGGCTATCTATGGCGGCGGAGAGCAGTTGCAACTCACAAATCATGTTGTTGCCGGCGTCAGACGACGATTATAACTTGGTGGCTTTTCACAATCGTTTTGCCGCTGACTCACCGGCACCACTCCGAGTTTCCACTCTGCTATTGAGGATTTACCCAGCTGAGTTTGTCATTTTTTTCTTTCATTTTCCCCTTTGCTAGCAGTGTCTATTAATGTTGCTTAACAAAGTAATACTGAATTAGAAAGTTAGGGTCAACTTATCATATTGAGCATATTGGGTACCTATAAATAATCGTTAAAATGTTAGTAGTTGCTGTTGGATTTGATGTGTTAATTTTGTTTTCACTTTGTTGCAGTGTCTATCTTCAAGGTAATTAAGAGTAAAGACCAGGTTTCGTTTTCCCCGCTAGCAGTGTCTATTAATTTCGTTGCAAGGTCATTACTAGAGTTTTTTTTTTGTTGATGTGTTAACTGTTTTAAATCATCAATTATTTTCATTTCAATTTTCATGATGCAAGTAAGATATCTTGATTTACGCTTAATTAGTTATAATGCGTTAAATCATTACTGAACCCAAAACCTGGTCTTTTAAAGGTATAACATGTTAACATTTTGTTGAGAAAATGAACCATTTTTGCCCTCATAATATATAACCCTACATACATGTTTTTATTTTAGGGGATGTGTATGTTTAAAATTATATATGAGAGTGTTAAAAGGAAGCAAGACATATATGCTTCAAAAGAACTCTGTAGCTTATGCTTTTTTATTGATCACTTTTTGTTAGGGATGAGCTCGGTAACGTACCGGTACCGAAAATACCGATCCCGAAAATTGTCAAATCTTGATACCAGTACCGGTACCGAAATATTCGGTTCGGTACCCGTACGGTACCGGTATTGAAGGTAAAAGTTCGGGAAATACCGGTATTGAAGGTAAAAGTGAAATACCGGTACTACCGGTACCATACCGATCCCGAAACTCAAAACTTCGGTACCGACAGTACCAATTTCGGTACCGGTACCCGTTTGGTACGGGTACCAAGTATCAAATGCTCATCCCTACTTTTCCCAGGTAAACATGAGAAATATTTTATTCTTTTATTCTTCTATGTAAATTTGGTTTATTAATGTAGTAAACATGATGGAAAGTATTTTGTTGTTAGGGAACTGCTGATGGAATTAAGTTCATCAGAAACAAGGAGTTGATTGATGTTGTTGAATACTTAGAGTACATTAGGTTCAAATTTGTGAGATAGGAGATGTTGTAGAGGTTGGATTGGGTATGAAGACCTATTTCATAATTCATATACTATATAACATGTAATGTATGAGGAATTGAGGATGATGAATACATGGTATTTTTGGTAATTTGGTAACATTAAAGTTGAAATTCCGCCAAGGTAGTGAAATAATTACATTCCAATGAGTGGTGGAATGTATGTAAATTCCAATTTTAATTATTTCATGTTCCAAACAAATTGATTTTTGGAAGGAATGGTTTTCAATTTCAATGCTCTTTTGAGCGTTCTATGAACCAAACAGGCTTCAATACTCTTTGAACATTTCGTGTACCAAACAGCCTCAACGCAAACTAAACATGGCACCAACTTGGCCCGTAGCAACGCGCGGGTACGTTTACTTTTTATAAATTAAAGGATAATTGAATTTTATTAATCTCATCTTTTTTAGGTTGCCCGATTATAATCTTATTTTTAAAAAAATTGTTGTCACCGGTCCCACTTTTCACACTATTATTTTTATTGGACCCCGTTAAAAAAAACTTAATTTTGTAAAGTTTGTTTCAAAATCTCAAATTGATGTTTTAGGGGTTTTTTTTTCGGAATAAGGATACGAGTTGATTGATGTAAAACTTATCTACAAGCGGTGCTTCAAACAACGAAGCAATGCTTCAATTCGGTTGTTTAAACCTCCAATTAAGTATGAAATCAATTGACTCTTATCTTTCTTCCGTTCAAAATACCTAAATTATCAGTTTGAAATTAGGAAAAAAAAACTTAACGGGGTTAAGTTTCTTTTTTTTTTAATGGTGGTCAAATGAAAACAAATAGTGTGAGAAGAAACCAGTGATAGCAATTTTTTAAGGTGAGAATGCGAGTTTATTATTGGCCAACCTTAAAAATATGAAATTAATAAAATCTAATTTTCCTAAATTAAATACGAAAAGATGGGCACAACGCTATATAGGTTAAAAGCATTGTTGTAATGCGTTAGATACATTTGTTACATTTAATAACGCATTAGAGCATTCTCATCCAACCCCTTATTTTATGTGAGTGGTGTTTTTATAATTTAGAGAGTGATTCAGGGTATTATGAGTGAAGAGTTTTTATATTTTAGAAAAATTAGTGATTTTTCTGTATATTTGACAAGTTACTGTTCGCTCTCTATAATTTTTTAATATATTTTGAAAGTCGTTGTGAGTGAAGAAAAGAGAAAAGGTAATGATAAAAGGTATAAAAAGTATTATTTAATTAAAATAGAGAGAGAAAATGTAATGAGTTTTAGTGTAATTTTTTGTTTAGGAATAGGGGATGGGATGAGAATGCTCTTAGAACTTCTATACGCACTATAATTTGTATAAAGATATGATGAGTATAGTAAAATTAAAAAGAATAAAATTTTTAATTTTTTTATAAAATATTTTAAAAAAGGTTAGTGAACCAAATTGATAAAAACGATTTTAAATGAATGGTAAATTTAATAACTTTTTTATTTCCACATTTAACCATATTTAACTTCTATTAGCAATTTTATACGTAGTCTTATCAATCTTGTGGCATTATGTTAATCATGAATCATTGCATTCATGTGATTAACGACCATGATGTCCATGAATTCATTTTGCCACAAACTTTTCGTTATAATAACTATATGTAATTAAAATTCAATCTTTTTTTTATAAGCAATAAAATATACGACTAAAAAGTTGAGTTTAAATAAAAAGTATCACTTTTCTAAAAATGCTAAGAATGAGAGTATTTTGGTCCATTATCAAAATCTCAAAAACCCACTAGTTAGCATCTATCATCCTCACACAACTCCTAACTTTCATAACCCATATCTCAAAAACCACCACCATTCCACAGCCACCATAACCAGATTCACCACCCGTTGCCACCGTGTTTGCCGGAATCATTTCAATATAACACCCAACCACACCATCTTTCTCTCCATCCTCGGCTTCATTTACCTTTCCACCCTGCCATCTACCTCCACCACCGTCAACCACTCTCCGCCACCACCACCACCACCTTCAACCTGAAACGCTGTGCATCCAACCACTACCGTCCGATTAAAAGCATTTGCTCCGCCATCCGCCGCCGCACCGCCGCCTACAACTCTCTCTCTCTCTCTCTCTCTTTCCACCGCGGATGGGAAGCAACGCCACGCACTCGTTCTTATCTCTAAGCACGACGACCACTTGGACGTCGATGCTATACTGTTTTATACGACATAAATTCTCATTAAAATCAAAACGATTACAATAAAGTGGCAGGCAAACGGGCAACAAGCTGCGCCGCAACCCCCTTCTGAATATCAAAACCAATTCTACTAAAAACAAAGCGTTGAATCGTAGGATACGAAAATGTACTATGTACGACACGCTGAACCTTGTTTAGAAAATTCACAATGTGTCGGTGAGACTTAATTTGATTTGGGGCTATATTATGATGTTTTGGATAAATTGGGACCTTGCTTAATAACACATTAGTTTGGTCTACAATAGCATGATTATAAAACATAATAATGGGATAAAATAAAAACACAATAAGATTAAATCACAATGATAATAATAAATATACTAAAACACTATATTAAAAACACACTAAAACACAAATGTATGTTTCATTGCAATCATAAAACACAATAAAAATCGCTATACGAATGAAAAACACAATTAAAAAAACACAATGGAAAAACATTATTTTGGTATTGATAGAAACATTATTAGTAAAACACAATTGAAGAAAAAAATGATAAAATATAACTCTTTTTAAACTATACTCCTAAAGTAAGGAATTTGGTAAAACACGATAAAGTAACACATTTGTAGAAAAAATACAATTGTTTATATAAGAAATGAAGAAAAAACACAATGCTTAGAATCTATAACACAATGTACAAAAAAACCCACTAAATTTTTAAAATTTTTTTTTATAGCAATATGGTACTCATATTAAAGATTAAAAAGCATTTGTTATTATGGTGATTTTTTTATAAGAAAAAAGTGTCGTATAAAACGGTTATGGACATTTTAAAATAATGAGGGTAATTGACATGCGTGACGCATGTAGGGAAAGAATGTGAACAAATATATGTTATTCCTGTTATGTCATTTTTCTTTATTTCACACATGATTTTCTCTCAAACTAATCTCAACCTTCAAAATCCAAAATCAATTGACTAGATTATTTCTTATCCTTAATATAAAAATCATACCTTTTATTTTAACTTGACCTTCAATCTTTTTTTTATAAACAATAAAATAACAACTTAATTGATTACTATTATATAATGTTTGTCGAAAACATCAACATGATCATTCATAACTGATTATACGTTATAACTTAAGTCCTAAAACATCAGCTTAAATATGTAAAAAAAAATTAACAGAGCTAATTTATTTTAACAGGGTCTAATAAAAATAAATAGTGTGAAAGGTAGGATCGACGACAACAATTTTATGAGGTATGCCTATTATTAGCAAATCTCACAAAGATCGATGAGATTAATAAAATTCAATTTTTCTTAATCGAACTATACTATTAAAGCAACACAAGTTGTCCACATGACATTTAACTATGCACTCCACATAGGATGCCAAGTAGATGTTATGTCACTATTTCCTATTATATTATGACCCATGGCCCATTTTTCTATTATAACCCATTACCTGTAAGGCTTTATAAAATTTTGAAAAACATATTACTGTGTGATACGAGTTTCGAACTCAAAACCTCATGTTTCAAACCAAATATGCTTACCAACTCCACTAAAATGGTAATTGTGATTGATTTCTTGACTTTTTATATATATATATATATGTATATGTATACGTATATATATACATACACATATATATGTGTGTGTGATTTCTCTTCAAATATAAAACCAAAATTATATTTAATAGTTTACATTTTCGTAATTCACAATATGCATTGTCTTCTCATATCTGTTAACACAACCATTTAAGACTGTTCAAAATTATATTTAATAGTTTACATTTTCGTAATTCACGATATGCATTGTCTTCTCATATCTGTTAATATAACCATTTAAGACTGTTCATTGTTTCTCTCATTATTTTAAAATATAATATATTTTTATTTATTTTCTTTTACAACAAAACATTAGTTTTTGTAAATTTAGTTTTTAAATCTGTGACAACATTTTATTATAAATATCATTTTTATAGCAATATTGGTATGAGTATTTATTTGAAATAAATCAAACATCAAAATTTTGGATTTTAATTAAAATTATAGTGCATAATATATCAAAAACTTAATAAAAAAGTCATAAATAAAAATTATTATATTAAACAATTGAATTTATGTATTACATATAATAATTTTGTATTTTTATTATATTTTTTACCCGTATGAAATATGAGCTCAACGTAGCACAACAATAAAGATGATTAAGATAGAATATGAAAATAAAAGGAAGAAAAGTTGCCGACAATTATCGTATTATCTTGAGGGGCTCCGATGGGTTTTTGTGCCTGAACAAAGTTTTGATCACTTTTCTTTCTTTACCCTAGAAATAGTACGTACTATCTACTCTCCTATTTTTCAAAGACTAAACAAAATCATGAAGTTTTGTTTTCAGTTTCCTATTATTGTATGTCATGGTGATTATAATGTGACGACTGGTCATGTTATTTTGGTTGCTATCGGCTATTTATTTATTTATTTCGAAGTCCGTCTAGATCGATGACATTTTAATTTCAATTGAAAGACATAAGGCGGCAATTAATTGAACATAAATTATAAATATTTATATTGGACTTTGGAGGCTTCTTCTCCATTATATTATATACTTTGTATTTTTCTTTAAAATTTGTTTGTATGTTAAAAACCTTTTACTTCCGACTCTCCATATCTATCTATATGCTATACTTACGGGCACTCATTTACTATCTTTTATCCTTTTATACACTCACAACAAGTTAAATATAGATGATTGGATATATGCTTTTAAATATGGGGGTGCATTTTAGTTCCTATAGATAGAGAACCTAATGTAGTATGTTTTAGTTGTTTTCTCTATTTTTTACTATATATCATATAAAAAGAATGAATATAGAGGCTCCGATATGAATTCTTTAAAATGGCTATATAACATGATGTTACGATTAAACCAAAGGAATGTCTCTGTCTTTAAGATCTTATTCTTATAAAATTCCTTGTCTAAATATTGTTCTCGTGGCACCTACGTACACGCCTACACCCAAAATCAATATGCGAGAAGATGTGAGATCGAGGAGCGCATCATTAATTCTACTTTTCTTTCAAATCACAACTTCAAATTGGTGAGGATGAATGGCCATGCATGCTACAGAGTTATACAACAAACCATTTATAAACGTGACTGGAATGACATACTGTGATGAGCATATGCCTCAACGTTATAAAGACTTAAGGCAACAAGACTACAACATGCGAAGGACAATCATTTAATTTAACTTTCATGAAGAAGTTCAAAAAATGGATTATAAATGCAACCTTATTAATTCCCGTAAAAGTTATTAAACAAATGTGCATTAAAAACCATATAAGTTAGGTATCGTGCTTCAAATTGTTTCTTTTCCTATTTCTCCATTAAGTATGCTAAAACCTTTACTAGTAATCACTATAACATAGACGAAGAGCCTTTAGTTCTTTTCTTTTTTAACCAGTCAATTCAAAACCTTTCAAACGATTTAACTAATTAATGACAACACATAAGAGTATGGCTCCAATTATACCCTACCTACAAGATTGGGTACGGTTGTTTGGTGCGTGTAATACAGTAATTTTGGTATCTTTAACTGGTTTTCAGTTAACATAATCGACATACTTACATAAGCTCATCATGATGTAGGTTTCAAAATTCGTATGTATTGATTGTCTATGTAAATTGTGTTAAGATTACTTTTCAGTTTTCACTGTTAAACATTAAACAAATAAGTACTACCATCAGATATCTCTATTTGTGGCCTAGTGGTAGGAGGCTTGGGTTTTTCAAATGATACCCAAGTTCGATCCCTACTTGTGGCACTTTAGGTGGATATTGACAATCAAGGATTTGAGTCATGCCTTGCGAGGTTGTTACTTCGAATCCTGAGCCCACCCGGGTTTTTGTCCCACCGTGTGTTACACCAAAGAGTTCTACTCTTGTGGCGACATAACGACTGTCAAGTGGCAGTCAGTGGTACGGTTTCCTGGGGAAACGCCCAAGCCAACATAATCTGACCAGAGGGGCAACTGAACTCTAAAAATTGAAGAGTGCGGTGACCTAACACACAAGAAAGTTGTCGTTCTAAGAAAAAATACTACCGACGGATGATTCCATCGGTGAAAGTGTTGATTAAACAGGTTATCACAAAATAGACATTTTAATTCAAAAAAAAAGATATGTTAATTAAAATACATATAATAATGATTATTATTATGGTATGTGACAATAACAATAGATAATGCATGTCTATTAGCACTAAGTATATATTTTATTCTACACAAACTCTTTATTTATTTTTGAAAATCCATTATAATTAATAATGAGAAGATTTATGGGCTATATCGTCCATTATAACTCTCAGTTGATCACCATTGACATTTGTTTTAACGGTTAACAAATATAGATGTCTAGGTATTTCATACGAGGTGTCTTAATGGCAAAAGGCCATCACCAGTTGGCCTAAACCAGCCGTACGGAGCTTTTAAACACCTCCAAGTTATCTCCAGTTTCGAAAAAAACCCACCGCCCGAAAGTCCACTAGTAGTAAAACCCGGATGCCCTCAGAATCGAATTGAAAATCACAAAGATCTCAGTCTTCCTTTATAGAGCCACCCATATCCTCCCAAAGTGTTGTAAATGAGAATTGAACTTGAGTCTCCATTGAAAAACCCAAGCTCCCTATCACTACACCACATTGGATAGATAATCACCATTGCATTGATTCCAATAATTATCACAACTAACCAATATTGAACTTAATTGGCCAACGTTGCCTAATTAACCATAATTAATTGTGACAATTGAGGCAAATCCAGGTACACCTCAGTACGTATTTATCGATTAAGCAAATAAACGCTTATTACGTATCGATCAAACGATTAACCGAAAGGGTCCGGTAATGACCCAGATATCCCGGGGGCATCTATAAGTGATATACGTTTAATATAAGCTAATATATTAGTATTATGCTCATAGTTCGATAGAAAACAAGTTAAACGAAAACATGCTCGTTTAACTACCCGCTATAGATTTAAACGCGAAAGATAGTTACAAAACAAGCATTGTATCTCCGTTAAGCCGAAAAAGATTTACAAAACACTTAGTGGGAATGTTTTAAGCGATCCGTGAAAATATTTTCGATTTTTACAAAGGTAAAGTATGTTTTTATAAATTTATACAAAAATAGCCAAAAACAACACTCGTTTTCGCACTATTTGTCGTACCCGATATGTTTTTCGCGCCAAAAACCAAACCAGAAATAAATT
Source organism: Bidens hawaiensis (assembly GCF_021521415.1). Lineage (NCBI taxonomy): Eukaryota > Viridiplantae > Streptophyta > Magnoliopsida > Asterales > Asteraceae > Bidens > Bidens hawaiensis. The sequence continues at coordinate 57,333 of NW_027492511.1, forward strand.
TGAACTTGGGCTTTCACAGTTGGGCTTGCAAATCCAGAAATTAGGGTCAAAATGGGCCAAATGAGGCCCATTAGTTCTTACGTCCGCCACATATATTATTATTGTTTTATAAATTTACTTAAACCATTAGGAAACTAAGATATTTTGTACCCAAACTAGTTCCAGAACTCAACCAGTTGCTTCTACTCTCAAACCATAAACCTTAAGGTAATTATCCATATTTGGATCATTTAATCTTTGTTTAAACAAGTTTAATACCGTGTAAACATAGTTTGATTACCAAAAATCATTCCTAACCATGAAAAAACCTTAAAAATGGTCCAAATATATTTTTGATCATACACATGGTTAAGAATCATAATCATACTCTTTTTGTCCATAAACACGGATTATAGGGTTTAAACGGCGTTTTTACGGTTCAAAAGTTCGGTTTTATACCCTAGCCGAAACCCTAAGTTAAGAGGCTTTCATGTTGATGAAACTTGCTTGTTTTGTGACATAAGACCTGTATCTATCTTGAATAGAAGTGTGAGAACCCGAAAACTTGATTAGAAGGGCGAAAACGAACCAAAACCGCTAAGGTAATACCGAATCACTCGATTACGGGCTGTTTAGTATTCGATTATGATGTCCATATTTTTAGGTCATGAAATTTTTCAGAGACAACAGGGACCATATCATTGAGTCCCTGTTCAAATTTGGTATTTTTTTGACCATCTGAGAATATTTGGCGAATTTATTACCGAATTGGGGCATTTATTTGAGAAAAATAGTTAAAATGCTTAAAAAATAATGAAATTTTTCGGGGAACTCAGATTTAATATATTTTAATCACATATGAAATTTGGGAGCACTTGGAAAAACCTAAGTAGGTTTTGTGCATTCGCGTTTATTTGAATTTTCATAGTCATTTTTGGCTCGGAAATGATATTTGGCAAGATTGTTAGAGTTTGGGATTTTTCCAGGTTGTTTTGAGATATATTTTGATTACTCATAATTTTTTTTGGAATTTTTGGAGATCGTTTGGTATAAACAGACGATTTTTGAGCTAAATATAGCAGATAAAATGAATTTTTATAAATTAATAACTCAATAAATAATTTCAGAAATATTTTTATAAAAATATACATATTTTAATTGATAAGTGGCTAAATTTTCATAATTTAAGGATTAACAAATAATTAATTGTACTAATTTAAAGATTACACAAATTCAATTCTAATAAAAACCAACGAGTAACCTGTGGGAATATCAGAACACCAAGTGTGATCAAAAATCATATTTTTGGATTAATTAAGTAAAAACAAACTTTTTATGAGAAACCTCGACAATTTGAATAGATTATGCGCGTTTTTTCTCAAATCAAACTGAATAAACGGAAACGAGCCCCGTAGCGAATCCAGAACCCCAATATGTGATCTTTCTTTATAACTTAATCATTTTATCGACCAACACATTTACCCAAGCTTACATTTCCATAACTGTTTTCTGAACACATAAACGAACAACTTGGCCCAGCTGGGACAACGGGGAAACTAAGCCAAGTTCGGTTTTAAGTATTAGACATTGAACAACATCACAATTTAAGCCTATTAACACTTTCTGAGCGTAACAACTATACCCAAATTAGATATATAGCCCGGTTTAGTATTGAAATTATAATAATATTAAAATATTAATATTATTATAATATTGATTATAGAGACCAGAGATTACAAGTCAAACAAACCTCAAACTAACGTGCTATTGAATACTGAGTAAAAAGTGAGTTTTATGACCCCTCTCCTTAAACAGTTTTACGAACTTTTGGGGTGAAAAGCATATTTCATTACATATACATATTTGAAACGTGTAATGATGTGAATTATCTAAGTGCTAACACACAAAAGTCCCCACTAACAAAGTGATTAACTTTAAGCCGGTGGCATATGAATAGTACTATTGGTTTGACAAACCCAAATGGAATCGGTCTGGTTGTCGTGTCACATAGCGCTGTTTTCACATGACCATACTTATACAAACAAGCTATGTGGTGTTAGACATAGCTACCAGGGCATGTTGTGGGCGGAAGGGGAACCATAGTGGTTGATTGGGCGTGGGAAATGGATGCACGTAGCACAAACAGTCAAGGCTTCACTGTAGCTTAGCATAATTACATCATTTACATACATATATACTTATATCATAATTACAAGTGTTACTTGTGATTACTCATAACTGTTTTCTTGAAACGCGTGAAACTCATCAACTCTAGTAGTTGACCCATAAACGTGCTTTTCATGTATGGTACCAAAGTTGGATAATGTGATGACGTGCTACCTGTCGTGGAAGGTGCTCGATGCTTAGTGAATAGATGCAAGTTATTAGTAAGGAGTGAGACAGTTAATATATAATTTTGTTTGTATCACATAGACTGTAGACAGAGATAGAAGGATGTAATATAATGTAAATTAGTTTGTAATGTTTCATTATAAACAATGTTGTTGATACCAGAGGTGTCTGTTACATTCCCATTTTACGCTTCCGCATTTTGCTTGTCGGGGTATGACAATAATTACCTTACCGGTAACTTAGATTAACTATCATTGGCCAATCTTAAGCCTGCTGTCACACCTGATTTCATGGGCCTAGGCGTGTGAGCATAGTTGCTACATGTTTTATAAATATATCAAAATTGTTGCGTAACGGGAGTCTTTTTCTTTAAAATATTATTACATTGAAAATCTCAGGAATTAAACACCCGATATAGTCTTACAAAAGATTAATGGAAATTCATTAATTTGCATCCATTTTACATATTCAAAATATCTAAGCTATCAGATCGCCTAATAGCTAATATCACTATCTTTTATTGCTTATAACCTACTTTACTGATTACTTGGAAAATAGTTTATAAAATACTTTAGCAACACATGCTAGTGAACACGTTAACTCTAAAACGTTTTTATAAACCTTTAGACTGACATACTAATTATATGCACATAGTCAACCCTAACGCCTTATAGAACGACGCAATGAGTAGGGAACTGATGCTAGGTTTGGTAGGGTATGCCTACCCTCTGTTCATATATGTATGGATCCGGTGTAAGACTCCGGTCCCAGGAGCCCTACTTTCACGTTGGTTTTACTCATAAACTCAGTTCGTTACAGCAGAAGCACATACAATTTGCAGTGGAAACTAAAACTTTTACATAAACTCTTCATTCACTAACTAGTCTTCAGTATAGATAGCCTCGTACGCATTTTAAGCTCTCCGCGTCATCAACTATACCCGCATGTATACTAAAATTCAGCTAAATGCTGAGTGAGTTCTAACGTTTCTTTATTTTCATAAATGATCAATTTAAAACAATTAACACGTGTCTCTTTCGTGTCCGAATATACATTTACACGACCTTTCTTTCGTTCGTATTCGTTTACATTCTTACCCTTGTCTTCTTCATTCATATCAGAGCATGCACACCGTTCATATACGCTATTTATTTTCCTAGTATCCATAGCTGGACCAAGCAATCACACAACGTATGTGTATACGTTCATTAATTGCCATACCATGCAATCATACAACATACATGCACGTATTTATTAACTACCACACTTAGTATCCTTAATTGGACCACCTATTCATTTTATCCATAACTGGACTACCTTATCATCGTATCTATAACAGGACCACATTACCTTTTGTATCCATAACTGGACCACCTTATCATAGTATCCATAACTGGACCGCCTTACCATAGTATCCGTAAGTGGACCATATTACACATATATTATTCTATCAGTTAATAGCTTGTATCTATAACTAGACCACATACACGTTTATTTTGTCCACGTTCAGTACCTTGTATCTATAGCTAAACCACATTACCATAATAACACATGCCCTAAACACAGTATAGGCTTTTATGTCACACCCGAACCTAACGGCAGAACATTCTGGGGCGCGACAATATTTGTATGATATCTCAAAGATACTAATATAAAGCGTCGATATCTAAATTTATTCATTCATAATTAAAGTACACAAAGTGTTCAAATTAAAATAAAAATACAACAATTGGGTTCTATCTTTATTAATTATCCTAAAGTCCAATTTAACTTCTCCACTTCAAATCATCTGTAATAACAACCTGCAATATGCGTAAAAATAATATGTCAACAACACATGTTGAGCGAGTAATTCACAGTTTGGTGTAATAATAATATTGAAAAATAAAACAATTAATTGCGTTAGTGAATAACATTAATTAACACAAACAAGTAGATGTGTCTTTTCAACATGTTACTAGATTCGGGTTTGTTTACTTGGATAAGTTCGCAACCAATAAGTGCGTCTTTTTGAACATGTCACTAGATTCGGGCATGTCTACTCGGACGACGTATGATCATACTAAAAAGGATGAGGATGAGATACCAACCAATCATAAAAACAGTAAACACATAAATCATATATCATTCAACAATTAATCGAGCAACATCACAACCACGTAATTTATGGAATTGTGTTTTGAATATAATTATATAATAGTAAATAGCTTAGTACACATAGTGGCCCCAAAACAAAAAAATAAGAAAAAAGGGATGTGATTACTCTCCTTAAAATAAATAAAGGCGGTAATGAGAAAACGGGTAAAGCGGTCTAGTTAGTTCCACGAGAAGCTTCAATGATATATTCTAATTTTAAAGGCATAACTAAAATAAATATTCTAACGATATAAACGAATAAAACATGATAGCATGGGCTTATAACGGATTTGGGATCGAGGAATAATAATTTATATTAATTTTATATGAGTGTAATAAGAACGTAATCAATTTAAATGTTATTACAAGTTACGTATTGATTTTTAAATAATAAAATGTTAATTTTAATACTATAAAATTATATAAACGCATATTATATATTTAAACGAAAAACTTGGTTTGAAGGTTTAACAATGACTGGTTCAGACGGGATGAAACTACTTTTTAGTTATTTATTTATAAAATCCTATTAGGTTAATGATATATATATATATATATATGAAAAATTAAAATACAAAGGGAGACAAAAATGAGAAGTGTGAAAAGGATTTGTGGCCACACAAAAAACCCTTCAAAAAAAATCCCAAAAAATTAGTAAAAAAATCATAACTCAAAATATAAATAAAAAACAAAAAAGTTTAAAAACCAAAAATGCTTCCCTCGTCATTCTTGTTCCAAAAAAAACCCTCCGAAAAGACACAATGCAGAGACAAAAGACACAATGACGAAAATGAACAAAAGACACAATTATAACTAAAAAAGACACAATAAATCTCAAAATATAACACAATGCCGAACAAAATATAACACAATATTGAGTAATATAACATAATATCAAGAAAAAAAGACACAATGTCAAGGAAAAAAGACACAATCAATAACGAAAATAAACACAAAACACAATGCTAAACAAAAAGACATAATGGTCTTTTTCACTTAACATTGTGTCTTTTTCAAGTTGTTTTTTTTAAAGAACGAGGAAGACGGTGAAAGCATTTTTGTGTTTTTACTTTTTTTGTTTTTTTTATTAAATTTGGAGTAATGATATTTTTTATTTATTTATAAATTTTTTAAAGATGCTTTTTTGTATGGCTATAAATCCTTATATATATATATATATATAGGGAAGGGATCTTTTGAGAACCTTGTTGAGCTTTAAGAACTTAATAACTCCATTCTAGGCTACACATTTAATTAAATGGATTAAAATATGTGGTTGAGATTAAATCTGATTAAAAAATCAAAGTAGGGGAGAGAATAAAAATACAAATGGTTACACCATTTTTTACGCCAGTTACACATATGTAAAAAATCGACTCGGTGCGTAAAAAATTATGTCATTTTTTACGTATATGTAACCTACATATATTACGCATGTGTAAAAAAAATTCAAAAAAAAATTGTTACATTGAGTTCTTTCGAGTTCTTAAAACTCAAGGTGGTTCTCATTTGAAAATTTTCCTATATATATATATATATATATATATAGGGAGAGGATCAAGAGATAATTCCTTTTTAAAGAGAGAACCAGAGAACAAATAAAGAAATATTTTTAATTTAATTAAAAAAATATGTTTAAAATTTTTTTTTCATCCTTCTTATATGTTGTTTTTCTTCACTAGAAAAAAAATAAAAAAATATAAAAAAACTCATTGTAGTGCACATATGCAATACATTGACTTTTTTTTATTACATATGTGCACTAGCGTGTATTTTGAAATGGTGCAATATTGTTGAATAGCATATCTATGCAATTTTTTGTATTTTATTAGTGCAATGGTGTTATATTATATAAAGAAATAAAAAAAATCGATATAGTGCATATGTGCATTAGTGTTGTATTACGTATATGCGATAGTGTGTTGCATACAATTATTAGTGTTGTAATTGCATATATTCAATAGTGTGTATTGTATAATGCAATGTGTTGTATTATATGTAATAAACCACTATTGTATATATGCAATACACATATGTGCACATATGCATATGCACTATATCGATGTTTTTATAATTAGGAACAAGATCATCTTATTAGGAGGAAAGAATTTTGTCATTCTGGTGTTGTCGAGGCAGAAGGCACACTTGGATTGGAACTGATGCTGGAGGTGAATCCGCTAAATCACAAAATATTTTTTTATAAAAAGTTAAAAATAATTCTTTATTGATTTTCTAGCTCTCTCTAGATCCCACCCATATATATATATATATATATATGTATATATATATGTATATACATATATATATATATATATATGGGTGGGATCAAATGAAAACTTCTCTTAAAAAGAAAACTTAAAAACTCCTAAAGAATTATTTTTAATCTAAGTTTTTTGTAGTTTCTTTTTTCATTATTCTTATATGTTGTTATTGTTGCCAAATAAGAAAAAAAAAACTTCTCGGTCACCTCGTCGGTGTAGTGTGCATTGCATATATGTAAAAGTGTTTACAACACTATTGCACATATCTGATACACACTATTGTATATATGCAATATAAGACTAATACGCACATCGAATACACATTAGTACGTATGTGTAATACAACATTTACGCACATATGCACTACATCGACTTTTATTTTATTATTATTTTTGCATATAATACAACACTAATACGAATATATATACAATACACAAATATATATTAATATTGAATATATGTAATTAAACACTATTGAACATAATAATACATAGTAATACACATGTTTGATACAACGGTATCACAGAGTAATACGTATGCGCATTACAACGTTTTTTTTTATTTTTTTGTTTTTTTCGAGTGAAGGGTAACAAAATATAAGAATAATGACAAAAACGGAATTTTAAAAATATTTTTTTATTTTTAATTAAAAATAATTTTTTAATAGTTTTTAAGTTTTTTCACTAAAGATGAGTTTTCTTTTGATATTCTCCATATACACACACACACACGGAAAAAACGAGAATTTATTTTGTGTTCTTCTGTCTAATTGAGTTATAGTCATGGTTGTAAAAATTCTGACTAGATCCTGATTAATCAATCACCAAGTAATCCTGAATAATTCCAATTAATCCCGGTCATCATGCTGCCCAATTAACGACCCGTGATTACTACAACATTAATTTTAATATCTTTTATTTTTAACTTTTTGAATAACGTTTAAAACATGTCCAATCAATCAATCATTGGCAGTCAATTTGATAACCAGCTTGGTTTATTGGTGCATAATTACATGCCCTTCCTCGACTATAAATAAAGCCTTAGAGATTATGTAAGGTGATATATTCACTTTAATATACAAACGTCAAGAAGACCATGGTTTTGCTAGGGCTTCTTGTGTTTCTCGTACTCATCCAGTCTCAAGCAGCCAATTTTATTCCAAAAACCTATGACTATGAGGTTATATATTCATTCATCTTTATTCTTTTTAGGAGATTACTTATTTACTTACCTATATAGTATATATGCTGCATAAATTTTGAAGAACTTTCTCATCTACAGGCCGAATATGTAATTTCCCTAACTCCTTTCTTTGTTTATTATTATTTTCTTTTTATAAAATATTAACTTTTTTTAAATGTGATGAAAAAAGGGATAAATTAACCGTCTCTAATTTGCTTACTACAGTATTCATTTTGAAAATTTCTAGCTGAAATACGAGTTCATCAAATTATCCTCTGCAAATCTATTAACCAAATTTAATGGATTTTGTATTATAACACGGTGAAGAATCTAATCATGTCAACATCATTGTTTGATGAGGACAGATCGATATGATTTTGTATGGACAAATAAAAAGTGAATGAAAAAAATGTACTAACTTTTCCAAGATGATACGTTTGGCCTTCAAGTAGGTTAATGTAATAATATATATTACTAAAAATAAATAAATAAATAAATAAATAAATAGATGCCTTAAAGTTGCTGAGGGTTAACTACAGTTAGGGCTTTTAAGTGTTGAATAAATTGTTAATAAAAACCCCAAGTTTTTGAAACAAGAACACATAACCACGTACGAATACGAAGTAATGAGTTTTTAGGCTGGTGTTAGTGACAATCTAATCATACACTGTTTTCAAGCAATCGTTTGAGATTGCATTAACAGTCGTTTGAAGGTTAGGGTTTCCATCCCTAATTTTAAACGGCCGTTTAAGTTTTTGGGTTGGATGATGGTTTGAACTTGGAAGTGCCGTATTTGTACAAACCAATTGGTCATTGGTTGTTCAATAAATTAATAAATAAATAAACGACTGTGAATAAAACAAGAAACTTGATTTCCAAACTCGCCAATTTTATGGAATGTTTCAAAAACCATCATTTGTACAAACCTGCTATAAAAGAAAACATGTAAAATTAAGTTACACCTTGTTTCATAAGAACGATGGAAACATTCTTTTTTCTTTTAAACTTGATTTCCAAACTCACTATTTCATAAAAAAAATTACACCTTATTAGATGAACATTATTAGATGAGCATGAGAATATAAAGTTAAATTTATATAATTTGCTTATAACGGTGATTTGAACTTTTACCAAGCGATTCAACACTTTAATATTTTCAATACTTTAATATCATTAGGCTATTTGTCCTTTGATAGAGAATGATAAAAGGTGGTTAACTGTGGCTTGCTATAATTTATTGGTTGTAGGTTAAAGAATCTAACTTCACAAGGCTATGCAAAAACAAGACGATTTTAACTGTTAATGGAGAATTTCCGGGTCCAACCATTTACGCTCGTAGAGGAGATACACTAGTTGTTAATGTCAAAAACCGAGGCAACCTTCACATCACCATTCACTGGTATATTTCATATGCACTTATATTTTTTAAAATAAAAGACTGAACGACATATTTAAAAGAAAAAAACGTAAAATTATCAAGAATTCCGTCTTTCTTAGCCATTAATCATTTTAGCCCTTAAGCTTAACTTATATGAGACAACTAATATATTTGATTTGCAATAAAGACATCGATCAAGCACCATAAAGATCGATTAGATTATTTCTTGTTAAGTTTTAGCCTTCGGTATAACTAAGAATTATAAATATTTAATTCGTGTTGAAATAAAGGTTTATATTTATTAATGTTAGGCATGCATATTTTTTTAAAAAAAAAATTTTTAACACCATGATTCCATCATACCTTGTATTTGCAAAAATTTAAACCTCCCACTACACTTGTGAGAGGTCATACCCTATATCACTAACCCAATTGGCCATGAGTCGTTAGACATACATACACTTATTACTTACAAATATTTATACAAGACTTTAATGAGTTTATAATTTATTTAAACTATAAAAATCCATAAGCTCAATAAAATTCTTAAATTTATACCTTTTTAACACATTCATTTCTTAATACATTACAAGTTTTTCAAATTATTAAGAATATTTAACCTAACGCATAGTTTAGAAAAGGGGCTACTGTTACTCTATAGAGCAGTAACTAAGTTTTGAAATTGTTTCAATTAGATCACTTATAAATATTTTGTTCCAATCAGGTCACTAAAGATTCTTTTGTGTTTCAATCCTAGATATTTTACCTAGATAGTAGATTACCTAGGTTTTTTTTTATTTTTAATAGTTTGACATTGAATAATATTTTTTTAAAAATTGAAAAAATTAATAAAAATTAAGAAACATAATTTTTAAACTGTGAAAAAAAAAAATCTGAAAAATTGCAAAAGATCACAATATCATGAAAATTTCCTAGTTTTTTTTGTATGGAAGCAATTAATAATTCTATTATTAAATATTTAATATCACCTAACTATATTTTTGAAAATTTTCTAAAAAAATGGTGGTTTCTTATAAAAAAACGTAACTTAAAAAATGGTGAACTACTTTATTATTTATTATTTTTGCAAATTTAAATTATTTTCTCAATTTTTACTATTTTTATCAATTTAAAAAAAAATATTTTGTAATTTCAAACTATTTATAAAAAAATAACCTACATAACCTGCTATCCAGGTAAAATATTTAGAATTGGGACACAAAGTAAACTTTAGTAACCTGATTGGAACAAAATATTTTATAAGTGACCTAATTGGAACAATTTCAAAACTTGATTATTATTCTATAGAATAATCCCTTACAGAAAAAGGAAGAAAAAAAAACTTATACCTAATCCCACCTATGCATCCAATTGTCTCCTTGCCATATCCGTCAGAAACATACACGGACAGAATGCTCAATACAACAGCGTTTGTGGGAATCTATTGCGGTTGGTCTTAATACAATGACCCTTCAAGTTTTTCAGAAGTTTAGCCTCGTTGTTAAAAAAAAGTAATAACAATTAATGGACGTGTGCTAAGTGTCGCCGTTGATTTCCTTTTTATTACATATATCAAGACCATAAGACGTTATGGTTAAGACTTTGATTTGTAATTATGCATTTTCAATATACACTGAACATGCATGTATAATGATTGTGTTTTTTTGTTCCTTTTTCTATTTTGGTAAGAGTTCACATCCGAATGAAACGCCAACATATAAAGAATGAATTAGTTCCAACATATAAATAATGGTTGCCTATTTTTGCGACACAAATGGCTTTTTAGTAAGATATTTATATTTCGACCTTTCACCATCATAATACACGAAATGAGAAGTCTAAAACGCATCAAGTAGTTTTTATTTGATATTGTAAATAAGTTATTTGAGATTGAAGTTTAATATATTACTTCAAAATACAATAACTTTAGACCAGATAGAACATATAAGTTAATTTATTTATTTTAATTATTCTTTCTGAAATGAATAAATGCGATTAGATGTACGGAAACGTCTAAATACATACGCAAATGTCTAAAAAGTATGGAGACGTCAAAAAAAAAGTACTAAAACTTTTAAATATGTACGGAAACTTGGAGGTAGCGTATGAGGCATCTAAGCAGAAGGAAACAACTAGGGCTCAAACATTTATTTATTTTTTCTGATTCTAGACTGTTTTATGATCCCAATATTTTCAGGAAAAACGTTTAGGGACTAGATGTTTCTTCAATGATTGCGTCTATATAGATATTTCCTCTTAGCACGTGTCAGCACATAAGTGGTTCACTTACTCGAGAAAGCCCCTATATGGCTATATCTTAGACTGTTCCCCTATGTGTTACCTTAATTTGAAACTTTTGTTTTTCCCCAAGTGCCAAAGATTTCCTATGTTTATTTTTGTTTTTAGTCAATGATTAAATGGTTAATTTTTGTGATTTTCCTATGCGAAATGGTTATTTCCTTCGCTACTTTGGATTCAAGATCGTTAATTCACTGCCCGAATTTTGAAGTGTAGTTGTGTTTACCTTCTGGTAGCTAGATCTTTATTTTTTTTATTTATTTTTCAAGTAAGCTGTGCTTTCCATACTAAAAATTAATATCCGTTTTTTAATAGTATTTATAATTAAAAAATAATTTTATAGTAAAAAAAATATCAGCGGTCACAAATCTCACCAAACTCAGATAGCTTTTAAACTGGTTATAACATCGCATTTATTTGTGAAATCCTTTCATCATTAAACCCTAAGTCTATTATTAACTGCTTACAATAAATAAAATTAAAATCTAGAAAAATATATAAATATTAGAAAAAAAATATAAAACAACCACGTAATATGGGAGAGAAAAGTTAGTTACTTTATATTTATATACTAAATGATATTATGTCATGATGGCTTACGAAGTATTTTAGTAGCCTACACATTTTTTACAGTATTTGTAAAATAGTATTTGTTGACATTAAAATTAATTTTCCACGCCAAAAGAAAAAAAAATCTTATGCTCACCTTACCTTGATGGCTTGATCTCTTGATATCACAAATTGTGGCGTGTGATGATACAAATTGTGGCGTGTGATGATAAAGAAATGCAAACCTCCCCTCCGCACACACAAATATAAGGCCATAAAGCATTCCCAGTCTATTTCTTACCATATATTCATATATATTATATAATTACATTAAAAATTACTGTATTTTCTCTTTCCTGTTCAATTAAATAATACTTTTTATACCTTTATTATTATCTTTTCTCTTTCCTCCACTTACAACAACTTTTAGAAAATATTAAAAAATTATAGTGAAACCTCAAATTTAACTTTCCCCCATAACATTTTCTCTCTCTTCTACTCGCAACCACTCATAACCATACCATATCATTTACAAATCTCTCACACATATTTTTAGAGTACAGGCTAAGAATGCTCTAAAAGCAAAATAAACCAATAGACTTTTGGAAACACAAATACCAAAAAAGCTGTTTAGAGAAAATAAAAAATGAAGCAAATTAACGCTCATCATTTAAATTCGATGGCATGACTTGAAACAATTTAGCAGAAGTACTAAATTCATATAACAGTTGGATATAATAAAAACGAAGTTGTAAACTAATTTTTTATTTTACTTTAGGCATGTTGCAAATAGAGAGATGATATATCTCTATTCGAACGTTACTTATTTTCTAAGGACTTTTGGAAGCTCTTATTAGGTGACACAAAAATTAACAAAAGATGTTGTAATTATAGGCATGGAGTGAAGCAGCCAAGGAATCCATGGTCAGATGGACCTAATTTCATCACACAATGCCCAATTCAACCCGGTGCCAATTTTAGCCAGAAAATCATTCTCTCCGATGAAGAAGGTACATTATGGTGGCATGCCCATAGCGATTGGTCTCGTGCCACCGTACATGGTTTGATCGTCATACGGCCAAAGATAGGAAGACCTTACCCTTTCCCTAAACCCTACGCCGAGTATCCCGTTATTCTAGGTTAATTTTTCATTCGTACCCTTGATATTATTATTAGTAGTTTAATTATATGTAATCCTAGTTATTGAACTTGGTCTAATTGCAGCTGAATGGTGGCGTCAAGATGTTGAGGCTGTGTTACTGGACTTTTTGAAAACAGGAGGGGATCCTAATACTTCTGATGCTTTAACCATTAATGGCCAACCTGGTGATCTTTACCCTTGTTCTAGTTCAGGTTGGTTTTTTCTTTGTTTTTATTATTAATGCTATCATTAGACTCAAGTTTGGGCTTCTAAAATGAAATATTGATCTTTTAAAACCGAATCGTTTCCATAAGTCTTTTGAAATATTGGGCTCATTAAATAAATCTAGTTTATCTTTTCAGAAACAACAAAATTCTTTGTGGAACATGGAAAGACTTATATGCTTCGGATGGTCAATGCTGCAATGAATCTTTTGATGTTCTGGGTGATCGAAGGCCATCAAGTAACGGTTGTAGGAGCCGATGGTGCATACACAAAGCCACTCAAAACTGACTATGTTGTGATCTCCCCTGGCCAAACCATTGATCTTCTTTTCAAAGCTGACCAACCCATAGGTCGATATTACATGGCGGCCAAACCATATAATAGTCAACCACTACTTAGTTTCGATAACACCACCACCACCGCTCTCATTGAATACAAAGGCTGCAATACTTCATCTTTGCCTCCGGTTTTGCCACATCTTCTGAAAGTCAATGACACAAAAGCGTCGGTTAATTTCACCGGAAGCCTTAGGAGTTTAGCTACTTATGCTCATCCTATTGATGTTCCATTGAAGATCACAAGAAACTTTTTGTTTACAATCTCAATTAACACTTTACCATGCTATAATAATCCGTGTTTAGGACCTAGGGGATTAAGGTTTGCTGCAAGTGTAAACAACATATCCTTTGATTCTCCCAAAATTTCCATACTTGATGCTTATTATAGAAGAATCACTGGTGTGTATGGAGATGCATTCCCAAATTTCCCACCTTTGTTTTTTAATTTCACCGCGAATAATATTAGTACTTCATTGGAGACACCGTTGAATGCCTCAGAGATTAAAGTACTTGAGTACAATGACACAGTGGAGCTGGTGTTTCAAGGAACAAATCTCGTTGCTGGCATCGATCATCCTATGCATTTGCACGGACATAGTTTCTATGTTGTTGGATGGGGATTTGGTAACTTTAACAGAAGAAAGGACCCTTTGAATTATAATCTTGTGGATCCTCCTCTTCAACAGACCGTTGTAGTACCAAAAAATGGTTGGACAGCCATTAGATTCAAGGCTAATAACCCTGGTGAGATTTAGTTTCAGAAACAGTTACAATGCATACATGAGCACTAATCACACACTAAATAACCTAACCTCTCCATCTTATCATATTTGAAACATTTTGTCCCTAGTAACTTATTTTGCCGTGTATACTTTTTCATATTTTTGTAAGAAGGATAGCGATATCAGTTTTGCGAAGTAACCATACTTTCTCATTCATGCAACATTATCACTTTGAGTCCTATATATATTGAATGTGTATACAAATTAGCATACCATATAAATGGGAACTTCAATGTGAATATGTGATCTAATGCATGGTTTCCTAAAACTGATCACTAACAAAACTAAAAACCTAAACACTAGATTATGAACTTAAGTTTATTTAGATAAAACGTAACCATTACCTTTTTCTCTTACAGGTGTATGGTTTATGCATTGCCATCTAGAACGTCATTTAAGCTGGGGAATGGAGATGGCATTCATTACAAAGAATGGTTGCACGGCAATGGAATCAATTTTGCCACCGCCTCCGGACATGCCACCTTGTGCTTAGAACATCATACCCGTGCGAAGTATCTATGTTGTTTGAGTTTGTATGTGTATCATGTAAGTGTTAATCTGGGTTTGATGCGTATAATAAATTAAGTGGCCTTTGATCTCTACTAGTAGCAAATAAGTGTTTTGGTTCAATGGTTTGTATGTGTACAATATAGAAAAATTATTAATTAAGAAAGCTTTTTCTTTGCTGGTAGCCGAACAGCTTTATAAGTTGTTTATGTTTTCACAACTTCGTCTGGATAGATTTCTTTTTGTTAAGAATCATGTAAAAGTAGTTGATGCTGACAAAGCTAGCAATATCCGAGGATGTTATAATTTTTATGAACAGAATACTATTTTGTCAAAAAAATATATTATATATAACAAAAAGTAATAAAATAATTAATGAAGGTGACTTTAGTTATCAGCAAAGAGCTATATCCTGGGATGAAACAGGTATATCTTAATATCTAACCGACGGTGCTGCAATTCTACAAGCTGAAAGTGGACCAAAAAGCTAATCTAAGCGAATTTGATATGATCAATATATTTTTTTCCCGTCCGTAACAGAATTGAACAACATGGAGGAGAGGAAACCGTTGTTGAACTCTTTACATATATAAAATTCCAAATATCAGCCAATAATTTTTAATTAATATAATTAATATAGTGTAAGTTATAAACAATACCATATTTGTAGACTGGTAAACTCGAAGGACATTATCAGTGGGGTGGTTGATCTCAATTATAGAGGAGATCACAAAGTTAAATGGGATTAACTAATTATTTAGAGTTTGAGTTGTAATTATGTTTATCCTTTTGTTTTATTTGAATTTAATATGTATTTGAGTCCTAACAGGAGTAAGAAGTTGATTCATATATATATAAACCTATATGTATTTGTTTTCTATGCATTTTAATTTCTAGTTGATCAGTTGTGATATGCTACGTGTTCTTGATATCTCTCCGTTTAACAATTGGTATTATAGTCTAACAATTTAGGTGCGCTGACGAAACCGATCGAAGGCGTGTTAAGAAAGCCGGTCACAGCGAATAAGCAATCAAGAAATTGAAACATTGGCAAAGTTGCGTGCCATAAAAGGAATCATGAAAACCGAATCGAACCAAGTACAAACAGTGAACTGCATGCATCAATATGTATCTTCATAGTCAAGATCTTTGGCAAGTAATGATCATACTGAGATGAGACAAGCCACAAATTATATCAACAGTTTTATTGGGAATTGGTAAGTGAAAACAGATCGATCGATCGATCATCATCAATACTATGATCGAAGATGAAGTTCTTGATCATATTTAAGAACTCAAATACCCCAAACAAGTGTAGGGCACACTTGGGACCATATATATCAACTTTCTCTTATGTGGCTAAAGAACTCATTATTGAATGATGTTGCAAGGCTTTTCTATTCTCGGACCTGCTTTCATGCTTATTTTTGGGTCTGAACACCTGTTGTCACATCCCGATCAAAAGCAGCGGAACATGCCGGGGCGTAAGATATTAATCGGAAAGTAGTTCAAAATACACTAATTAAAGTGACAATAATTATTTAATTCATTAATATCAAAACAAGTACACAATTACAATAATCGAATCAAATACATATTTTGAATAAATATTCTAAGGCCAACTAACTATCTTCGATCTTGATTACATCAAATACTTGAACCTATAGCATGTATAAAAATAGAGTTTGTCAACATGAATGTTGGTAAGAATACATAAGTTTAAGTTTAGATATATATAGTTAAAATCACAATCATATGTCAATGATGAATATTACAATTCTTATGAAAAAGCAAAACAATTAAAAGGTGTGGACCATCAACGTACTTGGGTAAATGTATAATCATACTAGATGAGAATAGATGAGGATGAGATACCAAACCACCAAACAATAAAATAAACATTTAAGCACATAGAGCATGCAATAATCACATATAAACATAAATTGAATTGTTTTTTGAATAGATATGGTAATAAAATTCGAATAATACATAAACTATACATGCTACCCCCAAAATATATAAAAGATGAAAAAAAGGGGTATGTAAACTCACATTGAATTTGATGGGTTGAAATATTAAGGTCTTGGTTAAGCGTATGAATGTCCTAACGTGTATGCCCAATAAAAGTAATAAGGCTAGTTTTAGTTTGTGTTTAATGAATAACTAAGGATTATAATGATAAAATGATATGACAGCTTGTACTTGAAAAAGGAAAAGAATGATGAAAATATAATTTAGATAGCTTGCTGTTAGAATATAAATAAATTATTAAAAAAATATGAAAAAATTCTCAAAATTATAAAAAAAAACTCCATTCAACTAAATTAGTGTGTTAGAAACAACTTTCATTTAGAAAGTTTGGTTAGATTCGGATTCGATATTAACTAAAACAACCATTCTTCTAAAAGGGTACAGATTTGCGCACTAATATTAGTTTGACCACTATTGAGTCATAAAAATGAATTAAAATGCAAATAAAATGCCATTAGAACCACAACTCAATTAATTTAGTCATAGGCTTTGGTCTTGCACTATTTCAATTTGTTATGACAAAGTTATGGCTCAACCTTTCTTGTCAAAAAATTCTGTCAATTCTGAATCATTACAATTACTAATGTTCTTTACATTTTGAAATGGTTTTTGATGGAAATAAATTATAAGCCACTGATGGGTTGATGAATACATTATATAAATAATATGCATCATCAAACCCTTATGGCTATGTTATAAGAGAAAATCAAATTAAAACATAAAGTTACAAGGAATGTAAGAACTTTGTTAAGGTGTGACAATTGAAGATCAGATTTCAACCTTTAGTTCTTTGTCTCCTTCACAACACACACCATGGTGTATAAATTATGTGGGATCCTTGACATGAATATATGATGGCTTTGCAACCATGTAAATGAAGAAGATGAGCAAGAATAAAAGAAACCTTAAAGATAGTACAACTAGTGTTACACAACAACTTGATTACTTTAATTTTTGACAAAATAGTAACAATAAGAAAAATGAAGAAGATGGAGATGAGAGAGAGAGAGAGAGAGAGAGAGAGAGAGAAGGAGGGAGAAGATAAATTCCTTTTTGAATTTCAATGAATAATAAGAATGATACAAAAGAAATAGAGGGGATGATAGTATTCTATAAATAACAAAATTTTGAGAGGCTAACTTGGGAAAGATTGTTTTTGTAAAAAAGTTGTAAAACTTGGAGAAGGGGAAATGGGGTGGGGTGAACGTTTTTAGGGGTGTTTTGGGTTGAATTATATTGTATTTTTAATATACGGGAAGGAACATTTTTTACAATAATTAATTAGATATAGTACTCAGGCTAGTTACATGTTTAAACGTCCATATAACAATTTATTGTGTTATAAATGAAGGAAACACACTTATGAGTTATAACTTATTATGTATAGACAAAATACATAACTTATTAGGGACTCTAAATATCGAGTTAGGTTGTAAGAGTTTCCAAACGCTTTAAATACGTAACACAGTAGAAGTAACGATGTGAGGTAACAACTTTCGATTCATCAAAAGTTGCGAATATGTTAGCATAGTAAATATGATATAATTTACTCTTAATGACCAATAACTTGATTAAAACATAGACATCCAGCATTTCATTGATTAAAAAGGTTTCTAATCACATAAAAAACTACAATGAGTCGTGTTTCAGGTTTTAAAATTAATGAATGTTACACCTGTAAAGTGCAACGAGGGTAAAGTAACAGCCTAACTCACGCATCAACAAAACCTAGTTAAGCAACTACTTTATAGAGTGTTGTTTTCAAAGTTTGCGAGAAAGCCAACCGACAACTATAAGGGATACTCTTGACGATAATGATAGGTGCCTTAAGTACACGATCAAGGAGGGAGATATCCAACACGAAGGACTCATGAACAGTTGTCTCGAGCCCCTGATAGAAGGTTTCGAAATCCCAATAATGTGTGTATCCGAGTCAATTGCATGATCGGTAAACTTCACAGAGCCATCAGGGTGATGACAAGCACGTTTCAAGCCATGAAGGTTCATGAACTCCCCACACAACCAATGATCCAAAACCTTTAATGTTTCAATCGCTTTCAAAAACAACCCATGGTCTGTAGCAATCGTCTCCCGCAACACACTTTTACGTTCTTCTTTAGTAAGATGCACACTCTTGAGATGAGAGATCAAGCGAGAAATTATACTATTCGAACAACAATGAAACATATGGAACGGACACGGCCATGAGCCGTTCAAAGTAGAAGAATGAGTTGTCATAAAATGTGGCAAAATTATACTATAACTTAAAATGAAATTTCATCGAACACTTGGCGCGCAGCTATAAAAAACCCCATTTCCAACTATGATTGGAGGAAGACGGTAGGATCGATGGCCGATAAGTTTTAGCGTAGATTGAAATCTTGAAAGGTGGGTGGTGGGTAGGGGTGGGGGTGGGGGGGGGGGAGTTGGTGATGCTGATGGATGTATGATGTGTGAAATTATTGGAAGGTTTTCAAAATATGTGTATTGAATTCATTTAAGAAATTTTCTAAATCGGATTAAAAAGTATTCTAGATGTGAACTTACTAATAACCAAAAACATATTTAGGACACATTCAATTAGGGATGGAACACTTCATGGTAGATACAATCAGGACGATCATGAAGATATGATTCGTACAAAAAATTCATGAATACAGAAAAAGGTTAATAACAATGTAACATAGATCCAGGAGGCATCTATAGAAAATTTCGTGAAAACATTTGTTTAGCGAGATGAACAACATCTATTTTAGATTTGAACTATAATTTTGTAAATGTGGAAGATGATTCACAACAGATATAAAAATTTGCAAACATGAAGAAACGATTAGAATTTAGATTCATCATGTCAAAGAGAGAGAGAGAGATGATTCAACATATCGTCCTCCTACATAAAATGACTCAAATAACCCTAATTGTTAAATAAGCTACATAACTAGTTCTTAGATGTGGAAGGTCTAAAATGCTCTTCAAATTAACTAGGAAAAAGTAACATGACAATAAAACGTAAGGGCATGATATGTCTAGGAGTGTTAGTCGGATCATATAACGGATTATTTGGTTCGGAATTTTCAAATTTGAAAATTTTAGGACCATATCAGAAATCCTATCCGAATTAGGAATGCTCCTATTTGATCCGAATTATCCAAATTCAATTCAAATTGGATTCGGATAATATCCTTATACTGAAATAGATATTGAACATACAATTTCATCATAAGACATTTATTTTCAGTTTGTGAAACTTTTCTAGCTCATTTTTGTTGGTGGCCTTTTCTATTTAGACAATTTTAGGAAAGATAGTAGACGTTCATTTTAACTGTACGCAACTTTTCTAGAATGACTATGTAGACGTTCTTCAATGCTAAATGTGAAACTCAAACCCCGTGTAAGCAACATTTTAATGTAAAATGATTTGATGTTATCTGTTAATGTTGAAAAAATCAAGTTGGGAGATAAAGGTAAATTATAGAATGTAATACGGAGTTCATTGATTGAATGAATTTAGTGATTAAATCTATAATCCAAGTAAGTTCTTTGTGGACGTGTTCTTGTAGAAGTTATGAGGATTTGACTTAATTGGGGTGAAATAATTAATGATTATCTATCCTTATCATGTATCTACTGCTAATTACCTACGGTGATTGCATAATTAACTGTTTTCGTTATAATTCATATCGGAGTGGGTCGGAAAAAAAAAGGGCGGAACAATTTTTAAATTTAATGGGGGTATTTGAGGCTATGGAACCATGCACAAAAATAGACGCCAAGCGAAATAATTTGGCGTCTGCCTTGCTATTTGAGTTTAATAACATCTAACGAGAAGTGGGATGCAATCAAAGCCTGACATCTTGGGGTAGGTTGGGTCAGAAAAGTAAGACTTCAAACTCTAATGTCGGAATTTGAAATCTTGAAGATGAATGGCCAAAGTTCACTTGATAAATTTGCAGGGTATTGTTTATGAGAGTACAATAACCCAATTGTATGTTTTTTCAACTATATATAAGAGTGGAACAGAGATAGTTACAAAGGAAACTTAGTCAAATTATATTCATTAATTATGATAAAAATATACCCTAAGGGCCCGTTCGTTTTATGGACTTTTTTAAAGGATTTGGAATTGGAATTGGAATGGAATGGAATGGAATGTTTGAGAATCCCTTTCATGTGTTTGGTTGGTTAATATGTATTGGAATTGGAATCTTCTTTATTCTCGGGTTTTTTTTTCTTTTTTTTTTGAAGAACGAGGACAACGAAGGAAACGTTTTAGTTTTTTTACATTTTTCGTTTTTGATTTATATTTTGAGTTATAATTTTTTTATTAATTTTTTTGAATTTTTTTAGAGGGGTTTTTATTTTCCCTAACAATCTTTAAAAATAGGTGGGATTTTGAAATCCCATGAAATGTGGGATTTGATGGGATTTAGTTTCCATTTCCATTCTTTCATTTAATAAAACGAACATATCAATTCATGGGATATAAAATCCCATTCCTTAGAATTCCTTTCAAATCCTTGAAACGAACAGGACCTAATAATATGTTAACTCTATGACTCTCGTCAAAAACTTAATTACATTTTTTAACGGCAAGGGGAATATCATTAAAAACTAGGCCATAGCAAGGCGGTATGAACCCAAAAGGGAAACTTATTACAAGTTACAAGTAATGTTAAATTTGTACAAGAACTCCGACCATGAATCTTCAATTTGTCTCTATTTTTTTTATCCACAGAAGCCTCAAGATTTTAATCTCTTGAATGATGTTTTCTTCAGGTACCATAATAGTGTACAAAACTCAATTGTTTCACGGCCACCAAATGCTTCAAAATGTGATCGATGTAATTTCCACACCTATGTTAACCGTGCCTAACAAGCTTGCAAAATGCAAATTGATTTGGACCCGATACCATGGTTTGAAATTTGAATATTCTACACATCTGTATTATTTCAATCCATGTTTGATACAAATCCAAATATTTGGAAAGTCTTCCACTAAGTATATGATCGATGCTCTTGTTACTTTCCTCTAAGTTCAAAATGTCATTTTCCTCTATAAATCCTTGGGAGTGCTCAGCGAATTTTGTCAATTTTTTAACATTTATTGTTACGTGACGACATGTGGTTGCGCAACGCCAACCTGCTTTGTTTTCTTTCTTATTTTATGTTTTTTCTTTTTTTGCATGTTATTACTTTTTGCTTACAAAATTATGTTTACGATTTAGTGCCGATACTGTTGATACCTACCAAATTAGTGTCGGTTCGCCATAGCAACGTGTGGGTTTTGGAATTATTTTTGTTGTAAAGATGTTAATTAGTAATAGTAATCGTAATGTTATAAAACCAAGAAAACACACTAATCTGGTCGTGGTTTAAAAACGATATGTAGGAATGGTACCAAAACGATTTTTGTGTTAAACGAGTGATAAAAGCTATCAAAAAGAGAATCCTCCAAGATGCATGTCCTCCCACCCATTTGGCCAAAGAGTACCTAAGAAGATCACCATTTTCACATGGACTTTTACTTTACTAATTGTCGACTCATTTGAATCTTTGCAATAAGCGTATTGATATACCATTCATCATGTGTGCGTTTGGTTCTAATGACATAAAAACTATGGAACACTTGCTGGTATCTGTCATATCATATCACGTTTCGTGCGTGGAGATCGATTATGGTATGGCTAAATATAGATCGCCCCACTGTGATGAGGCCGATCATTATGGCAACCTGGATAGACTCGCTAGAATTGTCCAAACTAAAAAAGAAATGGTGGAAGGTATTATTTATACGTTTTTTGTGGGTGATTTGGAAGACTCGGAATGAAGTTATTTTCAAACAAACTACTTAAATACAGACCTTACGTTTGACTCAAACATTTATCCTAGGTCGAGTGGCCTAAGAACCCCCTTCTTGTAGTGTTTTAGATGCTTGGTTAGCCTCTTCTAACAAATCATAATTTAATAAAAAAAATGTTATTTGAAAAGGTGGAAAGACTAAAATATCTCTCTACTTAACAAAAGAACTCTAACGTTGTTAATAAGACGGAGTTAGTTTCAACGAAAATGAAAGATCGATAACTGTAAAATTTAAAATAGTTGGTCAAGAAACTAGAAATTTTAGTGAATGCTTTAAAAAACATTGACCGAATAAGATACAAAAGATTTGTTAGTAAGAAATAGGCAAAGGACCATTGTACCGAAGGATCCCATACCTGAAATTGGATATGTATTTAACATGATATAATAAGAAAGTCAAAATAGAAAAATAAGAATTTGCAAAACATGGTACTGGGTCCAACTCTAGTCATAATAATTATGGAATTACAGTAAATCGTTTCACAGACATAATTTATTTAAAAATAAATATGAAGGATAATCTAATAAAGCATTATCACCATTGGAATATGTTATTTAATTCTAGGAACTCTGATGGGCACCTAACATTGACCCAACAGAGGATCATCCATTTTTTTTATAAAGGATAATTATCTGATGAAGAAAGTAATTAAAAACAGTAATATATACAGTGGAATAGAATTTTCAAAAGATTGAACTTGAGAGAAAGGTCAAGGAAAAAGTTGGAATATATATTGAATACTTGGTACTGGGTCCAAATCGATTTGCATGCACGTTAACACGTACAGTAAACAAAACGAGTTTGTTTCTATTCTAGGATGATTTAGACGACCAACCCACCAGCAGCCACCTTTTTAACCAGCTGCTATAAATATCGTATGCAACCCATCTCTTCAAGAACATACTAAATAAAACACATAACTAATTACTAAGCAAGCCAATTAAACTCACTAATCTGATCGTGGTTCAAAAACACATAACTAATTGCTGGGTTTTGGAATTTTTTTTGTTGTAAAGATGTTAATTAGTAATAGTAATAGTAATGCTATGAAACCTAGAAAACACACTAATCTGATCGTGGTTCAAAAACGATAGGTAGGAATGGTACCAAAACGATTTTTGTGTTAAACGAGCGATAAAAGCTATCAAAAGAGAATCCTCCTAGATGCATGTCATCCGACCCGTTTGGCCAAAGAGTACCTAAGAAGATCAACATTTTCACGTTGACTAATTTTCGACTCAGACGAATCTTTGCAATGAGCGTATTGATATACCATTCATCATGTGTACGTTTGGTTCTAATGACATAAAAACTATGGAACACTTGCTTGGTATCTGCCATATCATATCATGTTTCGTGCTTGGAGATCGATTATGGCATGGCTAAATATAGACGGCCCCACCGTGATGAGGCTGATCATTATGGCAACCTGCATAGACTCGCTAGAATTGTCCAAACTAAAAGAAAGAAATGGTGGAAGTATTATTTATACGTTTTGTGGGTGATTTGGAAGACTCGGAATGAAGTTATTTTCAAACAAACGACTTAAATACGGACCTTACGTTTGACTCAAACATTTAACCTAGGTCGAGTGGCCTAAGAACCCCTTTCTTATAGTGTTTTAGATGCTTGGTTAGCCTCTTCTAACCTTCATCATTTCATAAAAATATGTTATTTGATTTAACACCCTAATTTGTAATACATAAATTTATATAAAATTGAGCGCAGCTAGGTTCCATTTGACAAATAAACAAAATAAAAGTGGACAGAAACAAACTGTTTTGATATACAGTTTCCACAAAAGGCATATGATTGACCAAAGTTTTAAAAGTTAACATGCCATAATAAAACATAGAACCTAAAACACACATCCCTTGTGTTACAATCTTTTTTTTTAACAGCCACAAAACAAGAGGTTTTACAAAATATCAGACCATAATGTCTTTACTTGATCCGAGGTCTTGGTCACACGTGAGAACCATCACTGCTGAGCTTTACCTAACACCATAGCACGCGTTATAAACATTAGTAAGATAAGCTATTTACATCTTAAAAATCGTACACATGAAATAAGTACCGCGAAACATTTTGTAAAAAGAGGTCCCAAATGACAACAAATGATTCTAGACTCTTTAATGAGAATGTTTTTGAACAATATATATAGCAATTCAAACTTTATTCCAAGCATCCCAAAACACATGTTTATAACCAAAGCATTACTTACTTTGCATATTTCACACATTGGTTAACTTAAGCATTACATAAATTTGTCAACTAAGTGATTGTACCTGTAAAATTTCAGCATCGTACTTATTTAGGATGTCGATGAGATGTGTACCTTTCATAGACGAAGAAGATCCCGCTCGATAATCTTCAATCTTAATGGCTTGGTTACCTAAACATTTACCGTTTAGATTATTAGTTCATCATTTTTCATACCATTATGCACCTTGTATTTTACAATCATAAAAGATGCATCAAATTTCGGTTCGTCATATTATTTACTCCAATTAGCAACTTTGACTTTGGCTAAAGCCAACACATATCCGTAAACTTACAGTCCACCTTTCATCAAGCTTGCAACTTTTGTTTTAGTATGAAAAAGAGTTTATAAAACAACTCTAATTTTACAAATTAAATTCACAAAAAGACATTTTCTTTAGTTCTACTAGATTTCTACTTGTTTATCTTATCCGAATCCACATAAAACATCAATTTATAAAACCCCCTATTTTTACTAATGAGCACTAAAAATTAAGTTACTAGAAACATTAATCTACAAACAATCTAGCATCAATCAACCACATGCAATCATCATCTAAGCTATTTGCAAACTAACATGTATCATATTTCACTTAGTTTTGAGTCAAATCCCCAAAACCCATTGTAACGCCCGTTAATTCCGGTTCCAAGAATTAAAGCTTGTAGAGTATGTATAATTCTCGGGATTTATCTGACGTGTCTCGGAAGCCTTTACGTTATCCCGGTACGTTAAAGAACTTAACTTTTCCTTCCATTTTGCCTTACACTTCAATTTGGAGGGACTTGGATGTAACTATTTTTATTATATCATAAAACAAATAAACCCTAACCCCTAACCCTTCTAGCTGCCGATCGGACCTCAAGACCCCCCCTGCTCGTTTTTCTTCTGCCCCGCCATGTTTCCGCCGTGAAAACTTCAATTCAAGGTCGGTTTTATGATTCCCCATGTCTTTTACACCTTAATTGATCATATTAACGCGCTTATTGGTCGTTAAGGTTGAGTTTTGATGATATCAGTTTGCTGACAGATTCGTATACGTTTATTGTAGGCTCTGTAACGCGATGATAATCCACTGTTTTTGATCGATTCTTGATTCCATGATGTTCTACCTTGAGTCTAGTTTCCAGAAAGGTATAATACGTAATTTTTGGACGAGATTTGAATGGTTTTTATGAATTTATAAAATCGAGTGTCAAAGCTGATGCGGGATGACGGATTCTGGTCTGTCTTCTCGACGTCATAACCTTTTTTCGACATGTCCAAATTGGTTGGTTCCACTTCTGGAAGTTAGTATTTTGAGTTAGGAACCAAACCCAATTGGAATCGTTTAATTTGGTTCGGTAATGAATTTTATAAAAATAAAACCATTTTGTTGCGCACTGAAATAGCTGCGCGTACCTTGCTGTGTTGAAGGAATTTTTATAATTTTCGTGTCCAAAAGAAAAATATAATAAAAATATTTTTATAAACCTAAGACATTTATTAAAGTCTGGTAAAAATTTGAAATAAAAGGTTATCCTATGTAATTAAATGCATCTTCGCATGCTAAAATCTACATGTTTTACTCGTTATTGATCGATAAGTTCGTTTTAGGCTTAACCGGTGGATGTTCAATTGTGTTCTTGTCGGGGCTGTTTGAAGTGAGTTTTTGCACCACAATCTTCCTAGGTATGTCCCGTATATCATACTTAAATATCATGATCTTAGGTGTTCGTTAAGTTGATCAACTAGTTGTAGTTTGATTGTTATGTTCGGTTGTCTAGAATTGTTGAGTTCGATGCGTTAATCGGTTGGATGACCAACCGAATCAGTTTGCATGGCCCTAGGGGAGTTTAAGGGCTGTTGAAAAATTATTTTTTGATGCTCGGGGCTGTTGTGGTTAGTGCTTCGTCAATAGAGTCGGCGGTGCGCGAATTTTCTTTTACACGGTAAAGTAAGAGTTGTAAAAAGTAACCGTCAACCCTATCAACTCGGGTGACATAATCTTGACGAATGAAAAGATTTAAAATGGAATTTGGTCCATTCGGGGCTGATTCGTTTAACAAATGGTTTTAAGGTTTATTACACGCGCATTCGACCCGAATTGATTTTCGTCGGGCCTTAGGCCAAGTTGTTGGGCCTTGGGCCAAGTCGTTGGGCCTTGGGACAGTTGTTGGGCCTTGGGACAGTTGTTGGGCCTTGGGCCAAGTGTTGGGCCTTGGGCCAAGTTGTTGGGCCTTGGGCCAAAGTGTTAGGCTTGAACGGCCCATTAGGCAAGAGTGTTCTTACAGTCTAGTTTAGTAACGTGTTGTGTATAATTTACAGGCCTTTGCTTGTGATTGTGCACTTAGGGATTTTCCTAGCTCGTTGCAAGTGTTCGATTGATTTTAGGTGAGTTCTCGATGCCCCGTTTAACTCTTTTTAAGTTTTGGGCTAGCATGCACACCTAAGTGTTTTTCTTACTTGATGAAATGTTTTGAATGGTTTTACATAGGCTTGCTAGTATCGGTAGGCCTTTGAATGTTATGGAATGTGTATGTATATGTATATTTATATATATTTAGAATGGCCATTATTTGGCGAATGTTGTAGTCGTCTCGACTACTGAATGTTGCGTATGCCTACCTTGTGTTTGCACGCGCCGAATGTTACGTGTTTGGGTTGTACGTTTTCTTGGCCCTGAATGTTTGTAGTCGTCTCGACTACTAAATGTTGCGTATGCTTACTTTGTGTTTGCATGCGATGAATGTTACGTGTTTGGGTTGTACGTTTTCTCGGCCCTGAATGTTATTATTGAATGATATATATATATATATATATATATATATAGTGATATATATATAGGAATGTACGTATAGAGATGCTCATACGTAAGGATGATTATTTATTTGAATGTGGTGACCTAACCGATGTACTTCCGTTTATCGTTTTAAAACCGTTGGAATGATTATTAAAACTGTTGCTACTTATTTAAAACTTGAACTCACTCAGCTTAAGCTGACTTTGTGTGCATGTTAGTGTGAGTTTCAGGTTAGGAAAAGGATGCCTTATCGCTTGGACGTGCACGGAGCTACTTGGACGGTGAAGGGCATACTGGAATGAAGAATTACTTACAAACCTTTTATTTCAACTTTTAAAAGTTATAATTAATTTTGATTTTGGGAACTTGAAATTCATCTATTTACGTTTTCCGCTAAATTATACTCTGTAATGCTATTTTAATGCGAAGAATTGTTTTTAAGTTTATTTAATTTATCAAGTGTTTTGTATGATTACCAACTGTGGGGTTTCCCGGGGTTCGGAGCCTTACACCCATTCAAAGGGTTGCAAGCTCAGCCATGGAGCTTACAAGATGGAGAAATTACAAGAGAATAGATGGTGCCTATGATGGGTTTTGAAGCCTAGATGATCACTAGCACAAATGGAGATTTAAAAGGGAGGATTTGGGTTTTGCTCTCCCCTTTCTCTCCCTTCTTCCTGTCGCCCAAATGAACACACACACACACTCTATTTTTCTTTTTTGCTGGACTAATCTTAATAAGTGGTCACTCTTGACTAAGTCAAACACAGCCCACTATATTTTATAATAATGCCCAAGTTAAATTTAAGCTTGTAAAATGTTATTTTTACACAAGACAATTATATCACTACCATTATTATTTTAAAGATTTCTAAAATTTATAATCTTACTTAAACGGGGGTTTAGGATGTTACATTTGAAAAGGTGAAAAGGCTAATGGTCTGTTTGGTATGAGGTAATAGAATAGACGGCGTAATGGAATGAACGTGGTAATGGAATGGACCAAGGAATAAAATAGGTTATTACCATTCTAATGAGATGTTTGGTTACTATATGAAAATGAAATGTATGATCACTTTGCGTTATTTGGTAGGTAGGAAAGAAAGAAAAATTAAAATTAAAATGGTAGTGAGTGACGGTGGTGGTGGGAGGTAAGTGGTGGTCGTGGCATTGGTGGGCTGTGATGGTGGTTGGTGGTGGCAGGTGGTGGTGGGCGACGAGAGATAATGGTGGTTGGAGGTGGGTGGTGGTATTGGGAGTGTGTGGTGGCGGGTAACGGTGGATGTGGTGGTAGCAGTAGCGGTGGTGGGCAGCGGGTGTTGATGTTGAGGGGTGGGGGAGACGGTTGATGGTGGTGGCGAGCGGTCGACGGTGGTGGGTGGCTGGCACTGGGTGGTGGCGGTAACGGTGGCGGTAACGGTGGCGGTGGATGGCAATGGTGGTTAGTGGTGGCAGCGGTGGTGGTGGTGGTGGTGGGAGGGTGGTGGAGGTGATCTAGGATGAAAGAGGGAATTGAATGAAAAAAAACATGGGGTATGGATGGAATGAAATTGAAGTATTTTAGAGGGAATGGAATGGACTAAGTAATGAGTCATTTCATTCATTTGGTCAACTAAACACACTTTTCTCCATTCTCTCGTAGTAGGTCATTCCATTCCGCCCTTCATTTCTGTATACCAAACGCTACCTAAAAATATCTCTTTACAATTAACAAAAGAACTCTAGCGTTGTTAATAAGACGGAATTAGTTTCAACAAAAATGAAAGATCAATAACCGTAAAATTTAAATTAGCTGTTCAAGAAATTAGAAATTTTAGTGGATGCTTTAACAATATTGACCGAATAAGATATAAAAGATTTGTTAGTAAGAAATAGACAAAGGACCATTGTACCGAAGGACCCTATATCTGGAATTGGATATGTATCTAACATAATATAATAAGAAGGTCAAAATAGAAAAGTAAGAATTTGCAAAACATAACATGGTACTGGGTCCAACTCTAGTCAAGGTATTAACCCAATTAAAAAAACGAGGACGCTAAAACATCATCATCTAAGTGGGTAAATGGTTTATAAGAGAGAGAAAATATTTTTTTGTGTTTACAGGTTATTCGTCATTTAAAATAACGGATCTAGAAAGTTGTTATGAAGCTGTCAGATCTATTTGGTGACATGGAAGTTTTGTTTGAGATCCGTTATTTGAAATGGCGGAAGCCACAAAGACAAGGTGTAATCCTTCATTTGAAGTAACTTATCCCAAATAAAAAAAGAAGATGTAATCATATCTGAAACGTACGTACTGACGAGTATTTATTCAAGATATGTCATTTCAAATGATAGATTTATAGGTTCCACCATTTCAAATGGTGAATCTCAGACAAAACCTTCAAATCATCAGGAAAGATCTGACAACACCAAATAACTTTTGATGTCCATCATTTCACCTACAAATTAACGCAATAAAAAATCCATAGAATCGATTGATCAATTAAAAATTAGGGTATGTTTGGTTGGAGGTAATGGAATGAAGGAGGAATGGAATGAGAGAAGGAATGAAATGTATCATTGCCATTCATTTTCCTTGTTTGGTTAACATATGAGAATGAAATCAATTATTAATTTTTATTGTTTGGTATCTAAAAAAATTGTCGAAATGAAATAGAAATAATAAAAACACTTCTATCTCAAAAAAGTGAATACTTTTTAAACCCAAAAAAAAAAAAACCCTACAATGGCGACGGTGGTAGCTTCGACGACGAAAATGGTGGTGGCGGTGGCGATGGTGGTGGCAGCGGTGGTGGTGTCGTCGGAGTTGGTGGTGGTGCCGATGGTAGTGGTGGTGGTGGTGGTTGTTAGGTGATGGTGTTGTTGAGAGAGTAGGGTGAAGGAGGAATGGAATGCCAAAAAAGAAGGGGGGTGGGAAGGAATGGATTTGATGGATGGGATTCCATGTATAATGGATGATTCAATTCATTGAGCAACCAAACACCACTTTTTTCATTCATACGTAATGAATCATTCCATTTCTACTGTCATTCTTACGTACCAAACGCTACCTTAGTTATGGAATTACAGTAGTAAATCGTTTCACAGCCATAATTTATTTTTAAAAAATAAATATGAAGGATAATCTAATAAAGGATCACCATTGGAATATGTTATTTAATTTTAGGAACTCGCACCTAACATTGACCCAATAGAGGGCCATCCATATTTTTTATAAAGGATAATTATCTGATGAAATTAAAAAGAATATTATAGACAGTGAAATAGAATTTTCAAAAGACTGAACTTGAGAGAAAGGTCAAGGAAAAAGTTGGAATATATATTGAATACTTGGTACTGGGTCCAAATCGATTTGCATGCACGTTAACACGTACAGTAAACAAAACGAGTTTGTTTCTATTCTAGGACGATTTAGACGACCAAGTACCAACCCACCAGCAGCCACCTTTTTAACAAGCTGCCATAAATATCGTATGCAACCCATCTCTTCAAGAACATACTAAATAAAACACATAACTAATTACTAAGCACGTCTTAATTATTAAGTTTCATCAAATACGTACATATGAAGGCCGACATGAACATTCATGTTCTTGTTTTGGGGCTCTTTGTGCTTCTTGGTAATTTGTGGCAATCACAAGCAGCGCTGGTTCGATACAACTTTGTGGTATGGTTTCAATTCTGTAATAATTAGTACTCGTATTAAGAAATTTGAATGTATTTCTTGAGTTCGATCAATATATACATGTCCTTTCTTTTTGCAGATTCAAGAAACCAAGTACACAAGGCTATGCAGCAGCAAGAACATCTTGACAGTTAATGGGCAGTACCCTGGTCCAACAATCTCTGCTCGAAGAGGAGACACCGTTATTGTGGATGTTATCAACAAAGCATCCCAGAATATAACAATTCACTGGTAAATAATATATGTTTATGACCTCAGTTACTATATATGTTATAAAGGGTGGTCTCCTTTGAAATGATTCGTTAATAGCATGATAAGTGGTGCAATTGTAGGCACGGAGTGAAACTACCGCGATATCCATGGTCGGACGGGCCTGAGTTTATCACTCAATGCCCAATCCAACCTGGCACTCGATTCAGCCAGAAGGTTATCCTCTCCGATGAGGAAGGCACATTATGGTGGCATGCACACAGCGACTGGTCTCGAGCCACCGTGCATGGTTTACTAGTCGTCTCTCCCAAGATTGGAACAAGTTTTCCATTTCCAAAACCTCATGCCGAGGTTCCGGTCATCTTAGGTCTTTAATTAACCAGCTTTCCCTGCTAATTTCCACATCATGAATAACTTCATAAACTTTGTTCTAATTATATATATTCAAAACAATTCAGGTGACTGGTGGAAGAATGATATACAGACGGTTATGGAAGACTTCATGCGTAATGGAGGTGATCCAGCTCCCTCTGATGCTCTAACAATTAATGGTCAGCCCGGTGATTTCTACAATTGCTCTCGTCCAGGTAGATATATATCGACTAAACATGTTATATATAGTTAACTAAAAATATATATACTAACGGATCCTATATAATGTCTCCAGAAACAACAAAAGTAAATGTGGACAAAGGAAAGACTTACCTGCTTCGAATGGTAAACGCGGCCATGAACAACATCATGTTCTTTGCAATTGCGGACCACCAGCTCACCGTCGTAGGAACTGATGGTGCCTACACAAAGCCACTGAAAGCCAGCTATGTGGCAATATCACCCGGACAAACCATAGACGTCTTGCTAGTAGCAAACCAGCCTCGCAATCGCTACTATATGGCCGCAAAGTTCTATAACAGCAATCCTCGCAGTGTCTTTGATAACACCACCACCACAGCCATCATCGAGTACAATGGAAAATACACCCCCTCACCCTCACCTATTTTCCCTCTTCTTCCTGCTTTTAATAACCGAAATGCATCTGCTAACTTCACTAGCAGTTTACGAAGTTTGGCAAGCAGGGATCATCCGATCGACGTGCCAATGAAAATTACAAGGAAGTTACTATACACACTCTCTATTAACGCATTGCCTTGTGCTAGTAACACTACGTGTTTGGGACCGAGGGGTAACAGGTTTGCCGCAAGCATAAACAATATTACATTTGACGTTCCAGGGACTTCCATTCTTGGAGCTTACTACCGCGGAGTGAATGGTGTTTATGGTGACGACTTTCCTGATAACCCCCCTTTCGTCTTCAACTACACACAAGATAATCTGAATATCTCGCTACAAACTCCGACGAATGGGACTGAGGTTAAAGTCCTGAAATATAATGACGCGGTGGAGCTTGTTTTCCAAGGAACAAACGTGGTTTCAGGGGTAGATCATCCCATGCATTTGCATGGATACAGTTTCTATGTTGTGGGATCCGGATTTGGAAATTTCGATCGACAACGGGATCCTCTGAACTATAATCTTGTTGACCCTCCACTTCAACAGACTATTGCGGTTCCTCAAAATGGTTGGACAGCCATCAGATTTAGAGCAAATAACCCTGGTAATTAAGCCCATTTCCATGCACGTAATTAATCTCTACATTTGTTAATATTTTAATTATCTAATATATACACTTCATTTTCCAGGAGTATGGTTTATGCATTGTCACTTCGAGCGCCATGTAAGTTGGGGGATGGAGATGATATTCATTGTAAGAAATGGAAAAGGGGTAGACGAAAGAATCTTGCCTCCGCCATCAGATATGCCAAAGTGTTAAAAGAGGATCTATTCATCATATTTATTTGTCATAAGTAATTCTATTTATGCCTAAAACCTTTCTGTATTTTCTCTAATTTCTTTTATTGTTTTTTAGACTCTTATGTCATTGGTTTAATTCCTTTATTTCCTTTTTGAAAGCTGTAAGTTGGCTGTTTAAATGTAACCTGTTGTTGTGTGTACCTACAATAAACATGAATAAAGAAAGCTACTAATTAGTTTCCTCAAAGTTTTAGATTCGTATATAGTTGTAATGGATGACTTTGGTGTGCGTATGTATTACCACTTTAATTTTATTTCCTCTACCTTTACTATACTAGCTAGCAAGCAATGTGGAGCCGACTAAACTAATTTGAGGACATGAAATATCAAATAATACTATATCTTGAATTGATTGATTATAAGAAAATATATATAACAAATACAACTAAGGTATGGCAGTTCGTGTTTAGTAGATCTGGTGCAAGACGAAGAAGACGAGATGCGGTCATATTATTCTTCTATATTGGAGGGCTTTTTCACTAATCCAGACGTGAATCGGAATTGCTTCTTCATTATAGAGATAACTTCCCGAATGGACCAAAGCACAATATGTCAAGCCCGATCCATTTCAATCCAATTTTGGCAAGGCCTAAGTTAAACAACGCCCAAGTTAAAAGTGGCCCTTTAGGGTTTAACCCACCATACTCTTAAAAATAGAAGTCTCGTTCTCAACATGATGGAGA
The DNA here is from genome assembly GCF_021521415.1 of Bidens hawaiensis. Taxonomy (NCBI): domain Eukaryota; kingdom Viridiplantae; phylum Streptophyta; class Magnoliopsida; order Asterales; family Asteraceae; genus Bidens; species Bidens hawaiensis. Next base: position 91,850 of record NW_027492511.1, read on the forward strand.
ATATTTTATCTTCCCGATCGGTGTCAATTGTTCGTAAAACATTCCATGTTAAGCTAGTTTTCTCTTGACCACCCTTTCACACTCACGTCAGATCCATAATTTTTACCACAAACATGTATAAGAGTTGGTAACTTAGATAGAGTTTGGATAAGATGTAATAATCTCCGATATGTTGAGAAGAAGACTTATATTTATAGGAGTGTGGTGAGCTAAACTCTAAATGGCTGCCTTTAACTTGGGTCTTGCGCGCCAAGATTGAATTAAAATGGATGGGGCTTGGCATATTGTGTTTTAATCCATTCGGAGGATATCTCTATAACAACAAAATTTTAAAATAAATTTAATGCAAGCACATTTTTATGGTGTATCTATTGGTTTGATTTGTTTGTGTTGATATAAATGCTAAGGTTGACCGGGTTGACTGTTGCATTGACTCCTTGGCGGACCCATCCATAAAGTGTGTTGTTTATGTGTTAAGTAAATAATTAGTTAGTATTAGAACTTGTTAGTTGTTTAAACAAGTTACTTTGACCAGCAATTATGATTACAGGGCTAGTATGAACAGTTTTGATTGAATCTCTATTTCTCCTCCAAATAACTCTGAGAGATTTTCTAGTAGTCTGTGTTTTCAGTTAGGAAAGTGACACCTTATAGAAGTTAACTTTAAGGTACCGATAGGTATCGATACTTACTAGAAGTTGAGTTTAACATATGTTACTAATGAGTTGGTGTGATGAATGTTGGGGCAATAGTTGTGTAATAAAGAGAGTATTTTTGTATGTTATATGCATTTTTGTTGCACTATTAGTAATTATAAAGATGTGAAATGTGATTATGATTTAATTGGAGTCATGCAATTTAGGCGAACTACTGGTATGATAGTGCTCACTTTAACAACATATTTATAACAGGAAATGTCTTTACGTGAAGCTGTGGAACTTTATAAAGAATGCTAATTAGGAATTCAATCTCATGTCAGACTTCTTTGTGATGTTAGTTACCTAAGGCATATTTGTTCTATAAACAAAACCCCTATGCCATTAGGGACCTACTTGTGGGATATAGCTAGGACTTTTGAAGCTCAAGGTGCTTTATGCCGTACCAAATGGTAAACAACTACAATGCTTGTTATATTTTAGTTGCAATTTCACATGCATATAATGCAATGCTTTATTTCTCGCCTACCAGGTGTGTCTCAGTAGGTATGTGAGCTGGACTTGATTACTCAAACCTGTTAGGAAAAAAGGGAATATATGAACCGTAGTGAAACATACGCTCTTTTTGAGTTCTGCATGTCTGCTAACCTTAAAGGAGATAGACAACATCGTTTGTATTGAAGGTGTCCTCCAAAATACAGTATCGGAACCATAGCTTTTAGCAATCAAAATTCTAATTGTTTCTTCATGTTTTCTAATTTTGACTTTATTCCGAATCATCTTCCACAATTATGAAATTTTAGTTCAAACTCTGAAGTAGATTGTTGTTTATCCTATTAAAGAATGTTTTCATAAAATTTTCTAAAGATGTCTCCTAGATATATGTTACACTATTGTGAATCTTCTTTAGTATTCATGAAAGTTTTGTTCAAATACTTTCAAATCTTATCAACATGATCGCTCTAACTGTATTTGTTATGACGTGAACGTTTTTTGTGACAACCAGCACTTTCAGGTCAATATCCGTACAAATTCTTAGCATTTATTTAAACATAATTGTCATTTAATAACATCTTAGACTGCATGCACATGCGTAAAAAGATTTGGGTTGAATAAATACCATGCATGCTTATTATATACTTTTAGTTACTTGGGAAATTACTACGTCCCACACATAACGGGCGACAAACAATCATAGATTATAAACAAATATCAATTGTTGGTGCATGAATGTCAGTAGTTCATAGTCTAGTGTCTGTAATCGAGTCTGTATTGTTATTTATGTTTTTGTTTAAAGCGAAGTTGTCAACAAGTTCGCCTAGGCGAACTTGTTGAACAAGCGAAGTTATGGACAACTTCGCCATGTCAGGCGAAGTTGTCGTATATTTATACTCAAGCCTACGGCTTGGTTTAGGTTAATCAAGAGTTGGAAAATCAGTTAATCAGTTGTTCGTCTAGGTTGTTCGTGTAGTTGAACGTGTGTTTTGTAACAGTGATATTTGCATCACGTGAGTTCGGTTATAATATATAACGTGTTTCGTGTATTCGTGTGTTTGTGTTCTATACTCGTAACGATCTACGTAGGGATTCCGCACCTGAGTAGACCGCGATATCTCGTGCGATCCGTCCAGGGAACCTACAATTGGTATCAGAGCATTTGCTCGATTGTGAGGTTCGGGATATTCACGCGGGTATAGATTTTGTCCCGTTTCGACTATTCGCGGGACGTGTTTTCGTGTTTCTAAGTCAATCTTACCTACTACCACAGTATTCAAGCCTTTGCACCATCAAAAACCTTGTTAAATCCAGATTCCAGATCTTCAAAAACGTCCGTGTTCATCAGGCGAAGTTACCGTCACTGTATGTAGGGTTTCGGCGAAGATATAAGGTTAAGCGAAGTTATCCACAACTTCGCCTACCTTCTCAAGTTCGCCTGTATCAGCGAAGTTATCTACAACTTCGCCTCATTCCTAAGTTCGCTTACCTTAAGCGAAGTTAAGAATCAGCGAAGTTAATCAGCAGAGTTATCAGCGAAGTTCTTCAGCGAAGTTCTCTACAACTTCGCCTACTTCAAGCGAAGTTATCCGTAACTTCGCCTACAATACTTTAAAAAAAAAAAAAAAAAATTAACTTTTCAGGTTTCTTACTTTTCGGAAAAGATGTCGTCGATCAACATCTCTGAGTTAGTGAAGATGGAAGTTGAAGCAGGGTCGGCTACCAAGGCCCCAAGATTGCTGAAGGGAACCGATTTCGTTGCATGGAAGGATCGGTTCATACAGTACGTCAAATACCAGGATGCGAAGATGTGGGTATGCATCCAGGATGGTTATATTCCACCAATTATGGAGTATGAAGGTCGTGACCAAATCAAGAAGTATAGTAAAATGGAAGAAGAAGAGAAGAAGATGTATGAGGCTGAGAGCAAGGCTCATGCTGCTATTACCATGGCTCTTCCACAGGAGATCCTTCATACTTTTAGGAAGTACACTTCAGCAAGGGAGCTTTGGGAAGCCCTTGAGAACAGATTTGAAGGAAATGTAGGAATCCGGGCTTCAAAAATAAAACTGCTCAAGACCCAGTTCTCAGTCTTCAAGTATTTGAAGAATGAATCATTAGATGATATCATCACTCGATATTATCATCTGATGACTGAACTGAGCAACTATTCCATTTCTTACAGAGAATAAGAGATAGTTGAGAAGCTTCTGGATGCTCTCCCACCAAAATGGGAGATGTACACTGTGCTGATGAGGGAAGACAAGGACTTTCCCACTTATGATCTCGAAACGACAGTCAACAAGCTCAGGACCTTTGAGCTTAACATGGTAAGAAAGGAGACATCTATGGATCAGGTTCAAGATCCAAGTATGTATGGAGCTAAAGTCAACACTAGCTCAGGCTCAAAGACTGAATCGGCTGCTTACTACTCGAAGGGAGAGTCGGGCCCCAACTCATCACATGAGGGGCATGTGTCAGTTAACACAAATGGGGATGTTTGCTATGTAGCAGCTGGATCTAGTGGTTCTCAACCCCAGGCAAGCAAGAGTAGTTGCTCTTCAAGTGCTCCCAGCAACAACTACTCCAAGATGCCTATGAGTGTCAAGTCTGCTGAAGAGCAGTTTGGCCTCTATGCTTCTTTCATTGCTTCCTATGAGAACTATATTCAAGGGAAGATTGTTGATCCAGCTATGTTGGATGAAGATTACGATCAGATTGATGCTGACGATATGGAAGAAATGGATCTACAATGGCAGATGGCCATGATTGTAAGGAGGGTGAAGAGGTTTATGAATAAGACCGGTAGAAATTTTGTCGGAGGAAGACCAGGGTTCGACAAGTCAAAGGTAAGGTGCTACAATTGTCAACAAAACAGTCACTTCGCAAAAGAATGTAGGAATGAGCGTGTAGAACGAAGTCAAGGAAAGTCTACACCGCATAATGAGGGAAGAAGAGATTACAGTGCCATGATTTCCAGAGGAGATGGTGAATATAACTAGATCCTGCTTTCTAAAGAATCTTTCGAGCAGGCAAATTTGGCAAAGGTCGAAACAGAAGAAAATGAGAAGGCTGCCGGAGAAGAAAAGGCTCTTATGGCAGACGTTAATGACAAGCTCTCCGAGGTATGCTCTAAAACTACTTGTTCAAAATGTGAGAACTTGTCTGAGCAATTAGCAACTATTACAGATCAGTATGTTAGGTTGGATGCTGAATTTAAAACCTTAAAAGAAGATCATCACTTTACTAAATCAAGAGAAAATAATTATAAAATTAAAATAAAAGCTTGTGAAAAAGATGTTAAAAGTTTAAAAACTAAACTTGCTGAAAAAATTGAAGTGATTGATTTAAGTTATGAGGTTTTGGAAGAAAAGACCAAACTAATTGCTGAGAGAGAAAAACAGATTGCTGACCACCAGGTGAAAGTGGTGGAACTGAATCGAAAACTGGAGCAGTTCAGAAATTCCTCTGCTATTCTTGATCACCTTGTTAGTGATCAAGGTTCCTCTACCAAGAGAGGAGGAATCGGTTATCATGAGGTTCCACCACCGTACAATCACAATTACACTTTTAACCCTAGTGTTCAGAAATCTATTGATTTTGAGGTTGCTCAGACAGTGCCAATTAAAGTAACTGTTAAAAAACCAAATGTTAGTGAAGGTGAAACAAGTTCGTCTGTTTCAAGTGTTGAAATTTCTGATCAAAGTCCAGTCTCGTCAGATTCGGATAAGTCATCCGAGTCTGGTAAGGCAAAAGAGGAGGTTGTGTTACCCAAGAGTGAAGAAAAAGATAAAACAAGTACTCCACTAAATCCGTACGTCCCACCATATGTGAGACAAACGGGCGGTAATATAGCCTCGACATCTAAAACACCAGTTGATAAAAAGGTTAAGCATAGGTGTTGTTTTAGATGTAATCAATTAGGGCACCTTGTTGCAGATTGCCCTCTGAAACAGCGATTCAGAGGTGTAAGGCCTACTAAAACTGAGCATAAGCTTAATGGTAATTATTATACTGCTAAAAATGAAAACCATTCAAAATTCAAAAATGTAACTAATTCAGGTTTTCATAGAAATAAATTTCAGTTTTACTCTTCTAATAACCAAACCACAAGCTGTAATTTTTCCAATTCACTAAGGTTTGGAAGGTCTCATAATCAATCTACAAGGAGGTATCCTAGTAGGACTGACAGGATTTATCAAAGAGCTAACTTTGGAAAGCCAAAGTTTGGAATGCTTAGATCCAAGACCAATTGGTCTTGGGTCCCTAAATTCTAATCTTTTGCTTTGTTGTGCAGGAACAGTTGAACAGGGTTGCCAATAATCTTTGGGTTGTGGATAGCGGCTGTTCCCGGCACATGACGGGTAACAAATATTTGTTACACGATTTGAAACCTGTTCAAGGAGGGAAAGTAAGTTTTGCCGGAGAAAGTGGAGGCATTATTACTGGAAAGGGAACGGTGTCGAACGGAAAGATGACGTTGGAGAATGTCAACTTTGTAGAAGAATTGAAGCACAATCTGCTGAGTGTGTCGCAGATTTGTGATAAGGAGTACACCGTTCATTTTACAAAGAACGAGGCGATCGTGCTGAAACCGGGTTTTCAGATACCAGAGGAGTGGATTTTGATGAAGGCTCCTCGTGATAGGAATACGTACATTATGGATATGAGATCAACTGAAATGGCCACGGTAGAGTCATGCCTTTTGACAAAAGCGAGTGAAACAGAGTCCGAATTGTGGCATAGGAGAATGGGACACATTCATCTTCGGAAGATGAACCACATTGTCAAGAATGGGCTTGTGCTGGGCGTTCCCTTGAAAAATTTCAATTTTGAAGATAAATGTATAGCATGCAAGAAGGGAAAGCAGCACAAGAAATCCCATCTCACCAAGAAAGTAAATTCAATTGCCAGTACTCTAGAATTGCTTCACATGGATCTCTTCGGTCCCGTGTATGCAAAAAGTCTAGGAGGTACTTCATACTGCTTGGTGATCACTGATGACTATTCACGATACTCGTGGGTATATTTCCTGAAATCAAAAGATGAAACGGCTCAGATGGTGAAGAATTTGATTACCAAAGTTGAGAACGTTATGGATAAAAGGGTTAAGTTCATCAGAAGTGACAATGGAACAGAGTTCAATAATTTTGAGATGGAGATCTTCTGTCTTCAGAGAGGGATTGAACACCAATACAGCGCTCCTTATACACCGCAACAGAATGGAGTGGCTGAAAGGAAGAACCGAACGTTAATTGAAGGAGCCAGAACTATGCTGGCTGATTCAAAGCTTCCTGTGGTGTTTTGGGCTGAAGCTGTTGCTACAGCCTGTTATGTTCTGAATAGAGTCTTAACTGTTAAAAGACTGGGTAAGACATGTTATGAGCTTATGCATGGAAGAAAGCCCAACTTGAGTGGTCTAGAACCATTCGGGTCCCCTTGTTCGATTTTGAAGACAAATTCTAAATTTGGTGAAGTAGCCGATGAAGGAATCTTAGTCGGTTATGTTGTTGGGACTCCCAACAGACGTGTCTTCAATACATCGACAAGCAAGATTGAGGTGGTGTGTAACACAGATATCACAAGTTACCAACCGCCAAAACCAAGCAACGGACCTGCGGAGTTTTTCGACTATGTTAAACTTTTTAAGTCTTTTAACATACCGGATTTAGATATCTCTGAAGAAGAAGAAAGAGTTGCTACGAAGATGATCCTTGATGAGGAAGAAAATCTATTGCAAAGACAGCTGATTGATAAATGTCAACCTTCCTCATCAAATACTATCGATACCCCTGCTGCCTCAACTGAAGAAGAATTTATCAATCCTTTTCACTCTCAGCATGAAACAACCATTGACGAGCTCTCTTCTAACTTGGAAGACAATTTGCATGTCGGTTCTGTTCCGACCACGAGAATTCATAAAGATCACCCTTTGGAGAATGTGATTGGTGATGTGTCCTCCGGTGTACAAACAAGACGTAGCTTGGATGAGCACACCTGTGTTTACACAAGCATTAAGGAGACAGGAATAATCAACGAATGCTTGTACACCTGCTTTATCAGCCAGATTGAACCGAAAAATTATCAAATGGCTTTAAAGGACAGCTCGTGGGTCGAAGCCATGCAAGAAGAGTTGGCTCAGTTCAAGAAAATGGAAGTTTGGGATTTGGTTGAAAAACCAAAGCATGTGCATGCGATTGGCACAAAATGGGTGTTTAAGTGCAAGAGAGATGAGAAAGGGATTATCATAAGAAACAAGGCGAGGCTAGTTGTGAAAGGATTCAATCAACAAGAGGGGATTGATTATAATGAAGTGTTCGCTCCTGTCGCAAGGTTGGAAGCCATAAGATTGTTTTTGGCGTTTGCTGCATATAAAAAGATGAAGGTATTTCAGTTGAACGTGAAGAGTGCTTTTTTGAATGGGAAAGTTGATGAGGTTGTGTATGTTGAGCAACCTCCGGGTTTTCCTGACCCAGATTTTCCAGACCATGTGTACAAGTTAAGCAAGGCATTGTATGGATTACATCAGGCACCTCGTGCCTGGTACTCAACTCTGTCAGACTACTTGCTTGAAAATGGGTTTGAAAGAGGTCAGATAGATAGCACGCTGTTTGTGAAGAGACAAGGAAGCGACTTCCTGCTAGTGCAAGTCTACGTGGATGACATTATTTTTGCTGCATCAAAAGTCTCCATGTGTCAAGATTTTGAGGCCGTCATGAAGAAAAGGTTTGAAATGAGTGCTATGGGTGAACTAACTTTCTTTTTAGGATTGCAGGTTGATCAAAAGAAGGATGGGATGTTCATTCACCAGACCAAGTATGTCCATGATGTGCTCAAACGATTCAAGATGGAGGACAGCACTCCATTCGACACTCCAATCTGCGTCAATCACAAATTGGGTGCTGAGTCAGACGGTGATGCAGATGTGGACCCAACTCAGTATCGGGCTATTATAGGTTCTTTAATGTACTTAACTGCTTCTAGGCCTGATATAATGTTTGCTGTTTGTCTTTGTGCTCGTTTTCAGGCAAACCCAAAGGAATCTCACATGAAAGGTGTGAAGAGGATCTTGCGGTATCTCAAGGGCAAACCGAAGCTGGGGTTGTGGTACCCGAGAGGAGGAGACTTGGAGCTAGTCGCCTACACAGACTCTGATTATGGTGGGTGCAATCAGAGTCGGAAGTCAACAACAGGAGGATGTCAGTTTCTTGGTGGCAGATTGGTGTCGTGGCAATGCAAGAAACAGACTTCAGTCGCAATTTCAACCTGTGAAGCAGAATACTTGGCAGCATCCAACTGCTGCTCCCAGGTTCTTTGGATTCAACAACAGTTGCGCGACTATGGTCTGAATTTCTTACTTACTCCTATTTGCATTGATAACACAGCTGCTATCTCAGTAACTAACAATCCCGTGAAACATAGTAAAACTAAACATATTGACATACGTCATCATTTCATACGGGATTGTGCTGAGAAGAAACTGATAGTGCTTAAAAAGGTGGATACGCTTGATAATTTCGCTGATCTTTATACTAAAGCGTTTGATAAAACAAGATTTCAAAACCTTATCGAGCTAAATGGGATGATCAATCCCGAGTAACCATGCTTTTCTTGTAATATTTAAAAAAAAAAGGGTCACTATCGCTTAAAAATATGTCGGTTACATCAGTTTGAAGGACTTGTCTTCGGATATGTTTTGGTCCTCATTTTCTACTTGTAGATTTTGAGGATAGCCATTAACCAGATTACTGATTGTGACCGGGGCGGTTTATGATGAGTTTTCATTCTTTCGCTTAAAATTAGTCGATCATACTTAGTTATAAGGACACATACTAGTATGTGGTCGGTCCAGCTGATCCATTGGATCTTCGGGATAGCCGTTTACCTGAAGACTTTGTTTTGGTCGGGACGATTAATGTTAAAATTTTGAAAAAAAGGGAAATGAAATTATTTTTCAAGTCTACTACTTCGTAAGAAGTACGTTTGCTATGTTAAACGGAAAATTGATCCAACCTTGGAAAATGATAGATATACTAACTTTGTGTGCTTAACTGGTGAGGTTATTAGGCTTAAAAGGCTTGAGGACAGTCATTGTATGTCAAGGTAACTTTTTATGGTGCGTAAAAGTAGACGTGATACAAACTAAATTTACTTGATTTTACGTGGAAACTCCTTAAGAGTTTTGCTTGTCTTCATTTTTATCTTTCCAAGTGATAGGCAGAAAAGCAATTACCCAGTCATACACGAGCCCATGGGTGGTCTGATTCCCGTGAAGATAGCGTTTCAAGAAACTGCAGTGATCCAGATTCGGGACTTGCAGTTATTTACTACTCTGAAGTCTATGTAAATTTGTGAGTTAAAAAAAAATGTGAGTATTGAAACATTCTAGAGATGAAAGTGTCAAGACTTCTCAATCTTAGAGTAAGAAGAAGAACGGGAACCAGATGAAGAGTACTTACAACTTAATCAGACACTATGGGTCGAGGTCAATTCGGGGTGACTTGGGGAAAGCCAAATACGCTTTGAGGAGAGATAGGAGGCATCAATATTTCTGAGTTGTTGCCCACTTAAATTTTGAGGCATAACTTAACCTAACTCGTATCACAGACACGATGAAAACCATCTTAAGTTATTTACATGCTTACAACCTGTCTCTTTATGTCATAATACAGCTAAACACGGATCTATGTGACAGTCACATACTTAGTATGATTCCTGTTCGGATCTTTTCTAAAACGTAGCAGTCCCTATCCAGACTGAAATTTGATCCCTTATACTTAAATTGTTTAAAGTTTTCTTTTTCTGTAGTTGTATTTGTTTATAACGGGTTACTTGGACTTGAAAGTGTCATTTAGTTCTTAAAGGAAAGTTTTATAACTTAAATGGAAAACTGTTAAACTTATAAGGTTAAATTTTGTAAATATATAGGCGATGTTGTTGAACAGGCGAAGTTGTGGATAACTTCGCCCCTAGGCGAAGTTATCCGTAACTTCGCCTGTATAACTTCGCCCCTATATAAGGATTTTCAAGAGTCAAACAGTTCATTATTCTAAATATCAGCGAACTTATTCTCCGTTTTCTCAGCGAACTTAACGTGATAAATAGAAGTGACGACAACATGGCAAGAGTGATTGGGAAGATCGTGTGGAAAGAAAGCATAAAAGAGAAGAAGTTTGAATTATTAAAGCCACAGAAGGGAAAGCTCGTGGAGGATACAGAAAGGGGAATGAGAGCAGATGGCAAGCCATGGATGGTGATGAAGTACAAACCGATCCGATGCATCAAGGAGGTTCCAATGAAGACTATGCCTCAAGATGTGTTGAAGAATCTAAAATGGTGGTACGTTGATTGCCAGACTGCTGAAGCCGTGATGGAAGACGAAGACGAACAAGAAGTGCTGAGGGTGTATGATCTGATGCATCTTGTTAACTTATCGAAAGCTGATCTACAAGTGTTGAATGAAAAGAAGATATTCTATATTCCTGCTTGGAAGGATGAAGCAAGGAAATATCAGCGAGTAGTCACGGTATGTGTTAGAGAAGGAGTGCATGCGTGAAGATACAGGATTACAAGACAAGAGCTTAAAGATCAAGATATGAAGCTACTGCCAAGGGGGAGTCTGTTGGTGCATGAATGTCAGTAGTTCATAGTCTAGTGTCTGTAATCGAGTCTGTATTGTTATTTATGTTTTTGTTTAAAGCGAAGTTGTCAACAAGTTCGCCTAGGCGAACTTGTTGAACAAGCGAAGTTATGGACAACTTCGCCTGAACATGTCAGGCGAAGTTGTCGTGTATTTATACTCAAGCCTACGGCTTGGTTTAGGTTAATCAAGAGTTGGAAAATCAGTTAATCAGTTGTTCGTCTAGGTTGTTCGTGTAGTTGAACGTGTGTTTTGTAACAGTGATATTTACATCACGTGAGTTCGGTTATAATATATAACGTGTTTCGTGTATTCGTGTGTTTGTGTTCTATACTCGTAACGATCTACGTAGGGATTCCGCACCTGAGTAGACCGCGATATCTCGTGCGATCCGTCCAGGGAACCTACATCAATATAATCAGTAACGTACAAATTCATTTAGCATTTAGGCTTCATACAACGATCACTAGAATTGTTAGTCATGAAGGAAGTTATATAATAATGAACAAACTCGTTAGATACAAAGGCCAAGTTTGGATTTAACATGTTTAGATATTTGGCTGCACATTCATGGGTCACATCCCTCAATAAAATAAATCGGTCAACATGAAGCCACAGAATTAAACTAGACTTGCTTTATAGATATACTTCTTCAGCCTCCCACCCTATGGCCGAACTATGTTCATAGTCAAGAAAATAAAATCATACCAAAAAATATATAACTAGTTGCATCATGTCAATGACCTATTCTGGCACTCACCAAACAAAAAGGAATGCATAAGACCTTCCTATTCCTGAATAAATTATGCATAAAGAAAAGTAGGAGTGTGGATTTAGTTGGATACCAACAAACACCAACTCTATATAATCAACAGGGATTGTATTTTAGGCTTAAAAACAAGTGATGGGACTACTCTAGATTGAGTAAGGATGATTAAAGACCTGTTGGATATTTCATGCACACAATAGTTTTGGAATATGGATAAAACAAGGATTTAGGAATAAATTGATATAAAGTTGGTGCATGTTATAAAGTTGGAGCCGCCATATTAGAACAAAACACTAGGCGAAATGACAAGTCCTTATTAGAGTATAATCAAGTTAAATAAATATTGGATAACCTCCTTTTGGTTTTACTGCATGTTCCTAACATGCAACAAACCGTTATACACACAAGTGACCCTTGTGAGTTACTTGGGGACACTAGGGCAAAACTTAAGACACTGCGCGAAAGCGAGATTGTGAGACTAGCAGGTGATGCGGAAGAGGTGTTTAAGAGGCTGGATCAAGTCGAGGAGGCCGTGGGGGATGTAAGGAGGACTATTCCGCCAGCAATAGAGGACGTGAGAAATGGGTTACATATGAGGATTGAAGAGGAGAATGAGGAGATGCTAGATAGTGTAGTTGCCACTAAGAAGAGTGTCAGGGAAATCCGGGAGGAGTTGACTGCTACCCGTACTCGGATAAGGGATTCCATCGCCACGATGGAAAACGACATAGCAGAGATGGATAGGGTGCTAAGGGTGGATTTGGCTATTATGCGTAGAGGACTCGAAGACTCCGTGAATGCATTGACCGAGGATGTGGAAGTAATGAGGAGGGTGACCGCTGAAGAGCTGAGATTGATGGGAGTCGAAATGAGGAACACTCAGAGGATCATAAGGGATTTGAGGGGCCATGTTGATGTGGATTGTCACACCCTTGCTGCTGTGAGTGGTAGAGTTGATGACTTAGAAAGTCGTCCTTCCCCCGCTGTGATGACAACCGTGGTGTTCAGTGTTATGGTAGGACTTGCCGTGCTGTTCAGCATGTTTTCTCACCTTACTCGTTGACCTATGCTGGGCGGGTTGTGCCTATGCAATATCTATCATACTGTATTTTGAAAACTTGTATTTGACGGCACTGATGATCACTGTCTATTTTGTATTGTCCTTGATGAACAATGTAGCAAGTATTTCTTTATGTTTATGATATTGCATGGTACTCTGGTTGTTTACATTTCTTGTTCATGTGATGAAATTATTGTATATATTGTCTTAATTCTTTTATATATTGTATGTATTAGAAAGAAAAGCATGGCTCCTAAACGAAAGAACACCAATAACAACTCAGGAAATGTAGTCCAAATGACAGCTACCGACATTGCCTCGCTTGTCTCACAACAAGTGGCCGCTGCTTTGGCGTAATACGAGGCCAATAGAGCGGCAAATAGAGGATCTGGTATTGATTCCCGAGGACCACGGGACGGAGGGAGTGGATCCGGAGATGGCTCTGGAGTGAGGACTGCTACCGGTAAGTGAAACCAGAAATCCACCCCCAGTATAAAGCAAGCCATCGTATATAATTAAGCACACGTTAAATTGTTTACGTTGCCTATGCAGAAACTGAAATCAGGCAAAGGGGTTGCACCTACAAAGCTTTCCTTGGTTGCAATCCTTGCGACTTTAACGGCACTGAGGGAGCCGTTGGAATCATGAGGTGGATTGAGAAAATGGAAAACGTGTTGGATATCAGTGGTTGTGCCAATGACCAAAAAGTGAAGTATGCCACATGTACCTTGTCCGATGAAGCCCTCACTTGGTGGAACTCTCAATTTGAATCGTTGGGCAGGGAAGGTGCATCTCAACTCTTTTGGGAGCAATTGAAAATTTTGATACTGGAAGAATACTGCTCTCGAAATGAACTTCAGAAAATTGAGGCTGAATTGTGGAACTTGACCATGGTAGGATCGGAAGTCATTGCTTACACCACTCGTTTCAATGAGTTGGCTTGTTTGGTGCCACATTTGGTTAACCCTGAATATAAAAGGATCGAGAAGTATGTTTGGGGACTTGCACCTCAAATTCGAAGTATGGTCATCTCGTCCAAACCTGCCACTATCAAAGAGGCTATCTCTTTTGCCTACAGTTTAACCGATGAGGCCATACGAATGGGGTTGCTACCGAAAAAGGGAACAAGTATACGGAAAGCGGTAGTTGTGGAGGAAAAGAAAGTTGATAACAAGCGTAAGTGGGAAGGCAAGCCTAAACACAATATTGGTAATCGTGGGTTCAAGAAGAAAGAGGCTGCGAAAGCATGTCCTGCGACCAATGTTGCTAAACCCAGGGGATATATTGGGACACTTCCTAAGTGTGCCAAATGTGGCTATCATCACACCGGAGGGTGCACACAATGTGACCGTTGTAAGAAATATGGTCACAAGGTGGCGACTTGTCGAGTCAACCTTCCACCCACTGAAAAGATTACTCAGGCGTGCTATGAATGCGGTGAAGTCGGACACTTCAAGAAAGACTGCCCTAAGCTTAAGAATCAAAACCAAAATCCAGCTCGTGGCCGAGCATTTGTGTTGGGAGCAGGGGACGCCCGTCAGGACCCAAATGTTGTCACTGGTACGTTCCTTATAAATAATCGCTATGCTTCTATACTTTTCGATACAGGCTCCGATTTGAGTTTTGTTTGCACTAAATTCAAGCATCTTTTTGACAAAAGAGTCTAGTGCATTAAAAGAGAAATATACTATAGAGTTAGCCAATGGTAAGTTAATTGAAACGGGTGAAATCATTCAGGGATGTATCCTTACCCTTGAGGATCATTCCTTCGATATTGACCTATTACCCGTTGAGCTCGGAAGCTTTGACATAGTGATTGGAATGGATTGGCTATCTAAAAACCATGCTGAGATTGTTTGTCATGAGAAACTAGTTCGTATACCACTTTCAACAGGTGAAACCTTGGTAATTTTGGGAGAAAAGAAAGGTGCAGCATTAGGGATCATAACGTGTATGAAAGCCCGCAAGTACTTAAGGAAAGGATGTTATGCCTTTTTAGCCCATATTGTCGAAAAGAAGCCCGAAGAGCATCGACTTCAGGACATACCAATCGTTCGGGATTTCCCAAAGGTCTTTCCCGAAGACTTGCCTAGATTATTGCCAGCACGACAAATCGAATTTCGAATCGACCTACTACCAGGAGCCGCACCTGTGGCACGTTCCCCATACCGTTTAGCACCGTCAGAGATGCAGGAATTGTCTAATCAGCTGCAAGAGTTATTAGATAAAAGCTTTATAAGACTGAGCTACTCGCCTTAGGGAGCCCCAGTCTTATTCGTCAAGAAGAAAGATGGAACCTTTAGAATGTGCATTGATTATCAAGAACTTAACAAGCTCACCGTCAAAAACCATTACCCACTTCCAAGGATTGACGACTTGTTTGACCAACTTCAAGGATCTAGTTTCTATTTGAAGATTGATCTAAGATCAGGTTATCACCAGTTGAAGATTCAGGAAGAGGATATTCCTAAAACTGCATTCAGAACTCGTTATGGCCACTATGAGTTCTTAGTCATGCCCTTTGGTTTGACAAATGCGCCTGCTGTTTTTATGGACCTCATGAATAGGGTCTGCAAACCTTATTTGGACAAGTTTGTGACTGTGTTCATCGATGACATACTTATATATTCGCGGACTGAAGAGGAACATGAACAACACTTGAAACTAATTCTTGAACTTCTTAAAAACGAGAAATTGTATGCCAAATTCTCAAAATGTGAATTCTGGATTCGAGAAGTCCAGTTTCTTGGGCATGTGATCAATGAGAATGGTATACACGTGGATCCTGCTAAGATTGAAGCAATCAAGAATTGGGAATCACCAAAGACTCCAACTGAAGTGCGCCAAGTTTTAGGATTGGCTGGATACTATTGTCGTTTCATTGAAAATTTCTCCAAGATAGCTCAATCAATGACTATTCTGACGCAAAAGGACAAGAAATTTGAATGGGGTGAAGAGCAGGAATCAACTTTTCAACTTTTGAAGCAGAAATTGTGTAGTGCGCCGTCTTATCCCTACCCGAAGGTACAGACAATTTTGTTGTATATTGCGATGCATCACATCAAGGCTTGGGATGTGTCTTGATGCAAAAAAGACAAGGTGATTGCCTATGCTTCTCGACAGTTAAAGGTGCACGAGAAAAACTACACAACTCATGACTTGGAGTTAGGGGCCGTAGTGTTTGCACTCAAAATTTGGCGACACTATCTTTAGGGTACAAAGTGTACCGTATTCACCGATCACAAAAGCCTTCAACATATATTCGATCAAAAAGAATTAAATATGAGGCAACGGCGATGGGTTGAATTGTAAGGCCCCGAACCCGGTAGCCCTACTTTAGCGTCGGATTTACTCATAAACACAGTCCTTCAAATCAGAGTTTATTAAAACTTTTCGCGGAATATAAAACATCAATCATTTGTTACAAAACATTAAATCTTTTCTTTGATACCATAACACAAAACTTTATATTCAAAACATCTTTACTTCTTTCTTCAGATGCCAGCCGTTCAATCCATGCCATGCGTCATCCTCTTGCTAGCTCTGTAATCGGCTCACCTGCGTGCATACTAAAAGTCAGCTACGCTGAGTGAGTTCTAGTTAATCAGGTATCATACAATTTATTCCCATATATTACTTCCCGTATCCGAAGACACATATTACTACCTTAACCTTGTATAAATATCCATAGGAGGATCGTCACGTAATATTTATTAAAAGAACCATTACCATTACCCTACCATATATAATTTCCATAGGAGGAACACTATACTATCCATAGAAGGAACACTTTACTATCCATAAAAGGAACACTATACCTTCCATAAAAGGAACACTATACCTTCCATAAAAGGAACACTATACTTAATTATTTAATATCCATGTAAGAAGCTAGTCACTTCCCTTGACGATACGTGCAATATCCGAAGATCATTCACGTACCGTCAAGCAATCAATCATATCGATCACATATACCATACACGGCATACACATAAAATTATATCCTTTCGTTCGTACTTTCTTACTTTCTTTTGTATTATCTTACTTTCATATCTTACGTTATAAAGAGCATTACGCCCTACATTCCTCGAGTATTACTAGGGCTCGGTACCCTCTTCGTAACCATACAACCATACGTTATCATTTCTTTCTTCTATTATCTCTATCATGTTCATACCCATAAACATACATAACATACTTACCTTATTCCTAGCGCTGCAACCTGACAGTACGTGCAATATCCGAAGATCGTTCACGAACCATCAAGCAATCATTCATATATTTCACATTATCCATATAAGGCATACACTTATCTCTTAGGATAAGTGTATTAACAAACATATTGAGTATGCACACAGCCCCGAAAACGTAACACATAAATGGGGCTAGAAACTCACCTGAATTCTGCTTCTTTTTCTGATAGCTGTAAATCCCTTCTCTATCTGAGCTCGGCTGACTGTACAAGTTACGCGTATCAATACTCGCCTGATCTAATCTGGTGGCCTAGTAGCAGCTTACTTAACTTATCGCTTTTTAATTTATTTTCTAATCAAACTTAGCTCTAGGCGAAGTTAACCTTAGGCGAACTTAGCTGTAGGCGAAGTTACCAGCTAGGCGAACTTAGCTTTACAGCGAAGTTGCCATCAGGCGAACTTGGCTTCAGGCGAAGTTGTCATCAGGCGAACTTGGCCTCAGGCGAAGTTACCAGTTAGGCGAACTTAACTTTACAGCGAAGTTGCCATTAGGCGAACTTAGCTTGCAGGCGAAGTTCATCAGGCGAACTTAGCTTGCAGGCGAAGTTCATCGCGTTGAAGGCGAAGTTGCCCAGATGCAGGCGAAGTTACCCAGACAGCCGCTGTTCGGTTTCTTTCCAGCATTTTGAGCGTTTTTAACACCCTTGCTATGGTTCAATATCACCCACTACGCTTCCCGACCATTTTTGGTCGTTTATACACTAAAAAGCTTGGATCTTTAAACCTCAAAGATCAAGAATCATACCTTTTTGAGCTTGTTTGGATCTCGTTTAACTTGTTAACACAACTAATCGCTCTCTCTCGGACCTGCCCGATTCTTCCCTTGGCTCAGCCGGTTCCGGCGAAGTTAGTGGGTATGGTGTGTGTGTGTTAGGGAGTTTGGTGAAATATGAAAGATATTTTGGGGTTTAAGGGATATTTATATCCTTGAAATCCCATTCTCATTTAACCCATCTCAATTAATCCAAATCCATAACCAACGTCCATTACCCGACACTAGCCCGACCCATACCAACTCCTATTCTTTTATTTATTTCCAGATAACCCGAGTAAACTTTCCCTCTATTATTAAGTAATATAATTAATATTATCTTGAAATTTCGGGATGTTACAAGTCTTCCCTCCTTAAAGAGGTTTCGTCCCCGAAACCCAACTTATTCCCTATAAAAGGAAAACTTCTTATATTTACACGCTTTATTGAATCGCCTTCGTTTTCTGAGTTACCCTTCTTACTTCCGACTTTGCAGTCATCGAATGGTGGTCACGTGTATTAGCTATTTAAGGTAGCTTGTCCATGAGGCCCTCAATGTACCAAGTCTCGTTTCGATCTTTAAGAGGCTTTGTCTCATGTCATATTAATGCTAAAGCCTAAGTCGACACTCTATCACAACACGTCAATTTATCATGACTAACATGCATTCAGACAATTCGTACCATAATTAATAAACACCAGTCTAAATTTCAACATAAATCAACACGCATCGAGTCATCAATAAGTTACACATAGATTTAATACTTATGGCTAGCATCTAGCCTTCTTGAATGGCTTCTCTAAGCATACGGAGGAATCTGTTAAGCCTCAAGCACTCTTCTCTCCTTCATGTCCTCCCTTTGGCTTCTTGCAATCCCTTGCTAGGTGCCCACGTCCTCCACAGTTGTGACACCTATGGTAATCATTACATTCCCAAGAGGAATGTCCTGCTCTTCCACACCTGTAGCAAACACCTAATCCCTTTCTGCACTCTCCGGGGTGTCTCTTCCCACATTTTTCACAAGCAGTGAACCCCTCTTGCCTTGCCTTCTTTTTGCGTGGATCCACCTCATTGGCTTCCTCTGGTTCTGGGGTTGGGTTCTTTTTCTTCGGTTCCATCTTCTCCCCTTCACAGTTGGCAAGGTCCTCATAAATCATCTCGGCCAATTCCACGGCCGAGTCAAATGTTGCGGGCTTACTAGACTTAACCAAAGTGCGAACATTCCGTGGAAGTCCCCTTACGTAACACTTGATCCTTTTAGCTTCGGTGTTCACCATGTCAGGTACCAACCTAGACATGCGGTTGAATTCAGTAGTATACTCCCGTTGTGTCATCCCTCCCGCTTTCAAATTCAGAAACTTCATCTCCACTCTTTCAACTTCTGTATCAGCGCAGAACCTCTTCATCACCATGTCCTTTAGGTCATTCCAACTCATCGCCTTGATCTCTTCACGGGTCTTCCTCTGCTCCACACTCTCCCACCAATACATAGCCTCATCTTCAAAAGATTGAGTGGCATAACCGACAGCTTGGTCAGGACGGCACTCGCTAATGCGGATAACCTTATCCATGGTGGTTATCCACTGAAGAGTAGCGATTGCGTCTCCTAAACCAGTCAGCTTAGGCGGGTCACAACCTTTGAAGGACTTATAGTTGCAACCGCCTCGGCCCCTCTTCCTATCATCATCTTTCACAGACTTTACCTCACTCGAGTCACCCCTTTCTCTCTCGTCATCCTTTCTATTATTACCACCTGCCCCTTCAACGGTTCGTTCACGGCTCCCAGCAGATCCTTCGGGATTCAGGTTCTTCACAGCAGCAACTACAGCTTGAACAATGGCTGCTTGAACTGCAGGGCTAAGTTGAACTTCTTCGTTGTTGTTCTGGTCTCCTCCAGCGGCGCTCCCTTCATCTTCGGTGTGGGAAGCTTCTTCTACCGAGGGTTGCCGGACAAGACGAGGCCTGCCACGACGTCCAGTGCGACCCACAGTTCCCACAACTTCTCCAGCTCCAGCCATCAGTATTCTTAAAGGGACAACACAAACATCATCACTCAAGGAACTATTTAGTACAAGGATAGCAAGGCTAACAGGTAATAACAGTGGCCAGCTGTGACTAGCTGATCACGTTGCTTTCCGTGTCCTATTCGCTTCCCTTTATGAGTCTATTTGTGCTGGTTCTACTTAAGCAGTTAGTCAAATCAAACAATCAATTACTTCTATCCTTATCGTTCACGTATCTTTTCTTTCTCATTAACATATATCATTTAATCATACACCTTACCTTTACTGATTTTTTTTGCTTGAGCGACACATGGCATTCTTGAACTGGCATCTTCTTTCTTTTCTTACTTAAATCCCATTCTCTGTTCGAGTCTAAGCATGTAGGATGCTTAAATCTCTCGAACTTATGCTCTGATACCAACTTGTAAGGCCCCGAACCCGGTAGCCCTACTTTAGCGTCGGATTTACTCATAAACACAGTCCTTCAAATCAGAGTTTATTAAAACTTTTTGCGGAATATAAAACATCAATCATTTGTTACAAAACATTAAATCTTTTCTTTGATACCATAACACAAAACTTTATATTCAAAACATCTTTACTTCTTTCTTCAGATGCCAGCCGTTCAATCCATGCCATGCGTCATCCTCTTGCTAGCTCTGTAATCGGCTCACCTGCGTGCATACTAAAAGTCAGCTACGCTGAGTGAGTTCTAGTTAATCAGGTATCATACAATTTATTCCCATATATTACTTCCCGTATCCGAAGACACATATTACTACCTTAACCTTGTATAAATATCCATAGGAGGATCGTCACGTAATATTTATTAAAAGAACCATTACCATTACCATTACCCTACCATATATAATTTCCATAGGAGGAACACTATACTATCCATAGAAGGAACACTTTACTATCCATAAAAGGAACACTATACCTTCCATAAAAGGAACACTATACCTTCCATAAAAGGAACACTATACTTAATTATTTAATATCCATGTAAGGAGCTAGTCACTTCCCTTGACGATACGTGCAATATCCGAAGATCATTCACGTACCGTCAAGCAATCAATCATATCGATCACATATACCATACACGGCATACACATAAAATTATATCCTTTCGTTCGTACTTTCTTACTTTCTTTTGTATTATCTTACTTTCATATCTTACGTTATAAAGAGCATTACGCCCTACATTCCTCGAGTATTACTAGGGCTCGGTACCCTCTTCGTAACCATACAACCATACGTTATCATTTCTTTCTTCTATTATCTCTATCATGTTCATACCCATAAACATACATAACATACTTACCTTATTCCTAGCGCTGCAACCTGACAGTACGTGCAATATCCGAAGATCGTTCACGAACCATCAAGCAATCATTCATATATTTCACATTATCCATATAAGGCATACACTTATCTCTTAGGATAAGTGTATTAACAAACATATTGAGTATGCACACAGCCCCGAAAACGTAACACATAAATGGGGCTAGAAACTCACCTGAATTCTGCTTCTTTTTCTGATAGTTGTAAATCCCTTCTCTATCTGAGCTCGGCTGACTGTACAAGTTACACGTATCAATACTCGCCTGATCTAATCTGGTGGCCTAGTAGCAGCTTACTTAACTTATCGCTTTTTAATTTATTTTCTAATCAAACTTAGCTCTAGGTGAAGTTAACCTTAGGCGAACTTAGCTGTAGGCGAAGTTACCAGCTAGGCGAACTTAGCTTTACAGCGAAGTTGCCATCAGGCGAACTTGGCTTCAGGCGAAGTTGTCATCAGGCGAACTTGGCCTCAGGCGAAGTTACCAGTTAGGCGAACTTAACTTTACAGCGAAGTTGCCATTAGGCGAACTTAGCTTGCAGGCGAAGTTCATCAGGCGAACTTAGCTTGCAGGCGAAGTTCATCGCGTTGAAGGCGAAGTTGCCCAGATGCAGGCGAAGTTACCCAGACAGCCGCTGTTCGGTTTCTTTCCAGCATTTTGAGCGTTTTTAACACCCTTGCTATGGTTCAATGTCACCCACTACGCTTCCCGACCATTTTTGGTCGTTTATACACTAAAAAGCTTGGATCTTTAAACCTCAAAGATCAAGAATCATACCTTTTTGAGCTTGTTTGGATCTCGTTTAACTTGTTAACACAACTAATCGCTCTCTCTCGGACCTGCCCGATTCTTCCCTTGGCTCAGCCGGTTCCGGCGAAGTTAGTGGGTATGGTGTGTGTGTTAGGGAGTTTGGTGAAATATGAAAGATATTTTGGGGTTTAGGGGATATTTATATCCTTGAAATCCCATTCTCATTTAACCCATCTCAATTAATCCAAATCCATAACCAACGTCCATTACCCGACACTAGCCCGACCCATACCAACTCCTATTCTTTTATTTATTTCCAGATAACCCGAGTAAACTTTCCCTCTATTATTAAGTAATATAATTAATATTATCTTGAAATTTCGGGATGTTACAAGTCTTCCCTCCTTAAAGAGGTTTCGTCCCCGAAACCCAACTTATTCCCTATAAAAGGAAAACTTCTTATATTTACACGCTTTATTGAATCGCCTTCGTTTTCTGAGTTACCCTTCTTACTTCCGACTTTGCAGTCATCGAATGGTGGTCACGTGTATTAGCTATTTAAGGTAGCTTGTCCATGAGGCCCTCAATGTACCAAGTCTCGTTTCGATCTTTAAGAGGCTTTGTCTCATGTCATATTAATGCTAAAGCCTAAGTCGACACTCTATCACAACACGTCAATTTATCATGACTAACATGCATTCAGACAATTCGTACCATAATTAATAAACACCAGTCTAAATTTCAACATAAATCAACACGCATCGAGTCATCAATAAGTTACACATAGATTTAATACTTATGGCTAGCATCTAGCCTTCTTGAATGGCTTCTCTAAGCATACGGAGGAATCTGTTAAGCCTCAAGCACTCTTCTCTCCTTCATGTCCTCCCTTTGGCTTCTTGCAATCCCTTGCTAGGTGCCCACGTCCTCCACAGTTGTGACACCTATGGTAATCATTACATTCCCAAGAGGAATGTCCTGCTCTTCCACACCTGTAGCAAACACCTAATCCCTTTCTGCACTCTCCGGGGTGTCTCTTCCCACATTTTTCACAAGCAGTGAACCCCTCTTGCCTTGCCTTCTTTTTGCGTGGATCCACCTCATTGGCTTCCTCTGGTTCTGGGGTTGGGTTCTTTTTCTTCGGTTCCATCTTCTCCCCTTCACAGTTGGCAAGGTCCTCATAAATCATCTCGGCCAATTCCACGGCCGAGTCAAATGTTGCGGGCTTACTAGACTTAACCAAAGTGCGAACATTCCGTGGAAGTCCCCTTACGTAACACTTGATCCTTTTAGCTTCGGTGTTCACCATGTCAGGTACCAACCTAGACATGCGGTTGAATTCAGTAGTATACTCCCGTTGTGTCATCCCTCCCGCTTTCAAATTCAGAAACTTCATCTCCACTCTTTCAACTTCTGTATCAGCGCAGAACCTCTTCATCACCATGTCCTTTAGGTCATTCCAACTCATCGCCTTGATCTCTTCACGGGTCTTCCTCTGCTCCACACTCTCCCACCAATACATAGCCTCATCTTCAAAAGATTGAGTGGCATAACCGACAGCTTGGTCAGGACGGCACTCGCTAATGCGGATAACCTTATCCATGGTGGTTATCCACTGAAGAGTAGCGATTGCGTCTCCTAAACCAGTCAGCTTAGGCGGGTCACAACCTTTGAAGGACTTATAGTTGCAACCGCCTCGGCCCCTCTTCCTATCATCATCTTTCACAGACTTTACCTCACTCGAGTCACCCCTTTCTCTCTCGTCATCCTTTCTATTATTACCACCTGCCCCTTCAACGGTTCGTTCACGGCTCCCAGCAGATCCTTCGGGATTCAGGTTCTTCACAGCAGCAACTACAGCTTGAACAATGGCTGCTTGAACTGCAGGGCTAAGTTGAACTTCTTCGTTGTTGTTCTGGTCTCCTCCAGCGGCGCTCCCTTCATCTTCGGTGTGGGAAGCTTCTTCTACCGAGGGTTGCCGGACAAGACGAGGCCTGCCACGATGTCCAGTGCGACCCACAGTTCCCACAACTTCTCCAGCTCCAGCCATCAGTATTCTTAAAGGGACAACACAAATGTCACACCCTCAAAATCCACTAACGGAGTTTTACCGTCAGAGGGTGTGAACTGGCAGGATCGGAATCATTAGTTATAACCAAACCAAAGAAAAACGTTTAAATGAAAGTAAGTGCGGAAGCGTAAAACCTTAATTCAAAAGTTGCGTCACGCAGGACGACTTAAAACCAAATGTAACTGTTAAAATTAAGTTTGCAGAATAAAAGTGTTTTCATTAATGCATGCTCCTAAACCGCGCACCCGCCTCGGCTACCTGAGAATAACATACTAAAAGTGTCAACACAAGGTTGGTGAGTTCACAAGTAAAATAAGATAAATCGTTTAGCGTTTTGCGTAACCTCGTTACGACGTTTAAATGTTGCGTAACCCCGTTACGACGTTTGAGTGTGTTACCACGTTACAGCGTTTGAGTGTGTAACTACGTTACAGCGTTTGAGTGTGTAACTACGTTACAGCGTTTAAGTGTGTAACCACGTTACAGCGTTTAAGTGTGTAACCACGTTACAGCGTTTAAGTGTTTTGCATTACCAGATAGTGTTATGTCAAATTATATATCGATAGGTAGCTAATCTATACAACAAGTATCGCTAAGTGGTTCGCGACCGAAGCTGACTGTTTATCAAGTGCCCGTCACCAGGTCCTCCAGACCATGGTAAGTGTTAGCCAAAATTTACACCCACTCAACCTCCAGTTGAGCTTAGCGTCGGGTGGGGTTTGTCAAACCCAGTAGTACTACCCAAAAGTGACTCGCTATTCCAAATATTAACCGGTCCGATGTGTGGGACTTCAAATGTTACGTATGCCGCTTAGCCTTTACAAGTGATATATAATTTATAACAAAATCTTTCATATGCGTTTATCTCAGAAAATATGTTTATCGGAGTATGTTATCTCCCCCAAGTGAAAAACGTTTGAAAACAGTTTAAGAGTGGGGTAAGTGAACTCACTGTTTGCGAAGAATATCCGATCTAGATCACCGAGTGATGCGCGTCGTAGAAAACTCTCTAGCGTTCTAAAATAACAAAGAGATTTTCTAAGTATCGGAATGTTTAACGAGTCTCTAGACTCGGCACATAATACCTATGCACGTAACATGTTTCGTGTTTCGTTTGTGAATCGTGTGTGACTTAAACAAGTAAAATTGTGATACGATACATGAGTGAGCAATTACTTTCGTGTCACGTATTAATAACATACTTATTAGCAATTATTCCCGTAGGGGCATTTTGGTCAACAAACAAAGACTAACTAACCATTATTCCCCATAAGGGCAATTTGGTCAATTCATGGCAATCAACTAGCAACTATTCCCCGCAAGGGTATTTTGGTCAAAATACAACAATTATATAAAAACTATCATATTTCATGCATTCCTATACAACTCAGCAGCTAGTTTCGTTATGACAGAATTTCTACTTGAAAGATTGCACTAGTTTACCGATTATAACGTCTCAATTAATTTACCAAAAATAACCACAGGAGCATACATATCTTAGGTTTCCAGAACATCTTTTATCTTATTTTTATTCCATATAGATTGTTCATAATGATCAAAACATTACAGCTAACTTATATCAGTCAGATTCATGCACATCAGAATGTTATTTGCAATTCCTGTTAAACGAAAAATCCAATAAATGCAAGACCACTTGGGTTTGGTTCCTAACTCAGTGAGTCAACCTCCAGAAGTGGAACCAACCCAATTGGTCTCGTAGTTCATGAGATATAACATTTACAACATAACCTAACAGCAGGTCTAACAGCTCAGCTTTGCATCACGTTTTTGTAAAATCATAAAAGTATACTTCCACTTATCCAAAAATTACGAATTTATACTTCATAGAAACTAGACTCAACCTAGTTTACTGCAGTACCCACAATCTCAATCAATTTTCACGTTTACACTTCGTTACAGTCAGTTAAACATCGTATATACGTTCTGTCCAGAATCTGTTCACATCAAAACTCATCATAATAACAATCTATGAACTATCATGCATCCATATAACCCTCTAGACACTATAACTACTATCCATGCATATCAATCACACCATACATACAAGATTAGGGTTTGTGTTTTAATTCAAATCAAGAACAACAATCAATCATGTATCAATATCAATCTAGTTATCAATCTATTATCCAACTAACAAGAATCATAACAATCACATACATACAAGATCGGCCGATTTAGGGTTTTCACACAACCCATCAAACATCAAAATTAAACAACAAAGAGGTAAGAGATGATCAAGTATACCCTCCTAGCACCTAGTTCTTGGATTAATCTCTTGATTTGATGTGTATATGTGTGTGATGGTGGACGGCAGCCGTGGGTCAAGAGAGGGAGAGAGAGCCGATCGGTGGTGTTGTAGGTTTAGAATAATAGGTTAGGGTTTGTTTATTAGTGATATATTTATAAACAAACAAGTTACACTCTAGTCCTTCTACTTTCAAGTGTTGTTTTTCTAGAACATTCTATCCTAACTTGCACATAATCATGACAATAATATAACACATAATCCTAACACATAGTTATCACATCATTAGTGTTTTAGTGTGCTTCGTGTATTCCTCAATCGTTTGCGTTTCGGTGCAAATCCCGAAAGACTACTACACATGTAGTAAGTGTTAAGCGTCATTTAAACCCTAGTTTAAATGTAATGAAGTATGCGTTATAGGTTCAACGATCTTAAAGTTTGAATTAACGGAGTTGAGTTAACGAGGTTAACCTGAAATTGACGATTGTCACATCATTCTCATGTTAAAGAATTTTCGTCCCGAAAATTTGAGTCAAGTCGTGATGAGAGCCTGAAAAAGTAAGAAAGATTTTCAGTTTGTCATATCATCCCCTAGTAGAAAGAAATTTTGTCCCGAAATTTAGTTCATACCTCCGGTGATGTTTGACGGTTTGCCGGGTTTCGCGGTTTTCGGTGTTTGGTTAGCCCTTCAAAAAGGTGAGGATACTTTTTCATCATGTGATCCTCGCGTTCCCATGTGAACTCCGGTCCACGTCTCGAGTTCCAACGAACCTTAACAATTGGAATTTTGCTGTGTTTGAGCGTTTTGGTTTCCCAATCCAAAACCTCGACTGGTTCCTCAATGAACCGTAACTGTTCATCAACTTGTAGTTCCTCCAAAGGGACTACTTGGGTTTCATCAGATAGGCATTTCTTCAAATTTGATACGTGGAATACATCGTGTACGCCACTGAGTTCTGTTGGTAGGTCCAGTCGGTACGCCACCGGACCAATGCGCTCAGTTATCCGGTACGGACCAACATATCGTGGGTTGAGTTTGTTTCGCTTACCAAAGCGAACCACACCTTTCCAGGGTGAGACTTTGAGTAACACTCGATCGTTTACTTGAAATTCGAGAGGTTTTCGGCGCTTGTCGGCGTAACTCTTTTGGCGATCTCGTGCTGCTGCCATGCGATTTCGGATTTGAACAATCTTTTCCGAGGTTTCGAGTACCAGTTCCGGACCAGTGATTTGGCTATCACCCACCTCTGCCCAGCAGAGTGGTGATCGACACTTCCGTCCGTACAGCGCTTCAAACGGCGCTACCTTAATACTTGCGTGGTAGCTGTTATTATACGAAAACTCTACCAAGGGTAAGTGGGGTTCCCAACTTTTTCCGAAATCTAAGACGCATGCACGCAACATATCCTCCAGGGTCTGAATAGTCCGTTCACTTTGCCCATCCGTCTGAGGATGGTATGCGGTACTCATATCGAGACGTGTGCCCAGTGCGCTTTGCAGCGACTTCCAAAAGTGTGAGGTAAAACGAGAATCTCGATCGGAAATGATCGAGACAGGCACTCCGTGTATCGACACTACTTCCTTCATGTAGACACGAGTCAGTCTTTCCATTTTGTCTGTTTCCTTAATCGCTAGGAAGTGCGCCGATTTAGTCAACCGGTCAACGATCACCCAGATGGTATCGCATCCCGTCGGTGTTTTAGGCAAACCCGTAATAAAGTCCATTGAGATGTGTTCCCATTTCCACATTGGGAGTTCCGGTTGTTGCAGTAGACCAGATGGTTTCTGGTATTCTATCTTGACTCTGGCACAAGTCAAGCATTTGCTCACGTAGGTGGCAATGTCGGCTTTCATGTTCGGCCACCAGTAAAGTTCCTTTAAATCATGATACATTTTATCTGAGCCAGGGTGGATAGGATATCGGGACTTGTGAGCTTCGTCCATCACTAGAGTTCGCAATTCTCCGTATCGTGGAACCCAAATTCGGTTCTCAAAATATCGGACCCCGTCCGATCTGGTTTCAAGTTGCTTGCTCATGCCCCGCATGAGTTCCGATGGAAGATTATCATCTTTCAACGCTTCCAGTTGCGCATCGCGAATCTGATCGGGTAAGCTGGCATGAATCGTAAGTTGCAATGCTCTCACCCGTCTGGGTTTATCTGTTTCTTTTCTGCTGAGGGCGTCGGCCACCACATTGGCCTTGCCAGGGTGGTACTTGATGGCACAATCGTAATCTTTAAGCAGCTCGACCCAACGACGCTGTCGCATGTTCAGCTCCTTCTGATCGTAGATATGTTGGAGACTCTTGTGGTCGGTGTAAATGGTAAACTTGGTACCGTACAAGTAATGCCTCCATATCTTAAGAGCAAACACTACAGCTCCGAGTTCCAAATCGTGGGTCGTGTAGTTCTTCTCGTGAACCCGTAGTTGTCTAGAGGCGTAGGCTATAACCTTCTCGAGTTGCATCAGCACACAACCGAGACCTTGTATAGATGCGTCACAGTGTACCTCAAATTTTTCCGTTCCCTCGGGGAGAGCTAAAATAGGGGCGCTACAAAGCTTGGTTTTCAACAGTTGAAAAGCGGATTCTTGCGCGTCACCCCAGTTGTACTTAGTGCCCTTGTGAGTCAAAGCGGTGAGGGGTTGAGCAATCTTTGAAAATCCCTCGATGAAACGCCGATAGTAGCCGGCCAGTCCTAGGAATTGTCGCACCTCAGTCGGAGTCTTAGGTGCTTCCCAGTTTTTGATGGCCTCTACCTTACCGGGATCGACATGGATACCATTCTCGTTGATCACATGTCCTAAAAAGTGAACCTCGCGAAGCCAGAATTCACATTTCGAGAGTTTAGCATACAGTTGTTCCTTCTTCAGTAGTTCCAGAATTCCTTAAGTGCTCTTCATGGTCAGTCTCGTTCTTGGAATAGACGAGAATATCATCGATGAAAACAATCACGAACTTGTCGAGGTACGCCTTGCATACTCGATTCATGAGATCCATAAATACGGCTGGTGCGTTGGTTAGGCCAAAAGGCATAACCGAAAACTCGTAGTGACCATACCGTGTTCTGAAAGCCGTTTTTGAAATATCTTCTTCGCGCACTCTCAGCTGGTGATAACCGGATCGTAGATCGATCTTCGAGTAGTAACTCGATCCCTGAAGCTGGTCAAACAAATCATCAATTCGGGGTAAAGGATAACGGTTCTTGACCGTCATCTTGTTCAACTCCCTGTAGTCGATGCACATTCGGAAAGTCCCGTCTTTCTTTCGGACAAACAAGACAGGGTCTCCCCATGGCGATGAGCTAGGTCGGATAAAACCTTTATCCAACAAATCTTGCAACTGGGTGGACAACTCCTGAAGTTCCGCCGGTGCGAGCCGATACGGGGCTCGTGCTATGGGTGCTGCACCGGGTGTCAACTCGATCTGAAATTCGACTTGACGAATAGGAGGGAGTCCAGGTAAATCCTCCGGGAAAACTTCCGGGAAGTCTCGCACAACCGGTATGTCTTCAATTCGTTTCTCCTCCGCGGGTTTCTCAACAATCTGCGCCAAAATTGCCGGATGACCCTTTCGTAAATACTTCTGTGCCTTCATAAGGGTAATGACGCTGGTGGTCATGCCGCTTCTCTCGCCTCGGACCGAAATGATCTCGCCAGAAGGGGTGGTAATATGGACTATCTTATCATGGCATATAATCTCCGCTCGGTTCTCGGATAACCAGTCCATGCCGACAACGACATCGAAACTACTAAGCGTAAAAGGAATAAGGTCGATGTCAAAGACATGACCTGACAGTTTCAACTTACATCCCGCAAGTATATGAGTTGTTATTACAGTTTTACCGTTAGCTAATTCAACAGGAAACTTAGCGTCTAACGGGGTTGGAGTAAGGTTTAAAAGTTGGCTAAAGGCCTTTGACACAAAACTCCTATCAGCTCCAGTGTCAAACAAAACGGAAGCAAAACAATCGTTTACAGGGAACTTACCAGACACCACATGCGGATCTCTGCGGGCTTGACCTGATCCAATCACAAACGCTCTTCCTTTGCCATTTCCTCCACCATTACTGCAACTTCCATTGCCCCCATTGTTGTCATTATGTTTCAGCTTGGGGCAATCCTTCCGGAAATGACCTTCCTGTCCACATTCAAAACATCCCTTAGTCGTCATCGGTGGCTTAGGAGCACCCTTCGCCGCAAGGTCTCCTCTACATTCCTTCGCTTGATGACCTATCTTTCCGCATCTTTGACACTTGACACGGTCACATTGACCAACATGATGAAAGTTGCACCTGTTGCACTTTGGATATTTCCCAACATATCCGCTCGAAACCTGCCCGCTACCGTTGTTGTTGTTGTTGTGATTCTGAGTGTTGAAACTCCGAGTAAATTCGGGCTTACGGTAGTGGTGTTGCGGTGGGAGGTTTGAGGATGAAGATCTGGTGTTGTCAAACTTTCTCTTCCCGCTGTTCGGGTTGCTGTTGTTGTTACTGTTGCTGACGTGGTCATTACTCGGGTTGTCACGGGCTTTAACAGTCGAACCCCTCGGTGGTAACGCACCCTGGGTCACAGCCTGATCCGTCAGTTTGTGAGCCAAACGGATCGCTTGTTGGATCGTGGCTGGTCTGGAAGACGTCACCATACCCTGAATCTGTGGTGCTAACCCATCAATGTACATCTCTATTCTCTTGCTCGGCGGATCCACCATCCGCGGACACATCACTGCCAACTCGTGCGAACGAGTAGTGTAGCTTTCAATCTCTGAACCCACCATTTTCAACGACCAAAACTCCGACTCTAACTTCGAAATTTCTTCCCTCGGACAGTACTCCTCTCGCATCATGTTTTTGAACTCCTCCCAGTTCATCGCGTTAGCCAGTTCCAATCCAAGGATCTGGACGTTCGAATTCCACCAAGTGAGGGCGGAATCCTCAAGTGTCCCAGCAGCGAATTTGACCCTACTGGCAGGGGGACAATTACACATCTCAAAGGCCGACTCGGCCTTCTCAGCCCAACGCAGGAAGCCTATAGCTCCCTCAGTGCCCTTAAACGTACTGGGCTTGCAGTCTAAGTAGTTCTTGAAGGTACATGCTCCATTCGGACCTCCTGTTTGATTTTGAACGTGTGCAGCTAAAGCGGCAGCAACATGGTCATTCAGCAGGGTTTGGAGTTCAGCTGCAGTCATGCTGATGTTACCTCGTCCTCGTCCAGCGTTTCTTCCGGCCATTTCCTAGAATCATAGTATAAAACGTGAATTTTTCTTTCATATACAACACACCATACATGTAATAAAAGATAGGTAAGAAAAAAAAACAACATCACATCACAACCACTTATTAGTCTAATTAAAAATTCATGATTAAAACCATTGTATTCGCTACAAAGTATTTCCAATCAATCCTTAAAATTATAGAAAAATAATAGTTCGGATGGAGACAACCCCTCCATCTAAGTGTCATCCTCACTAGATGTCGTCATCTGAGGACACCTCTGAATGTGCCTCCTCCTCAGCTGGTTCCTCCTCCGGTTCTTCTTCAGGTTCCTCCTCGGGCTCCTCTTCGGGATCTTCCTCGGGATCCTCCTCAGGCTCCTCTTCGGGATCTTCTTCAGGTTCTACATCAGGCTCTGCCTCGGGCTCTGCCTCAGGTTCTGCTACGTTCTGGGCAAGTTGCATTTGTAGGATATCGCAACGTTCTAAGGCTATTTCGGTTCGGGTCCTTGCTTCTTGGAGTTGCTCTTGCAAGTCTATCATCTCGGCTTGCATCTTCATCATAACCTTGGTTTGTTGCTCACTAGTCTCTTGCATTTCTTTCATTGCCGCTGCCATGCGGGCAATCTCCTCCTGAGTCTCGGTTCCATCTTTAAACAGTCTGGCAATATTTTCTCTAGTGTAGCGCATGTAACCCACATCACGCTCCAAACAAGAAACGACAGCTGCGAGAACTCGCTCTACAGGTTCGGTTATAGGTGGTAGAGTGTTAGGGTAAGCAGGGTGGTTCGGGTGAGGCAAAGGGGGAACTTGTTCACGGTAGACCATACGTCTGATCATGTTGGGGTACCATTCCCAGCTAACGTTGTTGTCATACAAGCCTCCGGATAGGCGGTACCTCTTTGGTGCAGGAGCTTCGAGTTCCGGGACTACACGGGGTGGCGAGGCAGTAGGTAACTGCGGTTCCTTCCTGTGAGCATGCGTCATCGAATCGGATGATGATGAGGGTGGCGTCGACATTCCTACAGGTAAGCCGGGTATATGCGCGCGTATGAGTGAAGGAGATAAGGAAATAAGATTTCAAGACTACACAAACCTATGCAGTGCGTATCATTATAACTAATGGGTCGTCGCGGTTATAGTCTAGTATGCATGCAGTTTCTAGTTCGCTATAACCAATGGCTCTGATACCAATCTGTCACACCCTCAAAATCCACTAACGGAGTTTTACCGTCAGAGGGTGTGAACTGGTAGGATCGGAATCATTAGTTATAACCAAACCAAAGAAAAACGTTTAAATGAAAGTAAGTGTGGAAGCGTAAAACCTTAATTCAAAAGTTGCGTCACGCAGGACGACTTAAAACCAAATGTAACTGTTAAAATTAAGTTTGCAGAATAAAAGTGTTTTCATTAATGCATGCTCCTAAACCGCGCACCCGCCTCGGCTACCTGAGAATAACATACTAAAAGTGTCAACGCAAGGTTGGTGAGTTCACAAGTAAAATAAGATAAATCGTTTAGCGTTTTGCGTAACCTCGTTACGACGTTTAAATGTTGCGTAACCCCGTTACGACGTTTGAGTGTGTTACCACGTTACAGCGTTTGAGTGTGTAACTACGTTACAGCGTTTGAGTGTGTAACTACGTTACAGCGTTTAAGTGTGTAACCACGTTACAGCGTTTAAGTGTGTAACCACGTTACAGCGTTTAAGTGTTTTGCATTACCAGATAGTGTTATGTCAAATTATATATCGATAGGTAGCTAATCTATACAACAAGTATCGCTAAGTGGTTCGCGACCGAAGCTGACTGTTTATCAAGTGCCCGTCACCAGGTCCTCCAGACCATGGTAAGTGTTAGCCAAAATTTACACCCACTCAACCTCCAGTTGAGCTTAGCGTCGGGTGGGGTTAGTCAAACCCAGTAGTACTACCCAAAAGTGACTCGCTATTCCAAATATTAACCGGTCCGATGTGTGGGAC
The DNA here is from genome assembly GCF_021521415.1 of Bidens hawaiensis. Classification (NCBI taxonomy): domain Eukaryota; kingdom Viridiplantae; phylum Streptophyta; class Magnoliopsida; order Asterales; family Asteraceae; genus Bidens; species Bidens hawaiensis. The sequence goes on from NW_027492511.1 coordinate 125,098, forward strand.
TTCAAATGTTACGTATGCCGCTTAGCCTTTACAAGTGATATATAATTTATAACAAAATCTTTCATATGCGTTTATCTCAGAAAATATGTTTATCGGAGTATGTTATCTCCCCCAAGTGAAAAACGTTTGAAAACAGTTTAAGAGTGGGGTAAGTGAACTCACTGTTTGCGAAGAATATCCGATCTAGATCACCGAGTGATGCGCGTCGTAGAAAACTCTCTAGCGTTCTAAAATAACAAAGAGATTTTCTAAGTATCGGAATGTTTAACGAGTCTCTAGACTCGGCACATAATACCTATGCACGTAACATGTTTCGTGTTTCGTTTGTGAATCGTGTGTGACTTAAACAAGTAAAATTGTGATACGATACATGAGTGAGCAATTACTTTCGTGTCACGTATTAATAACATACTTATTAGCAATTATTCCCGTAGGGGCATTTTGGTCAACAAACAAAGACTAACTAACCATTATTCCCCATAAGGGCAATTTGGTCAATTCATGGCAATCAACTAGCAACTATTCCCCGCAAGGGTATTTTGGTCAAAATACAACAATTATATAAAAACTATCATATTTCATGCATTCCTATACAACTCAGCAGCTAGTTTCGTTATGACAGAATTTCTACTTGAAAGATTGCACTAGTTTACCGATTATAACGTCTCAATTAATTTACCAAAAATTACCACAGGAGCATACATATCTTAGGTTTCCAAAACATCTTTTATCTTATTTTTATTCCATATAGATTGTTCATAATGATCAAAACATTACAGCTAACTTATATCAGTCAGATTCATGCACATCAGAATGTTATTTGCAATTCCCGTTAAACGAAAAATCCAATAAATGCAAGACCACTTGGGTTTGGTTCCTAACTCAGTGAGTCAACCTCCAGAAGTGGAACCAACCCAATTGGTCTCGTAGTTCATGAGATATAACATTTACAACATAACCTAACAGCAGGTCTAACAGCTCAGCTTTGCATCACGTTTTTGTAAAATCATAAAAGTATACTTCCACTTATCCAAAAATTACGAATTTATACTTCATAGAAACTAGACTCAACCTAGTTTACTGCAGTACCCACAATCTCAATCAATTTTCACGTTTACACTTCGTTACAGTCAGTTAAACATCGTATATACGTTCTGTCCAGAATCTGTTCACATCAAAACTCATCATAATAACAATCTATGAACTATCATGCATCCATATAACCCTCTAGACACTATAACTACTATCCATGCATATCAATCACACCATACATACAAGATTAGGGTTTGTGTTTTAATTCAAATCAAGAACAACAATCAATCATGTATCAATATCAATCTAGTTATCAATCTATTATCCAACTAACAAGAATCATAACAATCACATACATACAAGATCGGCCGATTTAGGGTTTTCACACAACCCATCAAACATCAAAATTAAACAACAAAGAGGTAAGAGATGATCAAGTATACCCTCCTAGCACCTAGTTCTTGGATTAATCTCTTGATTTGATGTGTATATGTGTGTGATGGTGGACGGCAGCCGTGGGTCAAGAGAGGGAGAGAGAGCCGATCGGTGGTGTTGTAGGTTTAGAATAATAGGTTAGGGTTTGTTTATTAGTGATATATTTATAAACAAACAAGTTACACTCTAGTCCTTCTACTTTCAAGTGTTGTTTTTCTAGAACATTCTATCCTAACTTGCACATAATCATGACAATAATATAACACATAATCCTAACACATAGTTATCACATCATTAGTGTTTTAGTGTGCTTCGTTTATTCCTCAATCGTTTGCGTTTCGGTGCAAATCCCGAAAGACTACTACACATGTAGTAAGTGTTAAGCGTCATTTAAACCCTAGTTTAAATGTAATGAAGTATGCGTTATAGGTTCAACGATCTTAAAGTTTGAATTAACGGAGTTGAGTTAACGAGGTTAACCTGAAATTGACGATTGTCACAACAAACATCATCACTCAAGGAACTATTTAGTACAAGGATAGCAAGGCTAACAGGTAATAACAGTGGCCAGCTGTGACTAGCTGATCACGTTGCTTTCCGTGTCCTATTCGCTTCCCTTTATGAGTCTATTTGTGCTGGTTCTACTTAAGCAGTTAGTCAAATCAAACAATCAATTACTTCTATCCTTATCGTTCACGTATCTTTTCTTTCTCATTAACATATATCATTTAATCATACACCTTACCTTTACTGATTTTTTTTTGCTTGAGCGACACATGGCATTCTTGAACTGGCATCTTCTTTCTTTTCTTACTTAAATCCCATTCTCTGTTCGAGTCTAAGCATGTAGGATGCTTAAATCTCTCGAACTTATGCTTTGATACCAACTTGTAAGGCCCCGAACCCGGTAGCCCTACTTTAGCGTCGGATTTACTCATAAACACAGTCCTTCAAATCAGAGTTTATTAAAACTTTTCGCGGAATATAAAACATCAATCATTTGTTACAAAACATTAAATCTTTTCTTTGATACCATAACACAAAACTTTATATTCAAAACATCTTTACTTCTTTCTTCAGATGCCAGCCGTTCAATCCATGCCATGCGTCATCCTCTTGCTAGCTCTGTAATCGGCTCACCTGCGTGCATACTAAAAGTCAGCTACACTGAGTGAGTTCTAGTTAATCAGGTATCATACAATTTATTCCCATATATTACTTCCCGTATCCGAAGACACATATTACTACCTTAACCTTGTATAAATATCCATAGGAGGATCGTCACGTAATATTTATTAAAAGAACCATTACCATTACCCTACCATATATAATTTCCATAGGAGGAACACTATATTATCCATAGAAGGAACACTTTACTATCCATAAAAGGAACACTATACCTTCCATAAAAGGAACACTATACCTTCCATAAAAGAAACACTATACCTTCCATTAAAGGAACACTATACCTTCCATAAAAGGAACACTATACCTTCCATAAAAGGAACACTATACTTAATTATTTAATATCCATGTAAGGAGCTAGTCACTTCCCTTGACGATACGTGCAATATCCGAAGATCGTTCACGTACCGTCAAGCAATCAATCATATCGATCACATATACCATACACGGCATACACATAAAATTATATCCTTTCGTTCGTACTTTCTTACTTTCTTTTGTATTATCTTACTTTCATATCTTACGTTATAAAGAGCATTACGCCCTACATTCCTCGAGTATTACTAGGGCTCGGTACCCTCTTCGTAACCATACAACCATACGTTATCATTTCTTTCTTCTATTATCTCTATCATGTTCATACCCATAAACATACATAACATACTTACCTTATTCCTAGCGCTGCAACCTGACAGTACGTGCAATATCCGAAGATCGTTCACGAACCATCAAGCAATCATTCATATATTTCACATTATCCATATAAGGCATACACTTATCTCTTAGGATAAGTGTATTAATAAACATATTGAGTATGCACACAGCCCTAAAACGTAACACATAAATGGGGCTAGAAACTCACCTGAATTCTGCTTCTTTTTCTGATAGCTGTAAATCCCTTCTCTATCTGAGCTCGGCTGACTGTACAAGTTACACGTATCAATACTCGCCTGATCTAATCTGGTGGCCTAGTAGCAGCTTACTTAACTTATCGCTTTTTAATTTATTTTCTAATCAAACTTAGCTCTAGGCGAAGTTAACCTTAGGCGAACTTAGCTGTAGGCGAAGTTACCAGCTAGGCGAACTTAGCTTTACAGCGAAGTTGCCATCAGGCGAACTTGGCTTCAGGCGAAGTTGTCATCAGGCGAACTTGGCCTCAGGCGAAGTTACCAGTTAGGCGAACTTAACTTTACAGCGAAGTTGCCGTTAGGCGAACTTAGCTTGCAGGCGAAGTTCATCAGGCGAACTTAGCTTGCAGGCGAAGTTCATCGCGTTGAAGGCGAAGTTGCCCAGATGCAGGCGAAGTTACCCAGACAGCCGCTGTTCGGTTTCTTTCCAGCATTTTGAGCGTTTTTAACACCCTTGCTATGGTTCAATATCACCCACTACGCTTCCCGACCATTTTTGGTCGTTTATACACTAAAAAGCTTGGATCTTTAAACCTCAAAGATCAAGAATCATACCTTTTTGAGCTTGTTTGGATCTCGTTTAACTTGTTAACACAACTAATCGCTCTCTCTCAGACCTGCCCGATTCTTCCCTTGGCTCAGCCGGTTCCGGCGAAGTTAGTGGGTATGGTGTGTGTGTGTTAGGGAGTTTGGTGAAATATGAAAGATATTTTGGGGTTTAGGGGATATTTATATCCTTGAAATCCCATTCTCATTTAACCCATCTCAATTAATCCAAATCCATAACCAACGTCCATTACCCGACACTAGCCCGACCCATACCAACTCCTATTCTTTTATTTATTTCCAGATAACCCGAGTAAACTTTCCCTCTATTATTAAGTAATATAATTAATATTATCTTGAAATTTCGGGATGTTACATGAATTGCTTAACAACTATGACTGTGAGATTCGTTACCATCCGGGTAAAGCAAATGTTGTAGCTGATGCTTTGAGCCGTAAGGAAAGAGTTAAGACACTTCGGGCCCGTGCATTGGGAATGACCATATATACGAGCCTCACCACTCAAATACGAAATGCACAACAAGAAGCCCTTAAGGCTGAAAATTTGAAAGGAGAAGCCTTACGAGGGATGGTTAAGCAATTGGAGCCAAAGGCTGATGAAACCCTCTATTTTACGAATAGGATTTGGGTACCATACACTAGAGGTCTACGTGAGTTAGTCCTGGGCGAAGCTCATAATTCTAGATACTCGATCCACCCAGGGGCTAACAAAATGTACAAGGATCTCAAAGAGCTTTATTGGTGGCCCAATATAAAGGGAGATATTGCTACATACGTGGGTAAATGCTTGACTTGTTCTAAGGTCAAGGCTAAGCATCAAAAACCATCGGGACTTCTACAGCAACCTGAGATACCACGGTGGAAATGGGAACAAATTTCCATGGATTTCATCACGAAATTACCTAAGACGAGAAATAATTTCGACACCATTTGGGTAATTGTCGACCGTTTGACTAAGTCCGCTCACTTTATTCCCATTAGAGAGAAAGACCGCATGGAAGCGCTAACTAGAATCCACCTAAAAGAAATTGTTTCAAAACATGGGGTTCCCATCTCCATAATCTCCGATAGGGATAGTCGTTTCACATCAAATTTCTGGCAGTCATTACAAAAAGCCTTGGGATCTCGATTGGATATGAGTACGGCTTATCACCCGCAAACCGATGGCCAAAGCGAAAGAACCATTCAAACCTTAGAAGACATGCTACGTGCTTGTGTGATGGACTTTGGTGGCAACTGGGATACTCACCTACCATTGATTGAGTTTTCTTATAACAACAGTTATCACACTAGCATTAAAGTTGCACCGTTTGAAGCACTTTATGGCAGGAAGTGTCGTTCGCCTGTCTGTTGGGCAGAAATTGGTGACAAACAAATCACTGGTCCTGAGATCATCCAAGAGACGACTGATAAGATATTCCAAATCAGGGATCGCATAAGGGTGGCAAGAGATAGACAGAAAAGTTATGCCGATAATAGACGTAAGCCGTTAGAGTTCAATGTCGGAGATAAAGTTCTTCTTAAAGTTTCACCTTGGAAGGGTGTTGCTAGGTTTGGTAAGCGAGGGAAACTCAACCCTAGGTACATTGGACCATTCGAAAATTTGGCAAGAATTGGTCATGTTGCTTACAAACTCATGTTGCCGTTAGAACTTGGTAGCATTCACGACACCTTCCACATGTCAAATCTGAAAAAATGCCTAACTGATGAGACACTTATCATACCACCTGACGAGATCAGAATCGACGACAAACTTCACTTTGTTGAAGAACCCGTTGAGGTTTCGGATTGGAAGATTCAAAAGCTCCGTAGAAGCCGAATCAAGTTGGTTAAGGTGCGTTGGGATTCACAACGAGGTCCCGAGTACACATGGGAACGTGAAGACCAAATAAAACGCAAATACCCTCACCTATTTCCAAAAGAACCGGTCCCGGATAGCACGACTTAAATTTCGGGACAAAATTTTCTTAACTGAGGGAGAATGTGACAACCAGCACTTTCAGGTCAATATCCGTACAAATTCTTAGCATTTATTTATACATAATTGTCATTTAATAACATCTTAGACTGCATGCACATGCGTAAAAAGATTTGGGTTGAATAAATACCATGCATGCATATTATATACTTTTAGTTACTTGGGAAATTACTACGTCCCACACGTAACGGGCGACAAACAATCATAGATTATAAACAAATATCAATATAATCAGTAACGTAAAAATTCATTTAGCATTTAGGCTTCATACAACGATCACTAGAATTGTTAGTCATGAAGGAAGTTATATAATAATGAACAAACTCATTAGATACAAAGGCCAAGTTTGGATTTAACATGTTTAGATATTTGGCTGCACATTCATGGGTCACATCCCTCAATAAAATAAATCGGTCAACATGAAGCCACAGAATTAAACTAGACTTGCTTTATAGATATACTTCTTCAGCCTCCCACCCTATGGCCGAACTATGTTCATAGTCAAGAAAATAAAATCATACCAAAAAATATATAACTAGTTGCATCATGTCAATGACCTATTCTGGCACTCACCAAACAAAAAGGAATGCATAAGACCTTCCTATTCCTGAATAAATTATGCATAAAGAAAAGTAGGAGTGTGGATTTAGTTGGATACCAACAAACACCAACTCTATATAATCAACAGGGATTGTATTTTAGGCCTAAAAACAAGTGATGGGACTACTCTAGATTGATTAAGGATGATTAAAGACCTGTTGGATATTTCATGCACACAATAGTTTTGGAATATGGATAAAACAAGGATTTAGGAATAAATTGATATAAAGTTGGTGCATGTTATAAAGTTGGAGCCGCCATATTAGAACAAAACACTAGGCGAAATGACAAGTCCTTATTAGAGTATAATCAAGTTAAATAAATATTGGATAACCTCCTTTTGGTTTTACTGCATGTTCCTAACATGCAACAAACCGTTATACACACAAGTGACCCTTATCTTTAGTACACCAAGGTTGACTCTACACCACACACTCACAACCAACGATGAGAATGTGTGTAGTCACAAACACATTTTCTTGAAACCTTGTGACCACTAGTTTTAAACTTAGATTCTTTATATTAAACCCCCACCCTTTGATCGATAACATGCAGACCCTTAGGCCTATATAAAGGGTGCTAACTTACCTTCATTTCACCACACCCTCACTTCACAAACCATACTCTTTTGAAAGATGTTCTAACTAGTCGAGAAGAAGGAAAACACTCATCAAGCAGCAAGGCTTGGATGCTAGGAGGTGCCATCCAGAAATCAAGCTCATCACCCTTGCCTTAATTTTTTTTAGTAGTAAGTTAAACAAGCTTTAGAGCATCACACTTAAGTAAAAATAATAGCCAAACCCGTAGGGTCTTGGTTAACCCAAGAACCGAACCCTATAGTTTATATATGGGTTCGTAAGTTATCACCCAACAACAAAAAAAATAAAATAAAATAAAATTTTAAGCATAATAAACTATACACGCACTCTTATATAGATAATGTCACTTAGAAATTAAGTGTTGAACCTTGAATAAACAGACCTACATGTACTATCTTCAGTAATATAAACTAATTAACTTCTTAAAGAGAAATGGGTCCATTTTAAAATAACTAGTAGAATAAAATTTGTATAAAATAGAATGTAGTAATAAGATAACACTTTAATTATATATATAAAAACTTGGTCAGTTAGTGTTTCTATTTTACAAAAGGTGGCCAAGTATTTTAAATACATAAAATTTTCCATCGGAAGTAGTTTTATAAGGGGGCATGCTGCTATATATAATTTAAACCGACCGCTATGTTTAGACAGTTTTCATCCGTAAGAACTATGGTGAATAAAGATGATGATAATATAAAATTTTTAACAATTACTAGACACGTAAAATATCACCAATATGTCATAACATTATATGAAATTATAAGTGTTGGGTGAAACCGTTATAAAAACCGACATAACCGTTAAAAATGTTGTGCCAACTCTAAAGTAGTCCGTACTTGTCATAGGATACGCATAGGTCGGATACTGTCAAGATTTTCTATCGTTATTATTATAACTCACCAACCCAACAAGGTGAGTTTCACAACCCCTTTTTACTGTTTTACTATTTTTGGGGTGGCAAAATATGCGCTCCAGCCACACCTTCGTAACTCCAAATACCCGGATTAGTTATAGTCCCCCCCGTGATAAATGATCTTTATATAATCATGAGTAACTCGAGGCCCTTAGATCCTCGGATCAATACGTTCTATAATCATTAACTATGGGTTTAGCCGAGGAATATGTGGGTAGTACTATCGGGATGGATCCCCCGCTCATGGTTAGTAGCTCTAACCAACGTGATAATGGGTGTATATATTCTAACTTTATACCGTGGTGTTACGGTAACGGGCAAGCAACAACAGATTTAGGGTTGATTATAGGCTCATGTGTTATATTAATTCGTACTCCTTGCAAGCTTACGGAGGATCATGCATTACATTATTCTTATACCTTACATGTTTTAAATTCTTTATTTGACATAAACGTTTTAACTTTTGGAAACAAATGTTTTATATTGTGTCATTAAACTTGTGAGCTCACCAACATTATGTTGACGTTTTCAAGTATGTTTTTCAAGACGCTAAACAAGTAGGAAGAAGTATTGTGGGTACCGAGCATTGCATGTCGGATCACCTATTTTGAAGGATTTTTGTCTATAACTTAACTTGTTTTTAAGTCATAGACATGGAAATCCTATAACTAAGTCATGTTTTGAAATACTTTCAAACCTTTTATCTTGTAAAATAATTAAACTATTTGGTGATCTATGAATGTGATGTTTGCTTTAGTCAATAGCTGTGATTATCCATGATTCGTCGCACGCTCGCGTTTTCGCCAATGCGGGGTGTGACATTTTTCCATCCCCAATTGAATATCCTTTGATATGTTTTTGATTTTTAGTAAGTTTATGTAACATCCTACATCGGTTGGGGCGGAGAACAAAACCTTTTTTATAAGGAGGCTGTAACATCCTGAAAATTTTGAACCAATTCTGATAACTCATGAAATATGAAGGACCGAAAATATTTCCAAAATATGTGATTGAGAATGGTGAAATAAGAAAGCGGGTTTGTCCCACATGGGTGGAATAAGAAAGTGGATTTGTCGCATTGATAAAAAGATAAACTTGTGAGTTTCTTACAAGAAGAAGGGCTTATAAGATAATATTCTTGTGTGACAAGACACTTCATGGCCTTAGTAAGGGTACGAAGCACCCGACATGCACGCGAATGAGCGATGGGCGCAATTTGACGCTTTGATGATGCATTTTGCATTTCGCACACTCGCATCACCGCGAGTTGCCTTAGTATTTTTGTGAAGAGGAACCAAAATGAAAAATTAAATTTTTGCTCCATCGCATTGCGCAACAGGCTCAAGACCAAGCCTATCGCGATACGCGATGGAAGTCTCACAAAACCCAATAAATGGGAGGTGTCGCGCAACGTGACCATATTAGCATTAAGTCATCGCAATACGTAATGACTAGGTTAAGTAAAAGGAATGCGTACCGAACCACGTGGAAACATGTGGCACAACGTGATAGGCCATGTGGCAGCACACGAAGGTGCTGTGTCATCTTATTACGCGATGGCCCCTCAGAAAAGCCATCGTAATACACGATGAGACCCAAAAATTCACCTAGGGAGGTCGGGTTCTGGACAACAGCATCCCACAACACCCTCTAATACACACATAACATTGGATGTTGTGCAAGGGGCTGATTTCCGAACCCGAAGTTCCGACAGTGTAATTGCTAGTACACAAAGTGAAGTAGAAGTGTTGTCTGATCAACCTTAGGCGTCTAACTCCAAATACTCTCAGAAGATAGGGGTGCCGTTTAACTAAATTATTATATTGGCTTAGACCCTAGTCAGCGGTATAGCCCGTGTGACATTTGTCAATTTCGGGTTATTTTATACTTGTATTCTTTATGTAAACCCGACCCGTTTTGTATCCTGAATATTTCGATATTATCAAAACGATGAATTGTATGTTAAATTTTTGTTTTATAGTTGTTGGATAAAAAAAACACCCTTTTCGGTTCTTAAAATTCCCCGAAAACGCTCAAAACGAACTCCAGGGACTAAAACTACCAAAATGGAGACTTGAATGACCCATTTGTAGTTTGTGCTTTCTTGGGTCTATAACCAACCCATTTTCATGAAACACCCTTTATGAAAGACCCATTCAACTTACCATATATATACACACCCATCTTCTTCATTTGTGCTTGCTCATTTCTTCATTTCTCTCTCAAATTCTTGAATTCTAAGGTTGTTCTTCATAAGCTAATCTTTCATTTTAATTAACTTCTCAATACTTAAAGCTTGATGTTACAACATATATATAATACACACTCCTTGTTTACCTTCGGTCTTTCATTTCTCCGGTCTCGGCCGGTTGAAATGTCGGGCTAGTAAGGCAAGGTTACATGGATGACTTTGTAGTCATTGTTTATATATTTAACAAATCTAACCATATAACTTGTTATACTTGCTTAACTTCTACATATTTTAGTTTATTGTTCATATTTGTCAAGCTCCATGGTATTGGGTATGTGGTGACTAGCCTCGGTTTCATCCCGAGTTGAGAAACGAACCAAAAACCGAACTTTTGTTTAAAAGCATTATTGTTAACTTTTTGAATGTAAAACTTGAGGATTATTATTTATAAGTTATTTTACAAGTTCCATGGTAATTGGGTATGTGGTAACCATCCTCGGTCTTATTCCGAGTCAAGGACCGAACCAAAAACCGAACTTTTGTTTAAAAGCTTTATTGTTAACTTTTTGAATGTAAAACTTGAATATTATTATTTATAAGTTATTTTACAAGTTCCATGGTAATTGGGTATGTGGTAGCCATCCTCGGTCTTATTCCGAGTCAAGGACCGAACCAAAAACCCAACTAAACCGAGTTCACTCGCTTAAGACACACAAGTGTGTTTTTAGCCACCAAAACTCATATTTTTCTTCAAGATTATATTTTAAATCAATTTTAGTTAGTTTCTCATACTTGGCATGTCGGTAACCAACTTGATCTTATAACAAGTTCGAACCGATAAGGTCGTATACTCGCTTAACGAACGTTAAGGTTCTTCACAATAGAACTACATACTTGGTTAAGTCTATTTTGATTTTATTGAGTTATCTCATAACATTTATTATCTTGGGAAGTTAACTGTGAGCTTGGTCAATTATCAAGTCTCGAACCGACAAACCCGAACACTCGTTTAAATCTCGTTTTGGGTATTCTCGAACCGACAAACCCGGCTCCACATTGCTTGCTAGCTAGTATAGTACAGGTAGAGGAAATAAAATTAAAGTGGTAATACATACGCACACCAAAGTCATCCATTACAACTATATACGAATCTAAAACTTTGAGGAAACTAATTAGTAGCTTTCTTTATTCATGTTTATTGTAGGTACACACAACAACAGGTTACATTTAAACAGCCAACTTACAGCTTTCAAAAAGGAAATAAAGGAATTAAACCAATGACATAAGAGTCTAAAAAACAATAAAAGAAATTAGAGAAAATACAGAAAGGTTTTAGGCATAAATAGAATTACTTATGACAAATAAATATGATGAATAGATCCTCTTTTAACACTTTGGCATATCTGATGGCGGAGGCAAGATTCTTTCGTCTACCCCTTTTCCATTTCTTACAATGAATATCATCTCCATCCCCCAACTTACATGGCGCTCGAAGTGACAATGCATAAACCATACTCCTGGAAAATGAAGTGTATATATTAGATAATTAAAATATTAACAAATGTAGAGATTAATTACGTGCATGGAAATGGGCTTAATTACCAGGGTTATTTGCTCTAAATCTGATGGCTGTCCAACCATTTTGAGGAACCGCAATAGTCTGTTGAAGTGGAGGGTCAACAAGATTATAGTTCAGAGGATCCCGTTGTCGATCGAAATTTCCAAATCCGGATCCCACAACATAGAAACTGTATCCATGCAAATGCATGGGATGATCTACCCCTGAAACCACGTTTGTTCCTTGGAAAACAAGCTCCACCGCGTCATTATATTTCAGGACTTTAACCTCAGTCCCATTCGTAGGAGTTTGTAGCGAGATATTCAGATTATCTTGTGTGTAGTTGAAGACGAAAGGGGGGTTATCAGGAAAGTCGTCACCATAAACACCATTCACTCCGCGGTAGTAAGCTCCAAGAATGGAAGTCCCTGGAACGTCAAATGTAATATTGTTTATGCTTGCGGCAAACCTGTTATCCCTCGGTCCCAAACACGTAGTGTTACTAGCACAAGGCAATGCGTTAATAGAGAGTGTGTATAGTAACTTCCTTGTAATTTTCATTGGCACGTCGATCGGATGATCCCTGCTTGCCAAACTTCGTAAACTGCTAGTGAAGTTAGCAGATGCATTTCGGTTATTAAAAGCAGGAAGAAGAGGGAAAATAGGTGAGGGTGAGGGGGTGTATTTTCCATTGTACTCGATGATGGCTGTGGTGGTGGTGTTATCAAAGACACTGCGAGGATTGCTGTTATAGAACTTTGCGGCCATATAGTAGCGATTGCGAGGCTGGTTTGCTACTAGCAAGACGTCTATGGTTTGTCCGGGTGATATTGCCACATAGCTGGCTTTCAGTGGCTTTGTGTAGGCACCATCAGTTCCTACGACGGTGAGCTGGTGGTCCGCAATTGCAAAGAACATGATGTTGTTCATGGCCGCGTTTACCATTCGAAGCAGGTAAGTCTTTCCTTTGTCCACATTTACTTTTGTTGTTTCTGGAGACATTATATAGGATCCGTTAGTATATATATTTTTAGTTAACTATATATAACATGTTAAGTCGATATATATCTACCTGGACGAGAGCAATTGTAGAAATCACCGGGCTGACCATTAATTGTTAGAGCATCAGAGGGAGCTGGATCACCTCCATTACGCATGAAGTCTTCCATAACCGTCTGTATATCATTCTTCCACCAGTCACCTGAATTGTTTTGAATATATATAATTAGAACAAAGTTTATGAAGTTATTCATGATGTGGAAATTAGCAGGGAAAGCTGGTTAATTAAAGACCTAAGATGACCGGAACCTCGGCATGAGGTTTTGGAAATGGAAAACTTGTTCCAATCTTGGGAGAGACGACTAGTAAACCATGCACGGTGGCTCGAGACCAGTCGCTGTGTGCATGCCACCATAATGTGCCTTCCTCATCGGAGAGGATAACCTTCTGGCTGAATCGAGTGCCAGGTTGGATTGGGCATTGAGTGATAAACTCAGGCCCGTCCGACCATGGATATCGCGGTAGTTTCACTCCGTGCCTACAATTGCACCACTAATCATGCTATTAACGAATCATTTCAAAGGAGACCACCCTTTATAACATATATAGTAACTGAGGTCATAAACATATATTATTTACCAGTGAATTGTTATATTCTGGGATGCTTTGTTGATAACATCCACAATAACGGTGTCTCCTCTTCGAGCAGAGATTGTTGGACCAGGGTACTGCCCATTAACTGTCAAGATGTTCTTGCTGCTGCATAGCCTTGTGTACTTGGTTTCTTGAATCTGCAAAAAGAAAGGACATGTATATATTGATCGAACTCAAGAAATACATTCAAATTTCTTAATACGAGTACTAATTATTACAGAATTGAAACCATACCACAAAGTTGTATCGAACCAGCGCTGCTTGTGATTGCCACAAATTACCAAGAAGCACAAAGAGCCCCAAAACAAGAACATGAATGTTCATGTCGGCCTTCATATGTACGTATTTGATGAAACTTAATAATTAAGACGTGCTTAGTAATTAGTTATGTGTTTTATTTAGTATGTTCTTGAAGAGATGGGTTGCATACGATATTTATAGCAGCTTGTTAAAAAGGTGGCTGCTGGTGGGTTGGTACTTGGTCGTCTAAATCGTCCTAGAATAGAAACAAACTCGTTTTGTTTACTGTACGTGTTAACGTGCATGCAAATCGATTTGGACCCAGTACCAAGTATTCAATATATATTCCAACTTTTTCCTTGACCTTTCTCTCAAGTTCAGTCTTTTGAAAATTCTATTTCACTGTCTATAATATTCTTTTTAATTTCATCAGATAATTATCCTTTATAAAAAATATGGATGGCCCTCTATTGGGTCAATGTTAGGTGCGAGTTCCTAAAATTAAATAACATATTCCAATGGTGATCCTTTATTAGATTATCCTTCATATTTATTTTTTAAAAATAAATTAAGGCTGTGAAACGATTTACTACTGTAATTCCATAACTAAGGTAGCGTTTGGTACGTAAGAATGACAGTAGAAATGGAATGATTCATTACGTATGAATGAAAAAAGTGGTGTTTGGTTGCTCAATGAATTGAATCATCCATTATACATGGAATCCCATCCATCAAATCCATTCCTTCCCACCCCCCTTCTTTTTTGGCATTCCATTCCTCCTTCACCCTACTCTCTCAACAACACCATCACCTAACAACCACCACCACCACCACTACCATCGGCACCACCACCAACTCCGCCGACACCACCACCGCTGCCACCACCATCGCCACCGCCACCACCATTTTCGTCGTCGAAGCTACCACCGTCGCCATTGTAGGGTTTTTTTTTTTTTTTGGGTTTAAAAAGTATTCACTTTTTTGAGATAGAAGTGTTTTTATTATTTCTATTTCATTTCGACAATTTTTTTAGATACCAAACAATAAAAATTAATAATTGATTTCATTCTCATATGTTAACCAAACAAGGAAAATGAATGGTAATGATACATTTCATTCCTTTGTCCATTCCATTCCTTCTCTCATTCCATTCCTCCTTCATTCCATTACCTCCAACCAAACATACCCTAATTGTTAATTGATCAATCGATTCTATGGATTTTTTATTGCGTTAATTTGTAGGTGAAATGATGGACATCAAAAGTTATTTGGTGTTGTCAGATCTTTCCTGATGATTTGAAGGTTTTGTCTGAGATTCACCATTTGAAATGGTGGAACCTATAAATCTATCATTTGAAATGACATATCTTGAATAAATACTCGTCAGTACGTACGTTTCAGATATGATTACATCTTCTTTTTTTTTTGGGATAAGTTACTTCAAATGAAGGATTACACCTTGTCTTTGTGGCTTCCGCCATTTCAAATAACGGATCTCAAACAAAACTTCCATGTCACCAAATAGATCTGACAGCTTCATAACAACTTTCTAGATCCGTTATTTTAAATGACGAATAACCTGTAAACACAAAGAAATATTTTCTCTCTCCTATAAACCATTTACCCACTTAGATGATGATGTTTTAGCGTCCTCGTTTTTTTAATTGGGTTAATACCTTGACTAGAGTTGGACCCAGTACCATGTTATGTTTTGCAAATTCTTACTTTTCTATTTTGACATTCTTATTATATTATGTTAGATACATATCCAATTCCAGATATAGGGTCCTTCGGTACAATGGTCCTTTGTCTATTTCTTACTAACAAATCTTTTATATCTTATTCGGTCAATATTGTCAAAGCATCCACTAAAATTTCTAATTTCTTGAACAGCTAATTTAAATTTTACGGTTATTGATCTTTCATTTTTGTTGAAACTAATTCCGTCTTATTAACAACGCTAGAGTTCTTTTGTTAATTGTAAAGAGATATTTTTAGGTAGCGTCTGGTATACAGAAATGAAGGGCGGAATGGAATGACCTACTACGAGAGAATGGAGAAAAGTGTGTTTAGTTGACCAAAGGAATGAAATGACTCATTACTTAGTCCATTCCATTCCCTCTAAAATACTTCAATTTCATTCCATCCATACCCCATGTTTTTTTTCATTCAATTCCCTCTTTCATCCTAGATCACCTCCACCACCCTCCCACCACCACCACCACCACCACTGCCACCACTAACCACCATTGCCATCCACCGCCACCGTTACCGCCACCACCCAGTGCCAGCCACCCACCACCGTCGACCGCTCGCCACCACCATCAACCGTCTCCCCCACCCCTCAACATCAACACCCGCTGCCCACCACCGCTACTGCTACCACCACATCCACCGTTACCGCCACCACCCACTCCCAATACCACCACCCACCTCCAACCACCATTATCTCCCGTCGCCCACCACCACTGCCACCACCAACCACCATCACAGCCCACCAATGCCACGACCACCACTTACCTCCCACCACCACCGTCACTCACTACCATTTTAATTTTAATTTTTCTTTCTTTCCTACCTACCAAATAACGCAAAGTGATCATACATTTCATTTTCATATGGTAACCAAACATCTCATTAGAATGGTAATAACCTATTTTATTCCTTGGTCCATTCCATTACCACGTTCATTCCATTCCGCCGTCTATTCTATTACCTCATACCAAACAGACCATTAGCCTTTTCACCTTTTCAAATGTAACATCCTAAACCCCCGTTTAAGTAAGATTATAAATTTTAGAAATCTTTAAAATAATAATGGTAGTGATATAATTGTCTTGTGTAAAAATAACATTTTACAAGCTTAAATTTAACTTGGGCATTATTATAAAATATAGTGGGCTGTGTTTGACTTAGTCAAGAGTGACCACTTATTAAGATTAGTCCAGCAAAAAAGAAAAATAGAGTGTGTGTGTGTGTTCATTTGGGCGACAGGAAGAAGGGAGAGAAAGGGGAGAGCAAAACCCAAATCCTCCCTTTTAAATCTCCATTTGTGCTAGTGATCATCTAAGCTTCAAAACCCATCATAGGCACCATCTATTCTCTTGTAATTTCTCCATCTTGTAAGCTCCATGGCTGAGCTTGCAACCCTTTGAATGGGTGTAAGGCCCCGAACCCCGGGAAACCCCACAGTTGGTAATCATACAAAACACTTGATAAATTAAATAAACTTAAAAACAATTCTTCGCATTAAAATAGCATTACAGAGTATAATTTAGCGGAAAACGTAAATAGATGAATTTCAAGTTCCCAAAATCAAAATTAATTATAATTTTTAAAAGTTGAAATAAAAGGTTTGTAAGTAATTCTTCATTCCAGTATGCCCTTCACCGTCCAAGTAGCTCCGTGCACGTCCAAGCGATAAGGCATCCTCTTCCTAACTTAAAACTCACACTAACATGCACACAAAGTCAGCTTAAGCTGAGTGAGTTCAAGTTTTAAATAAGTAGCAACAGTTTTAATAATCATTCCAACGGTTTTAAAACGATAAACGGAAGTACATCGGTTAGGTCACCACATTCAAATAAATAATCATCCTTACGTATGAGCATCTCTATACGTACATTCCTATATATATATATATCACTATATATATATATATATATATATATATATATATCATTCAATAATAACATTCAGGGCCGAGAAAACGTACAACCCAAACACGTAACATTCAGCGCATGCAAACACAAAGTAAGCATACGCAACATTCAGTAGTCGAGACGACTACAAACATTCAGGGCCAAGAAAACGTACAACCCAAACACGCAACATTCGGCGCATGCAAACACAAGGTAGGCATACGCAACATTCAGTAGTCGAGACGACTACAACATTCGCCAAATAATGGCCATTCTAAATATATATAAATATATATATACATACACATTCCATAACATTCCAAGGCCTACCGATACTAGCAAGCCTATGTAAAACCATTCAAAACATTTCATCAAGTAAGAAAAACACTTAGGTGTGCATGCTAGCCCAAAACTTAAAAAGAGTTAAACGGGGCATCGAGAACTCACCTAAAATCAATCGAACACTTGCAACGAGCTAGGAAAATCCCTAAGTGCACAATCACAAGCAAATGCCTGTAAATTATACACAACACGTTACTAAACTAGACTGTAAGAACACTCTTGCCTAATGGGCCGTTCAAGCCTAACACTTTGGCCCAAGGCCCAACAACTTGGCCCAAGGCCCAACACTTGGCCCAAGGCCCAACGACTGTCCCAAGGCCCAACGACTGGCCCAAGGCCCAACGACTTGGCCCAAGGCCCAACAACTTGGCCTAAGGCCCGACGAAAATCAATTCGGGTCGAATGCGCGTGTAATAAACCTTAAAACCATTTGTTAAACGAATCAGCCCCGAATGGACCAAATTCCGTTTTAAATCTTTTCATTCGTCAAGATTATGTCACCCGAGTTGATAGGGTTGACGGTTACTTTTTACAACTCTTACTTTACCGTTTAAAAGAAAATTCGCGCACCGCCGACTCTATTGATGAAGCACTAACCACAACAGCCCCGAGCATCAAAAAATAATTTTTCAACAGCCCTTAAACTCCCCTAGGGCCATGCAAACTGATTCGGTTGGTCATCCAACCGATTAACGCATCGAACTAAACAATTCTAGACAACCGAACATAACAATCAAACTACAACTAGTTGATCAACTTAACGAAAACCTAAGATCATGATATTTAAGTATGATATACGGGACATACCTAGGAAGATTGTGGTGCAAAAACTCACTTCAAACAGCCCCGACAAGAACACAATTGAACATCCACCGGTTAAGCCTAAAACGAACTTATCGATCAATAACGAGTAAAACATGTATATTTTAGCATGCGAAGATGCATTTAATTACATAGGATAACCTTTTATTTCAAATTTTTACCAGACTTTAATAAATGTCTTAGGTTTATAAAAATATTTTTATTATCTTTTTCTTTTGGACACGAAAATTATAAAAATTCCTCCAACACAGCAAGGTACGCGCAGCTATTTCAGCAATGGTTTTATTTTTATAAAATTCATTACCGAACCAAATTAAACGATTCCAATTGGGTTTGGTTACTAACTCAAAATACTAACTTCCAGAAGTGGAACCAACCAATTTGGACCTGTCGAAAAAAGGTTATGACGTCGAGAAGACAGACCAGAATCCGTCATCCCGCATCAGCTTTGACACTCGATTTTATAAATTCATAAAAACCATTCAAATCTCGTCCAAAAATTACGTATTATACATTTCTGGAAACTAGACTCAAGGTAGAACATCATGGAATCAAGAATCGATCAAAAACAGTGGATTATCATCGCGTTACAGACCCTACAATAAACGTATACGAATCTGTCAGCAAACTGATATCATCAAAACTCAACCTTAACGACCAATAAGCGCGTTAATATGATCAATTAAGGTGTAAAAGACATGGGGAATCATAAAACCGACCTTGAATTGAAGTTTTCACGGCGGAAACATGGTGGGGCAGAAGAAAAACGAGCAGGGGGGGTCTTGAGGTCCGATCGGCAGCTAGAAGGGTTAGGGTTTATTTGTTTTATGATATAATAAAAATAGTTACATCCAAGTCCCTCCAAATTGAAGTGTAAGGCAAAATGGAAGGAAAAGTTAAGTTCTTTAACGTACATGGATAACGTAAAGGCTTCCGAGACACGTCAGATAAATCCCGAGAATTATACATACTCTACAAGCTTTAATTCTTGGAACCGGAATTAACGGGCGTTACAATGGGTTTTGGGGATTTGACTCAAAACTAAGTGAAATATGATACATGTTAGTTTGCAAATAGCTTAGATGATGATTGCATGTGGTTGATTGATGCTAGATTGTTTGTAGATTAATGTTTCTAGTAACTTAATTTTTAGTGCTCATTAGTAAAAATAGGGGGTTTTATAAATTGATGTTTTATGTGGATTCGGATGAGATAAACAAGTAGAAATCTAGTAGAACTAAAGAAAATGTCTTTTTGTGAATTTAATTTGTAAAATTAGAGTTGTTTTATAAACTCTTTTTCATACTAAAACAAAAGTTGCAAGCTTGATGAAAGGTGGACTGTAAGTTTACGGATATGTGTTGGCTTTAGCCAAAGTCAAAGTTGCTAATTGGAGTAAATAATATGACGAACCGAAATTTGATGCATCTTTTATGATTGTAAAATACAAGGTGCATAATGGTATGAAAAATGATGAACTAATAATCTAAACGGTAAATGTTTAGGTAACCAAGCCATTAAGATTGAAGATTATCGAGCGGGATCTTCTTCGTCTATGAAAGGTACACATCTCATCGACATCCTAAATAAGTACGATGCTGAAATTTTACAGGTACAATCACTTAGTTGACAAATTTATGTAATGCTTAAGTTAACCAATGTGTGAAATATGCAAAGTAAGTAATGCTTTGGTTATAAACATGTGTTTTGGGATGCTTGGAATAAAGTTTGAATTGCTATATATATTGTTCAAAAACATTCTCATTAAAGAGTCTAGAATCATTTGTTGTCATTTGGGACCTCTTTTTACAAAATGTTTCGCGGTACTTATTTCATGTGTACGATTTTTAAGATGTAAATAGCTTATCTTACTAATGTTTATAACGCGTGCTATGGTGTTAGGTAAAGCTCAGCAGTGATGGTTCTCACGTGTGACCAAGACCTCAGATCAAGTAAAGACATTATGGTCTGATATTTTGTAAAACCTCTTGTTTTGTGGCTGTTAAAAAAAAGATTGTAACACAAGGGATGTGTGTTTTAGGTTCTATGTTTTATTATGGCACGTTAACTTTTAAAACTTTGGTCAATCATATGCCTTTTGTGGAAACTGTATATCAAAACAGTTTGTTTCTGTCCACTTTTATTTTGTTTATTTGTCAAATGGAACCTAGCTGTGCTCAATTTTATATAAATTTATGTATTACAAATTAGGGTGTTAAATCAAATAACATATTTTTATGAAATGATGAAGGTTAGAAGAGGCTAACCAAGCATCTAAAACACTATAAGAAAGGGGTTCTTAGGCCACTTGACCTAGGTTAAATGTTTGAGTCAAACGTAAGGTCCGTATTTAAGTCGTTTGTTTGAAAATAACTTCATTCCGAGTCTTCCAAATCACCCACAAAACGTATAAATAATACTTCCACCATTTCTTTCTTTTAGTTTGGACAATTCTAGCGAGTCTATGCAGGTTGCCATAATGATCAGCCTCATCACGGTGGGGCCGTCTATATTTAGCCATGCCATAATCGATCTCCAAGCACGAAACATGATATGATATGGCAGATACCAAGCAAGTGTTCCATAGTTTTTATGTCATTAGAACCAAACGTACACATGATGAATGGTATATCAATACGCTCATTGCAAAGATTCGTCTGAGTCGAAAATTAGTCAACGTGAAAATGTTGATCTTCTTAGGTACTCTTTGGCCAAACGGGTCGGATGACATGCATCTAGGAGGATTCTCTTTTGATAGCTTTTATCGCTCGTTTAACACAAAAATCGTTTTGGTACCATTCCTACCTATCGTTTTTGAACCACGATCAGATTAGTGTGTTTTCTAGGTTTCATAGCATTACTATTACTATTACTAATTAACATCTTTACAACAAAAAAAATTCCAAAATCCAGCAATTAGTTATGTGTTTTTGAACCACGATCAGATTAGTGAGTTTAATTGGCTTGCTTAGTAATTAGTTATGTGTTTTATTTAGTATGTTCTTGAAGAGATGGGTTGCATACGATATTTATAGCAGCTGGTTAAAAAGGTGGCTGCTGGTGGGTTGGTCGTCTAAATCATCCTAGAATAGAAACAAACTCGTTTTGTTTACTGTACGTGTTAACGTGCATGCAAATCGATTTGGACCCAGTACCAAGTATTCAATATATATTCCAACTTTTTCCTTGACCTTTCTCTCAAGTTCAATCTTTTGAAAATTCTATTCCACTGTATATATTACTGTTTTTAATTACTTTCTTCATCAGATAATTATCCTTTATAAAAAAAATGGATGATCCTCTGGTGGGTCAATGTTAGGTGCCCATCAGAGTTCCTAAAATTAAATAACATATTCCAATGGTGATAATGCTTTATTAGATTATCCTTCATATTTATTTTTAAATAAATTATGTCTGTGAAACGATTTACTGTAATTCCATAATTATTATGACTAGAGTTGGACCCAGTACCATGTTTTGCAAATTCTTATTTTTCTATTTTGACTTTCTTATTATATCATGTTAAATACATATCCAATTTCAGGTATGGGATCCTTCGGTACAATGGTCCTTTGTCTATTTCTTACTAACAAATCTTTTGTATCTTATTCGGTCAATGTTTTTTAAAGCATTCACTAAAATTTCTAGTTTCTTGACCAACTATTTTAAATTTTACAGTTATCGATCTTTCATTTTCGTTGAAACTAACTCCGTCTTATTAACAACGTTAGAGTTCTTTTGTTAAGTAGAGAGATATTTTAGTCTTTCCACCTTTTCAAATAACATTTTTTTTATTAAATTATGATTTGTTAGAAGAGGCTAACCAAGCATCTAAAACACTACAAGAAGGGGGTTCTTAGGCCACTCGACCTAGGATAAATGTTTGAGTCAAACGTAAGGTCTGTATTTAAGTAGTTTGTTTGAAAATAACTTCATTCCGAGTCTTCCAAATCACCCACAAAAAACGTATAAATAATACCTTCCACCATTTCTTTTTTAGTTTGGACAATTCTAGCGAGTCTATCCAGGTTGCCATAATGATCGGCCTCATCACAGTGGGGCGATCTATATTTAGCCATACCATAATCGATCTCCACGCACGAAACGTGATATGATATGACAGATACCAGCAAGTGTTCCATAGTTTTTATGTCATTAGAACCAAACGCACACATGATGAATGCTATATCAATACGCTTATTGCAAAGATTCAAATGAGTCGACAATTAGTCAAGTAAAAGTCCATGTGAAAATGGTGATCTTCTTAGGTACTCTTTGGCCAAATGGGTGGGAGGACATGCATCTTGGAGGATTCTCTTTTTGATAGCTTTTATCACTCGTTTAACACAAAAATCGTTTTGGTACCATTCCTACATATCGTTTTTAAACCACGACCAGATTAGTGTGTTTTCTTGGTTTTATAACATTACGATTACTATTACTAATTAACATCTTTACAACAAAAATAATTCCAAAACCCACACGTTGCTATGGCGAACCGACACTAATTTGGTAGGTATCAACAGTATCGGCACTAAATCGTAAACATAATTTTGTAAGCAAAAAGTAATAACATGCAAAAAAAAGAAAAAACATAAAATAAGAAAGAAAACAAAGCAGGTTCGCGTTGCGCAACCACATGTCGTCACGTAACAATAAATGTTAACAAATTGACAAAATTCGCTGAGCACTCCCAAGGATTTATAGAGGAAAATGACATTTTGAACTTAGAGGAAAGTAACAAGAGCATCGATCATATACTTAGTGGAAGACTTTCCAAATATTTGGATTTGTATCAAACATGGATTGAAATAATACAGATGTGTAGAATATTCAAATTTCAAACCATGGTATCGGGTCCAAATCAATTTGCATTTTGCAAGCTTGTTAGGCACGGTTAACATAGGTGTGGAAATTACATCGATCACATTTTGAAGCATTTGGTGGCCGTGAAACAATTGAGTTTTGTACACTATTATGGTACCTGAAGAAAACATCATTCAAGAGATTAAAATCTTGAGGCTTCTGTGGATAAAAAAAATAGAGACAAATTGAAGATTCATGGTCGGAGTTCTTGTACAAATTTAACATTACTTGTAACTTGTAATAAGTTTCCCTTTTGGGTTCATACCGCCTTGCTATGGCCTAGTTTTTAATGATATTCCCCTTGCCGTTAAAAAATGTAATTAAGTTTTTTGACGAGAGTCGTAGAGTTAACATATTATTAGGTCCTTTTCGTTTCAAGGATTTGGAAGGAATTCTAAGGAATGAGATTTTATATCCCATGAATTGATATGTTCGTTTCATTAAATGAAAGAATGGAAATGGAAACTAAATCCCATCAAATCCCACATTTCATGGGATTTCAAAATCCCACCTATTTTAAAAGATTGTTAGGGAAAATAAAAACCCCTCTAAAAAAATTCAAAAAAATTAATAAAAAAATCATAACTCAAAATATAAATCAAAAACGAAAAATGTAAAAAAACTAAAACGTTTCCTTCGTTATCCTCGTTCTTCAAAAAAAAAGAAAAAAAACCCGAGAATAAAGAAGATTCCAATTCCAATACATATTAACCAACCAAACACATGAAAGGGATTCTCAAACATTTTATTCCATTCCAATTCCAATTCCAATTCCAAATCCTTTAAAAAAAGTCCATAAAACGAACGGGCCCTTAGGGTATATTTTTATCATAATTAATGAATATAATTTGATTAAGTTTCCTTTGTAACTATCTCTGTTCCACTCTTATATATAGTTGAAAAAACATACAATTGGGTTATTGTACTCTCATAAACAATACCCTGCAAATTTATCAATTGAACTTTGGCCATTCATCTTCAAGATTTCAAATTCCGACATTAGAGTTTGAAGTCTTACTTTTCTGACCCAACCTACCCCAAGATGTCAGGCTTTGATTGCATCCCACTTCTCGTTAGATGTTATTAAACTCAAATACCCCCATTAAATTTAAAAATTGTTCCGCCCTTTTTTTTCCGACCCACTCCGATATGAATTATAACGAAAACAGTTAATTATGCAATCACCGTAGGTAATTAGCAGTAGATACATGATAAGGATAGATAATCATTAATTATTTCACCCCAATTAAGTCAAATCCTCATAACTTCTACAAGAACACGTCCACAAAGAACTTACTTGGATTGGAGATTTAATCACTAAATTCATTCAATCACTGAACTCCGTATTACATTCTATAATTTACCTTTATCTCCTAGAAAACTTTTTATTCTTATTTGAACCATTTTCTATATAATATGAAATATATAGGGGATGGATCTTACGAGAAGTGATATTATAGCGAGAAGTGCGAGAAATAAATCTTAGCCATTGATATGTTTGATCTATGGTTCATAATCATAATGGCGTTCTTGTAATAAATATGGAATTCATTTATAGAATCATTTAATGATTAATACTAACATAATATTCCTATCCGAATTTAATACCAAGGTTTGACTTCATTTTTTATTTATTTTGTTTTTAATAGACAATTATTAAATATACATCACGATATAACTTTAATTTGTTGTTTTTCTTTTTTTTTTCATTTGTTTCAAATCATAAATAACGTGATTTATGAAATTATTTTACAAACTATTTTACACAAATGATATTGTGTAAGTTCATATATATACTGTGTATGTGATATCACGAATGTGTATGTAAAAATTTTATAAGTGTAGGTTATTACCATGAACTGTTATTTATTATATGTAGTTTAATGTAAAATATAAAACAAAATTATTTTATAGTGTGTATGTACTATGTAGGTGATATTTCGAATTGTGTATTATAAATTATATCTTGTGTAAATTCATATATGTACTGTGTAGGTGATATTTCGAATTGTATATACGTATATTATATCATGTGTAGGTCCATATATGTACCATGTACCTGATATTACGATTTGTGTATATGTAAATTTTATCGTATGTGGTTATGTAAGTTCATGTATGTACTATGTATGTGGTATTTTTAATTGTGTATGTGTAAATTTTATCGTGTGTAGGTTTATATATATATATATACACACACTGTGGGGGTGGCATTTCAAATTGTATGTATAAATTTTATCGTGTGTATGATCATTTATGTACTGTGTATGTGATTTTACGAATTCAGTATAAAGTTAAAAATCTTCCTAAATTTGGTAAGTTATTAAAATGAACGAATTAATCATATTAAATATACAAAAAAAAAACAATTTTAAAGAAAATAAATAGTTTGTAACTTAGTTATATTTGTTGATAAAATGGAATTATGAAGATCGATTATTTTATGGTAAATGAAACTAGTTATATTATAAAAATATTTTAAATTAAAAACAAAAAATATGTAACTTACCCCACACATAAGTTACTTGCCATATATGAAAAACTTTTAATAAGATGCCCATTCTATTCAAATAAATCATAAATAAAAGAAAAAATATGATTGGTTGTAATTACTTCTCACACTTTTCACACTTCTGAAATAAACATAATCCTATATATATATATATATAGAAAATGGTTCAAATAAGAATAAAGAGTTTTCTAGGAATTGTAAGAACCAATATATTTTTGCATTTGACATTAAAATCTATGGTAAAAGAATATATATATATATATATATATATATATATAATATAGGGATAGGTTATTGTAAAAAGACAATGTTTTCTAAGAATGGTAAGAATAATTATAGACCATTAGATTAGGGGATCCAAGGGTTGAGATTTAAAATTACCAAAAACCGACATAGTTTCCTAGAATTACTCTTTCACCATTATAACCGACATAGTTTTCTAGAATTATTCATTTACAATAGGTTTTAATACCAAATGTCAAAAATCTATTGGTCATTCCTAGAAACTCTTTATTCTTATTTGAACCCTTATATATATATATATATATATATATATATATATATATATGAGAGAGAGGAGGGCAAATTAAGACGATCCATATTAAGAAATTTACAAATAATATTGCATATGGTACAAACTTGAATGAGGGTAAAAGAGTAATTTCCCATATTAAAAGTCAAGTTCTATTCAATTCTATTTAATATACTTACAATATTGGTCCCTCAACTATAATTAACATTTGTAAATTTAAAGAATATTTATAACAATGGCCCTTAATCTTTTATCTATATCTTATTTTAATTTTCACTTTTAACCCAATTACCCCCATGATTTTTAATCTTTAGTAACTTTTTCATACTTTAATATTTTTTAAAAAAAATTACACCATAAAAACGAGCATATTTTTATCTTTAATTTGAGTATGATATTGTTATAGTTTTTTATTTCAGTTAAAAAAATATCGTTTTATGTACATAGAGTGTTTGCGGTCTGGTTTAAATTGCTTTAATTAAACAGTGGGCCAAATCGGTAGTAGCGGTTTTTGTCGTCGAAAACCAAAGCATAGCCTTTAAAAATATCGGCCGAAAGTTGAAGAAAAAAAATTAACTGTGAAATCAAACCAAAGACTGGTTTGAACAATTTTACGGCTTCAAACCGTACAATGAACACCCATAAACTTATTACGTAATTACCGACGCCTACGTTTCCCGCTGCATGACGCGGGCACTCGACTAGTGTGTGTGTGTGTGTGTATAGGCGAAGTATAAAATGAAAACCCACTTGAGTTGTGAAAACTCTAGAAACTCATTCTCAACCACATGTTTTTAATTAATGTTTAAATCTTGTGGTCCACAATTAAAGTGAATAAAAAATGTAAATATAAATATAATTTTTTCTCTCTCCTGAAAACATATATAAAAATTAGTAAAAAATGTTAAAAAATAGCAAAACATTTTTTTTGATGTTTCGATGTTTTGTATTAAATGTTACAACATATATTACATGTAACAAAAAAAAACAAACGATGTTACATAGGGTTTTCGTATATATATATATATATATATATATATATATATATATATATATATATATATATATATATGGTAAGGTTAAAATGAAAACCCACTTGAGTTATGAAAACCCGCGAAAACCCTATGTAACATCGTTTGTTTTTTTTTTTGTTACATGTAATATATGTTGTAACATTTAATACAAAACATCGAAATATCAAAAAAAAATGTTTTGCTATTTTTTAACATTTTTTTACTAATTTTTATATATGCTTTCAGGAGAAAGAAAAAGTTATATTTATATTTACATTTTTTATTCACTTTAATTGTGGAACACATCATTTAAACATTAATTAAAAACATGTGGTTGAAAATGGGTTTTTAGAGTTTTCACAACTTAAATAGGTTTTTATTTTTTACTTAGCTTATATATATATATGTTAAGGTTAAAATGAAAACCCATTTGAGTTGTGAAAACCCGCGAAAACCTTATGTAACATCGTTTTTTTTGTTACATGTAATATATGTTGTAACATTTAATACAAAACATCGAAACATCAAAAAAAAATGTTTTGCTATTTTTTAACATTTTGTTACTAATTTTTATATATGTTTTCATGAGAGAGAAAAAGTTATATTTATATTTACATTTTTTATTCACTTTAATTGTGGACCACAAGATTTAAACATTAATTAAAAACATGTGGTTGAGAATGGTTTTCTAGAGTTTTCACAACTTAAATAGGTTTTTATTTTATACTTAGCCTATATATATATATATATATATATATATATATAGGATGATTGTCATTTAAGAACTCTAATCTAGTTTGATAACTTTAAGAACTCATCTAGATCATAGATCATTTAAAATTAATGGTTCAAAAGAATAGTGACATTGAGGTAATTAAATAAAAAGGTTGTGGACAATAGTTAAATTGGAAAAAGGGTGTTATAGGGATTAATCTGTCGTGGGATGTCTTTGACGGTTATTCAAATTATTTTTTAGATTTCATTCAATTTAATTTATGTTATGGTATAAGTGCATTTCTAAAATCCAGTGGGAAATAATGGAAGAACATGGCTGAGAATGTTAATTTGCTGAAGCAAAATATTATTTTTATATTATTTCGATGCTTGCCGATTCCAAGTAATTAAATTTAGTTTCATTGCGTTTGTATTATATCATTAAACATTAACATTGTTGGTGGCTCATGCCACTATTATATATATGTTCCCTAAGGTATATACGTATAAAATAGTTAAGTTACGTATATTTAGACGTCTATTTTTTTATTTAAAGCTACACATAAAAGAAATTAAAAACTGATGTTAAACAATGTATATGCACATATGTAAAAGCCTATTATTTATTTTGTGCATATAGGTACACACAACAATAAAATAAAAAAAAAAAACAATGTTAAACGATATATATATACACAAATGTAATTTACTAATTTTTAAACATATGTAAATAGTTCACTTACATTTATGTAAACATCTATTTTACAACACAAACGTAATTTTCTAACTTTTACACATGCGTAAATACTTAACTTACATATATGTGATGTTCGGTCAATTTGTATGTAGTTCGTGTGTTTATTTTACTTGTTTTAGTTGTTTATTTCATGAACTTTGGTACTTCATACGTGTTTGTTATATTTCATGTCATAGGTGATTAAAGCAGTTAATGGACCTGTACGAGCACGGAATGAAGACCCGGGATGATGTGTGACTAGCATGATAAAAAACTAGAGAATCTGGGTAAAAGTTGGTTTAGCATATCATTTGCTGAAAACAGAGTATCATATGCTGAGCATAAAAGGAGCGTACATCAGAAGTTTTTAAAGTATGGTTTGTTGAATTAGAGTATCATACTCTAAAGTTAGAGTACCATTTGCTGAGTAGAGTATCATTTGCTGAAACTAGAGTATCATATGCTGAGCAAAATAAAACCACGTGATTCCAAATTTAAAACCCTATATAAGAAAAAAGTTAGCGTTTGAGAAAAGGGATCTCTGGATTCAGTTCCATGCAGTTTCTAGAGCAGCAAGAGGAGAAAACCTTCATTCCTATTCATCTCAAGGCCATATATATGATCCAAATCATCAGAATCGAAGATCGAGAGATGCCGAGACGCCGCTAGATCCTTCGAGTCATACTCGGGATGTATAGTTTGTAATATTTCAGTTTATTTCTCATGTACTAGAACAACTAATTATAATTGTCTTGATGTTAATCTATGAGTATTGATGTTTAGTATGTCCGTGCATTCAGTCGGTTTAGGTTTTTGTCGATCAGAACGATTAGTTTGTCGGTTACTATAATAATTGCTCATAGGATTGTTTTGACCTGTTAATCGTGAGAAAGCATACGTTTGCCCTTAGTTGAGTCACACTTGCAGGGACCGTTTGATAACCAATGCCGTATGTTAGCAAGCGTGGATACCTAAGGTTTAACCGGTTAGTCAGTCTGTAGTTGACACAAGATAGTTTATCTGTTAAGTTACATGAGTTTGCTGTTAGTTTGCTTACTTTAATTCCCGGGTGTGATTTGTTTTGTTTAATTGATTGAATACTTGATTACTTGTTTGTCTGTTATAAAACTCAATTTGTTTGCTAGTGTGATCAGCGCTTTGAATAGTTACTTCATAATGTTAGGAATTGGTTTCACTTTACACTCACCACATACTTCTCGTGGTTCGACACCCTACTTACCCTGACTAGCTTAAGGTGATTAGGACACTGATTTAATTGTTTTTTACTAGAAAACGACAGTCTAGCATCAATATGTAAGCATCTATATTTTGTTATGTATTTGTGGATTACAATAAGATTCTAAAAAACATAATTAATTTCTAAGAGTAATTTAATTCCTAACATATTTGTAAAACCTAAAAATTGAAAAGAGACAATACAGATGAGAGAAAATAGGAGCAAAATTAATTAATTGGTTGAGATATATATATATTACTATTCTACCCTTTTGATTTATTTTTAAAATTTAATTAGTAAAGAAAATGAGTGGCTAATATTGGTTTTTAGAGTTCTTAAATGAAAGTAACCTTATATATATATATATATAGGGAGAGGATTAAAAGAAAATTCATCTTTAGGGAGAAAACTTAAAAACTTCTAAAGAATTATTTTTAATTAAATATAAAAAAATATTTTTAAATTTCCGTTTTTGCCATTATTTTTATATTTTGGTCCCCTTCACTAGAAAAAAATAAAAAAAATAAAAAAAAACCCACTGTAATGCACATACGTATTACTTTGCGAAACCGTTGTATTACACATGTGTATTACTATGTTTTTTTAAGTTCAATAGTGTTTAGTTGTATATATTCAATATTTGTGTATTGTATATGTGTAGTAGTGTTATATTATATGGAAAAAATAATAATAAAATAAAAGTCGATGTAGTGCACATGTGCGTTAATGTTGTATTACACATACTAACCAATGTGTAATCGATGTGCGTATTAGTCTTATATTGCATATATACAATAGTGTGTATCAAATATGTGCAATAGTGTTGTATACTATGCAATACAAACACTTTTGCATACATGCAATGCACACAATTACACATGTGCACTACACCGACGAGGTTACCGACAAGGTTTTTTTTTTTTTTTTTGAACTAATAACAAAATATAAGAATAATGGAAAAAACAGAAACTTCAAAAAAAAAATTTTAAAAAAGTTAAAAATAGTTTTTAAGAGTTTTCAAGTTTTCTCTTTAAGTGGAGTTTTTACTGGATCCCACCCCTATATATATATATATAGGGGATTGAGGAGAAAGTGAATATTGGGGGCTATTAAGCACCTAAGCTTAGACGTGAAACCATAAAAACGACATAGTTTTGATTAAAAACTAGTTAAATCTTAATTTAAATTCCTATTTTTATGTGCAAACAAAATTGCAAACCCAGGTAAGGTTTTCTCTCTGATCCAAATGATGCTCCAATTCAATTATAATTCATCACTCTATGATGATACATAGAATCCATTCTTCATAAATAATTCCTCACATCCATTCTAATGCACAAAACAAAATTCTTCGTAACCACATCTGGTCATTAAAAATTGAAATTAAGTTGACATTACATATGGTCATAAACAGTTTAACTTAAATCATGTTAATCAAAAAGCGTGATTGATTTCCCTATATGGTCAATTAGTCAAAGTTTACAAGTCTTTTTTTTTTTAACAATCCTGTTAGGGCTTTTTTAATTTCATTAAAGAGTAGTCTGGACATGAATCGTAATCAAGTTAGGGATGATCGGATAAGAATTTTATGATCAGACTGAATTTGTAACCCGGGTAATTGAAGATCAATTGTGATTTGCAAATTGAAGAAGATGAATTGCCAGACATAATTGCTCATGATCAACGAATAATAAATTAAGTATTTATGAAGTTTTCCTAAATTAGTGGAGATGGAACAGGAATAAAATAAATAAAATGATATTCTTTGCACAAAAAATAGGAATTTAAATTAAGATTTAACTAGTTTTTAATCAAAACTACGTCATTTTGATGGTTCTACGTCTAAGCTTAGGTACTTAACAGCCCTATATTCACTTTCCCCATATATATATATATATATAGGGATAGATTATTGTAAAAAGACAATCTTTCCTAGGAATGGTAAGAATAATTATGGGCCATTAGCTTAGGGGATCTAAGGGTTGAGATTTAAAATTACCAAAAACCGACATAATTTCCTAGAATTACTCTTTCACCATTATAACCGACATAGTTTCCTATAATTATTCTTTTACCATAGGTTTTAATGCCAAATGTCAAAAATACATTGTTTCTTACCATTCCTAGGAAACTCTTTATTCTTATTTAAACAGTTATATATATATATATATGTATATATATATAGGGGAAGGTTCATGTGCATTTTAGTCTTAACATGAGAACGTAGGAAATAATACCAATTTATAAAAAAATGAGAATATAATACACAATACTAACTAAAATATCAATATACATAAACAATTATTTATAATAACAAAGAAAAAAACTTAAAAATTACAACAAAAGAATCAAAATCAAGAAGAAAACAAGAACAGCAAATACTAATATAAGCAAAAGAAAAAATATAATAATAACAACAAAATATAAATAAGCAAATGCTTATAACGTCTCATAATCGAAAATTAGCAAATACGAACAAAAAATAACATCAAACACTTAGAAAAATAAACCTAAATAATAATAACAAATTGGTTCTCACTGTTTTCATGTTAAGAATAAAATGTATTTGATCATGTTTCTATATATATATATATATATATATATATAGGTTATTTTATAAAGACAATGTTTCCTAGGAATGGTAAGAATAATTATGGGCCATTAGATTAGGGGATCCAAGGGTTGAGATTTAAAATTACCAAAAACCGACATAGTTTCCTAGAATTATTCTTTTACCATAGGTTTTAATACCAAATGTCAAAAATATATTGGTTATTACCATTCCTATAAAACTTTTTATTCTTATTTGAACCATTTTCTATATATATATATATAGAAAAGGGTTTAAATAAGAATAAGAAATTTCCTAAGAATAATAAGAACCACTAGGAAATTAACATGTGGAATTATTTTAATTTTTATTGAAGGGTAGTTACGTAATTTTATATTTTCATATAATTTAATTAAAAAATCATAAAAACCGTTTTAGTTCCAACAATTATGGGATTTGAACGTGGTCTTTGTTTTCCAAAATACCAAAAGTCAATTAATAAGAAACTGCATCTTCAATCTTAAGAATTTTTGCTAGGAACATGATTTATTATGCAAACCCTTCCCGATAAATTCTATGAATGGACGGCGAGAACTGTAAATGATCAATTGATTACTAATAGTGTTTATTATTATTAATACCGATGGTGTGTTATTTCCGATTCAGTCGTTCAGTAATAGTGTTTTAGTTCATATAAAATATCATGCATGGTTTTCTACAAAAATTGTCCGATGTATTCAAGGTTGACACAATTCCATTTACAGTGTGTTAGGAATTAAACGAATAGTTTTTAAAGTGCCTTACAATTGTTTAAATTTAAATTATTATTGTTTAGATTGAAGATACAAAGCATTTAAATGCATGTTGCAAGCTACAACGTTATATTTTTTAAATTTTTAGTGATAACTATAAGTGTTTGTTCACTGCCACACAATTGAAAGTATATTAGATGGTGTTTGAATTGCTTGAGCACACCTTGTATACATGGAGTTTGATCCGATCGATGATTTCAAAATAAATCTTAAAAGGTAGAATTATGAGATATGGTGTTTTGAAAATAATGGAAAACCCTATATATTAGCCATAATAATCGCATCTTCCTATCGTATTTTGACTAAAAAAATTGGCTGTTCCAAATTTTAATAAATTAGGTGGACGATTTTGCCCCTTAGAAACTACGGGAAGAGTAAAGTTAAGAAATACCATGGTTTTTTTACAATTTCTAATCTCAACCGTTAGATTGGTTGATCTAATGGCCTATATTTATTCCTACCATTTTTAGAAAATAATGTGTTTTTCCTATAACCTTACCCTATATATATATATATATATATATATATAGAAAATGGTTCAAATAAAAATAAGAAGTTTCTTAGGAATGGTAAGAACCAATAGATTTTTGACATGTGACATTACAAATTATGGTTAAAGAACAATTATAGGAAATTATGTCGGTTATAATGATAAAAGAGTTAATTATATGAAACTATGTCGATTTTTGTTAATTTTAAACCTCAACCCTTTGATCTCCTAATCTAATGGCCCATAATTATTCTTACCATTCGTAGGAAACATTGTCTTTTTACAATAACCTATCCCTATATATATATATATATATATATGTTTAAGTTCAGGAGAGAAACGAAATTAATGTGATAAATGAATATGAGCCACTAGTTTTATTTTAGGTTTTATATGTTTAAAAATAAATGAAAAAAATGTAAATGCAACAATAAATGCATTCTCTCTCTTCAATTAATACAACTAATATAACTATAATAAATCACTATCTAATTATGGATACACATATCATATACGTGTGTAGGTTATATGTTTTTCGTGTGTAGGTAATATGTTTTCTTATTCTTAGAACAAGTGTATGTTATATGTTTTTATTTAGGTTGTATATTTTTTATTGACATTTAATGCTAACGTATGTAAGATAGTTTTTTGTATTATTCATCACAATGTACCTACTTGTTGATTGATATTGATATATTGAGTTGAAAGAAATTGGTTTTGGATAGAAAAAATTTAATATATGAATAAATTGTATTTTTGTAGGATAAAATTTCCAAGGGCTGCTCAACCAAACCCCCGACCCATGCCATACATCCAACCCATTAACCAAATGCGGGCTTGCTATAATTGTGGTGAACTTGGCCACTTTCATAGTGCGTGTCCACGACTCGCAAACGTGAACACACTTCGGCTGGCTCCTGCTCCGCAATTCCAGCTCCAAGCTTACCAAGCCTACCAATCGATTCAGCCACAAGTTCCTCAATTGATGGCTAATCAAGCTCCACCATTGCTAGCTATTCAAGCACCTGCACCTCATGAGGCTCAAGCCGCTCAAGTCGCTCAAGCCGTTCAAGCTCCTCAAGATAACCGTGGGCGTGCTTTCATGATGAATGCCCACCAAGCGCAACAAAACGGCGATGTGGTGAACGGTACGTTTCTTGTAGACAACCACTTTGCTACCATTTTATTTGATACCGGTGCCGATATGAGTTTTGTGTCTTTTGAATTTGAGTCCTTGCTTGCTAAGCCCCGATCTAGACTTAAGAGCTCATACACTGTTGAAGTAGCGAATGGTAAATCCGTGACGATCGACTCTGTTATTCGAGGTTGCAAGATAAATCTTAATGGCCACACGTTCTCAATCGACCTCATCCCGATGCAATTGGGAAGTTTCGACATCATAGTAGGCATGGATTGGTTGTCCTCTCACCGTGCCGAAATTGTTTGCTTCGAGAAGATAATTCGTATTCCGATTGCCGATGGTCAAACCCTTCGTGTTATTGGTGAAAAGCCTTCTCCTTCGAGTCTTAACCTCATAACGTGTTTTCAAGCCCAAACATACTTGCGCAAGAAGTATGTAGCGTTCGTGGCTCACGTTGTTGAAAATAAGGAGAAAAAGATTGAAGACATTCCGGTTGTTCGCGACTATCCCGAAGTGTTTCCCGATGACGTTTCTGGTCTTCCTCCCGTTCGAGAAGTCGATTCCGCATTGATCTTGTGCCTGGTGCAACTCCGATTGCGAAGGCTCCTTACCGTCTTGCACCCTCCGAGATGCAAGAATTGTCTACCCAACTCCAAGAACTTTCGGAAAAAGGGTTCATTCGCCCTAGTTCGTCTCCATGGGCCGCACCCGTTTTGTTTGTCAAGAAGAAAGATGGTTCCTTCCGTATGTGTATCGACTACCGCGAGCTCAACAAGCTTACAGTCAAGAATTGTTACCCCTTGCCTCGCATCGACGATCTTTTCGATCAACTTCAAGGAGCTTCTTGCTTCTCCAAGATTGATCTTCGTTCGGGTTATCATCAACTACGCGTGCATGAAGATGATGTACCCAAGACCGCCTTTCGGACTCGATACGGACATTATGAGTTTAGGGTTATGCCCTTTGGGTTAACCAATGCACCCGCGGTATTCATGGACCTCATGAACCGCGTGTGCAAGCCATACTTAAACAAATTCGTGATTGTCTTTATTGATGATATCCTCATATATTATAAGTCCAAAACCGAGCATACAAAGCACCTTCATTCCATCCTTGATCTCTTGAGGAAGGAACAACTTTACGCGAAGTTCTCGAAGTGTGAATTCTGGTTGAGCGAAATTCCGTTCTTGGGGCACATAGTAAACGAAAAAGGAATTCACGTTGACCCCGCCAAGGTCGAAGCCATCAAGAATTGGAAGACTCCAACCTCTCCTACCGAAGTTCGTTGGTTTCTTGGTCTCGCGGGTTATTATCGTCGCTTCATCCTCAATTTTTCCAAGATTGCTTTGCCCCCTAACCGCTTTGACTCACAAATATAAGCCTTTCGTGTGGGGGCCAAAGCAAGATGAAGCATTCCAAACTCTTAAACGTATGCTTTGCGATGCGCCGATCCTTGCTCTCCCCGAGGGCAACGAGGACTTTGTTGTTTATTGCGATGCTTCTAACCAAGGCCTCGGTTGTGTCCTTATGCAACGAGGTAAAGTCATCGCCTATGCTTCACGGCAACTCAAAGTTCATGAAAGAAATTACACGACGCATGATCTCGAGCTTGGTGCTATGGTTTTTGCGTTAAAAATTTGGAGACATTACCTTTATGGCACAAAATGTGTGGTATTCACCGACCACAAGAGTCTTTAACACATTTTTGACCAAAAGGATTTAAACATGCGGCAACGTCGATGGGCCGAATTACTTAGTGATTACGACTGCGAAATTCGCTACCACCCCGGTAAAGCGAATGTTGTAGCCGATGCCCTTAGCCGAAAAACTCATGTCAAATCTATCTTGCTTCATAGTGTGACCGTCCAAACCGATCTCCAACTCCGAATCTTTGAAGCTCAACATGTCTTTGTCACCGAGGGTAATATGCACGACGAAATGTCTTGTGGCGCTGAGCTTCAACTCGAAATCAAGCGCAATGGTTTGTTGTATTACCTTAATCGTTTGTGGGTTCCCAATCGTGACGATCTTCGTACTTTCATCATGGAAGAAGCTCATAAGTCGCGATATTCTATTCATCCCGATGCGGATAAGATGTATTTCGACTTACGGTCCACATTTTGGTGGCCTGGTATGAAGAAAGACATTGCATTGTACGTCGCAAGGTGCCTTACTTGCTCTAAAGTTAAGGCCGAGCATCAACAACCATCTGGTTTACTCGTGCAACCGCACATCCCGATTTGGAAATGGGAAGATGTGACCATGGATTTCGTGTTTAAACTTCCAACCACTCGAAACCGCCACGATGGAATTTGGGTTATTGTTGACCGTTTGACTAAGTCCGCGCACTTCACTCCGATCAATGAAAAATTCTCGGTTGATCAACTCACTCAAATCTATGTTCAACGTATCGTGTGCCGTCATGGTGTACCCTTGCGTATTATTTTCGATAATGATAGTCGTTTTACTTCTCACTTTTGGTCATCTCTGCAAACCGCGTTGGGAACTCGTTTGGACCTTAGCACCGCCTATCATCCTCAAACCGATGGGCAATCCAAGCGGACAATTCAAACGCTTGAGGATATGCTTAGGTCTTGTGTTTTGGATTTTGGTGGAAACTGGGATTCTCATCTTCATTTGGTTGAGTTCTCCTACAATAAAAGTTTTCATACGAGCATCGGTATGGCTCCATTCGAAGCACTCTATGGTCGTAAGTGTCGTTCTCCGATTTGTTGGAACGAGATTGGTGAAACCCAAATCATCGGTCCCGAACTTGTCCAAGAGACCACTGATCGAATCGCACAAATTCGACAAAATCTCTTAGCCGCTCGTATTCGCCAAAAGAGCTACGCGGATAATCGTCGACGACCTCTCGAGTTTAATGTTGGTGATCGTGTTCTTCTCAAGGTATCTCCTTGGAAGGGTGTTGTTCGTTTCGGTAATAAGGGAAAACTGTCTTCTCGATATGTTGGACCTTTCAAAATTCTCAATCGTGTTGGTAGCGTGGCCTATACTCTTGAACTTCCGCAAGAACTCGCGAATATTCATCCGACGTTCCATGTGTGGAACCTTAAGAAATGCTTAGCCGAGGAAAATCTCCACATACCACTTGACGAAGTGCGCATCGATGAATCTATGCACTTTGTTGAGAAGCCGGTGGAAATCATGGACCGCATGGACAAAGAGACCAAACTTAGCCGTATACCTTTGGTAAAGGTTCGTTGGGAATCTAAACGAGGCGCTGAATTTACTTGGGAGCGGGAATACCAAATGCGAACTAAGTATCCCCATTCGTCAGTTTTTCGATTTGTTTTCGTATTTGTAAACCCGACTCGTTGGGTCGTTTCGATGTACTAAATATTTTAATAAAGTGATTCTCGACATTTAATATTCATTATTCGATGTTCGTTGTCATTCAAGTATTTATAAAGTCCCGAGCCTTAAAGTAATCAAGCCGTACGGGTTAAACACGTAAAACCGAAAACTATTTAATTTAATTATAAAGTTTAGGGTTAAAAAATGTAAACTTGAAAACTTTATTTAACTTAAAAGATATTTATATTATCATTTAAAGGTTCTTTAAACTTCAGGGGCTAATAGTGTAACATTTTTAATTCAATTTATATTAAAATAAAACCCTACCCGCCTCCCCCCGCCCACCCCCGTTTTTCCGGCCACCCTCCGGCCGCCGGAAGCGGCACCGGAGGTGACCCAAACACCACCAAACTTCGTCGTTTTAACCAAATAAATATGTAAACGCGTTTCTCCGTCAATATAAAACATTAACCAACTATTTAATTGCGTTTAACATCCGTAAATCACCCCGTAATCGTCGCCGGAAATCCGGGTAAATCACATTAATGCATTGACGCGTATACGCTCCGATTAGTTGTATAAATAGGGACCTAAGCCTTGTTACAACTCGCTCATACCTTCTTTCCCTCTAATTCTCTCTACAATAGTCGTAATAATCCGGCAAAGCTTCGGCTCCGGCGAGTTCTTGTTCTTCACCAAATCAACACCTTTTGAGGTAATTGTAACATGTTTTTGATTAGTTTTGATCCAATAAACAAAAACCCTATACTAATTTAAACACACATGAAACAGAAACTGAGATTGAATTATTAGGGTTTATGTTCTTCATGTGAAGAAGATGAACCTGAAGTATTATATATATATAATGTTTTTCAGATGTAAAACGAATATGACTCACAGCCCAACTGGTTAACTACATAACATGTATCCAACAGACCCGGGTTCGAAACCCGGGTCAAGCGCTATTTCATTCTTTTTTTCTGATGATCTGTTTATTATTATTATTAATATTAAATAAAATCATTAAACTGTAATACTATATATGTATATTTACAACTAAGATCTTAACGAATATGAGGCCTAGCTCAGTTGGTTAAACATGAAACTAATAACCTCCGGACCAAGGTTCGAAACCCGGGTCAGTCACGTTTTTATATATATATTATTTAATAACAGTTTATTTATTTATAACTAATAAATCATTTTAAGCAATTAAAAATCAAAATAAAATTATAAATTTTTTTTAAGTTAAATAAAAATTATATAAATTAACTATAAAATGTATCTCACCATTTTACACTAGAAACCGAGTTTTTCATTCGTAAGCCGTAACTAAAAATCGTATATTAATTGCGACGTAAACTTTAATATATTAAAAATCATCTCGTTAAAACAAAAATTATATTTTTTCGACTTGTAAACATTAGTTCAAGTATTTCAAACATACAAACTTCGTATCCCCGCCGTTAAAATAATTAAACCATATTAATAACCGATTTCCGTTAAAACATAAATAATAATATAATAATCTAAGAGCCATAGGATTCGTAATAAAATTATAAAATAATAACTAAATTCTAAAAATTATTCGTGCAATTAATCAACTTTAGAATCCCGTTAGAATAGCCGTTAAAAGTCGTGTTTATTCTTATTTATAGTTCGTACGGATTGACCGCTTCGGTTTCCTTTGACGCCTTCAAGTTATTCTTATTCCTTTTTCACTAGAACTACTAAGGTGAGTTTTTCACCACCCCTTTTTAATGTTTTAATGTTTCGGGGTAGCATATGTATCCTTATAAAGATTCAAGTATTATTTCTTCTATTACAAAACTACAATTCGTATATGGACTTGTGTGTTACTTGTATTACTTGCACGATTGGGAAGCCTCATTAAGTATGATCATACGCCCCCCTTTGCACTCTGGTCCATTTGTATCGAGTGGAAAAGGGCCTCATTATCCAAGTACGTTGGTTGTTACCAATTGGAAAGGACCTTACTTGCGCGATTATCCAGGTACATTGGTTGTACCAACTGGAAAGGACTTACTTGCTCGTTTATCACATGTCTATGAATTGTATGGTTTTTATGTACGTATTTAAACTGTGGAAACTCACCAGCTATATTTATAGCTGACCATATTTTATACATATGTTACAGGTACCGTGATTAGAGGTTGAAGTATTGAAGACACTTAGATTACTTAGGGTAATTCAATAAAAGAACTATTGTTATGGCTATGTTTTGGTTTGAACTTGTATTGTTACTTTCGAACTTGTGTTACTTGGCTTATTAAATGAATTAATGTTATTATGATCACTTAATAGTGCCACGTGTGTTTGAGCAATCTGTACATCACACTCGGGCGTTTCCGCTTAAGCCGGGGTGTTACAGTTACATGGAGGACTTTGTAGTCCTTGTTTATATTTTTAACAAATCTAACCATATAACTTGATATACTTGCTTAACTTCTACATATTTTAGTTTATTGTTCATATTTGTCAAGTTCCATGGTATTGGGTATGTGGTGACTAGCCTCGGTTTCATCCCGAGTTGAGAACCGAACCAAAAACCGAACTTTTGTTTAAAAGCATTATTGTTAACTTTTTGAATGTAAAACTTGTGTATTATTATTTATAAGTTATTTTACAAGTTCCATGATAATTGGGTATGTGGTAACCATCCTCGGTCTTATTCCGAGTCAAGGACCAAACCAAAAACCGAACTTTTGTTTAAAAGCTTTATTGTTAACTTTTTGAATGTAA
This sequence comes from Bidens hawaiensis, assembly GCF_021521415.1. Classification (NCBI taxonomy): domain Eukaryota; kingdom Viridiplantae; phylum Streptophyta; class Magnoliopsida; order Asterales; family Asteraceae; genus Bidens; species Bidens hawaiensis. The sequence goes on from NW_027492511.1 coordinate 166,446, forward strand.
AACTTGAGTATTATTATTTATAATTTATTTTACAAGTTCCATGGTAATTGGGTATGTGGTAACCATCCTCGGTCTTATTCCGAGTCAAGGACCGAACTAAACCGATTTCACTCGCTTAAGACACACAAGTGTGTTTTTAGCCACCAAAACTCATATTTTTCTTCAAGATTATATTTTAAATCAATTTTAGTTAGTTTCTCATACTTGGCATGTCGGTAACCAACTTGATCTTATAACAAGTTCGAACCGATAAGGTCGTATACTCGCTTAACGAACGTTAAGGTTCTTCACAATAGAACTACATACTTGGTTAAGTCTATTTTGATTTTATTGAGTTATCTCATAACATTTATTATCTTGGGAAGTTAACTGTGAGCTTGGTCAATTATCAAGTCTCGAACCGACAAACCCGAACACTCGTTTAAATCTCGTTTTGGGTATTCTTATAACCAAGGGTTTTGCAATATCGCATTTTAACCCACATTATTACTTAACATAGGTTGAGTAAAAAAGAAAAAAACTAATGAATTGAATACCGAGACCCGGTTTCGAGTAAACTTATTTTACAAAACTCGTTTCTTTAATTTCTCAAATATTTATATTTTAAATCCTAAACTTTATTTATTTACTTTATTTGTCATGTATTTTATTTTAAACCCTTCCAAGACTACCTACTAACACAAGACCCGTTTAATATAGGTCGTGCTCGTTAAACCGATCTCTCCGATTATTCACGACACTATCTTTCAAGTTACTTGTTAATGTGAGTACTTTTTCATCCCCCGTTTTCCATCTTTCATTTGGGGGTGGCATTGCATACTTATTCAAATTCAAATGATTTATACTTGAGTCTTAAACCACAACACGTATTGTATATGTTTACTTAAATAAATGCTCGATTTGGTGTTATATGCTTTACATGATTATGTGCAAATTCTTGAATGCTAAGGCGGGTAGCCTCTTGAATGCTAAGGCGGGTAGCCTCATCAAAGTATGATCATACGTTAATTCCGAGTATATATGGTATCCCCATATAGAAATGTGTCGTCAATGTATTCCTATTGACGATTTCATTATTGTCATCAATGTATTCTTATTGACGGTTTTATTATCTAAATTGTTGCTATTATTTATTGTTTTCATATACTAGTTGTGGATTTCATACTATATACTTATTGTCCAAAACTATGAAAATTGCTCACCAACCTTCGTGTTGACAAACTCTATTTTATGCAATGTTACAGGTTTGATGTTAGCTTGATTGGATTACTTGAAGAAACTTATTATCTTGGCTTTAGGATATTAGAAAATAAAAGAACAAGTGATTTGTTTATCTATCTATTTGGCATTTTGTATGTACAATTGTTGTGTTATTTATGATGATATGGATTTAAATGAGTTGTTTAAATATTGTAACCTTATAGTGTCATTGTGCAATGAGCAATCATGTCGCGCCTCGACGTTTCCGCCTTCATTGGTCGGGGTGTGACAAACATGAATACTTTGATATGATTAGGGGTGATAGTATTTTACCTAAATACCCAGTCCTAATTTAATAATGTTGTTTCTTTCTCTTTCCTTATATTATATTTTTTATAGTGGTTTAATTACAACCACAAAATACCAAAATTGAAATGAAATGTGTGGTTAGAATGTGGTTTTTAAAGTTCTTAAAACTCAATAAGGTTCTCAAAATATACCTCTCATATATATATATATATATATATATATATATATATATATATATATAGGGGAGATTTCAAATGAGAACCCCTTTGAGTTTTAAGAACTCGAAAGAACTCAATGTAACGATTTTTTTTTCGAAATTTTTTTTACACATGCGTAATATGTGTAGGTTACATACATGTAAAAAAATTACAGAATTTTTTATGCACCGAGTCGACTTTTTACATATGTGTAACGGACGTAAAAGCTAGTGTAACCACTTACATCTTTATTCTCTCTCCTACTTTGACTTTTTTGCTAGATTTAATCTCAACCACATATTTCAATTCAATTAGTTAAATGTGTGGCCTAGAATTGAGTTATTAAATTCTTAAAACTCACCATGATTCTCAAAATATCCCTCCCATATATATATATATATATATGATATTTATATGAAATACCGTGAGTCCATGTCTTCTTTGTTTAAGATCTAAGCAGGGATTTAATGTTACAAATATAATTTAAGATGTAAATTCGATATTAGTATGCAATACCGTTACGTCTTTGTTTAGGATGAATTGTTAAATCACAATGTTGACTATCATTAAAGCTAACAATGATGACGTCGATTTAAATGATCGGCCACACTTTGACTCATCATCACACTTTTGTCATGCTACAATGTCTCCAAAGACATTACATTGATCTCAAAATGAGACAGCTCAATTACTGTCAACAAAATCAGTGATACACCCGTCAGTGCCACGGATCAGTCCACCTCTGCATCCGCATCAATGGGCCTGCCACCACCGACGCCAAATCCAAGTTCAACGAGGCCAATGCAAGATCAACCAGGTAATCATCAGGTAATCAACTGCCTCTGACTCCCACATAGTGAAAGCACACAGCTCCCCATGTCCATCATCTGCCTCTTAACTTCATATACACTAAACCGTATCAACTAACATATATATATATATATATATATATTTCTGAAATGATGTTTTTAACTATGACCACACCGACCATCTTACAATATTTGACATTTGGTCCAAAATCCAAATGAATGGAGAATAAATGAAACGAACAATCTGTCCATGTCTGTAAAAATCTTTATGTTCTTTAAGGACTCTTCAATATAAAAACTTAGTTATTTATCCTGTGTTTAATATTACAGCCACTTTAATTATTGTTAGGCTTCTTTACAATTGGGTTTATGCTTATATATTGTGCTTTCAGTTGTATACACATAATGGCATAAAGTGCATAATTTATCTTGATATTTGTTCAATAACTCTTCAATATAAAAACTCAGTTATATATTCTGTGTTTAATATTTGTCACTTTCAAGTTTTTGAAAGTGAAAATGCTATTTTGACTTTTGAAAGTCAAACCTAGATTTTAGCATCATTCTTTAGGAATTTAGGATTATGCTTATGTCAATTGCTATTTTCTGTTTCACTAACGGTCACTAGCAGCTGCAATATTATTACAGATCCAACACCAAAGAAGCATATGTAACATGTGGCAGCATATTAGACTACTTTTGCCAGGACTTGCAAGTCTCTACGACTAATTTTGGAAATGACTACTACTTTTGGCAGGACTAATAAATATATGGAAGGGCTACATTACTATAATGTAGCACAAAGAACTTAGATATAGGTATTTTTGTGACCCCAGAAAGCCCTCATGGGCTTAGATGGAATGACTAGATAACCAAAAATGTGTAAGCCTTATATGTGTAAAATCGTTTATAATGATCACCAAAACACCCCGTGTTGCGGCGGGTCAATCTGCTAGTTAAATAACATATTCCAACGGTGATACTTTATTGATTATCCTTCATATTTATTTTTTAAAAATAAATTATGACTATGAAACGATATACTGTAATTCCATAATTAGTTGTTAATTGATCAATCGATTCCATGGATTTTTTTTTTCAAAATAGGAAAAATCTAGGTGAATAAATTGAGAGAGGAAATTTTTTATTGCATTTGTAGGTGAGATGCGGATATCAAAAGTTATTTTGGTGTTGTCAGATTTTTCCTGGTGACCTAAAGGTTTTGTCTGAGATTCACCATTTGAAATGGCAGAACCTATAAATTTGTCAGTTGAAATGACATATCTTGACACACACCTGTCAGTACGTACATTTCAGATATAATTACATCTTTTTTTTTGGGACAAGTTACTTCAAATGACGGATCAAACCTTTTGTGGCTTACGCCAATCCAAATAACATATCTCAAACAAAACTTCCATGTCACCAACTAGATCTGACAACACCATAACAACTTTTTAGATCCGTCATTTTACGGATAACATACAAACACAAAAAAATATTTCTCTCTCCTATAAACAATTTACCCACTTAGATGTTTTTTTTTCAGAGTTAAAATGTTCGCAGTCTGTGGACCACATCTGCAGACTTTTGTAGAAAAATATGTGAACCAAGCCTCTGCAGTTTGCAAGAAGAAGGCTGCTTATTTTTTAACATCTGTAGACAACTAAAATAAATTGGAGGTAGTAGACGGCGACGGTGGGTGCTGGTGTGTGGCGAACGGTGGGTGGTGATGATGGAATATAGGTGTTGGTAAATTGTGGTCTTTAACCTTTTGTAGACCTTGAATTTTCGTCCGGAGTGTTGTTTTTGCGTACTCGTTTTTTTAATTGGGTTAATACCTTGACTAGAGTTGGACCCAGCACCATGTTAGCGAATTCTAATTTTTGTGTTTTGACTTTCTTATTATATCATGTTAAATGCATATCCAATTCCAGGTATGGGACCCTTCGGTACGATGGTCCTTTGTCTATTTCTTACTAACAAATCTTTATATCTTATTCGGTCAATGTTTTTAAAGCATCCACTAAAATTTCTAATTTCTTGAACTATTTTAAATTTTACGATTACTGATCTTTCATTAATATATATATATTGAAAAGAAGATTGAATCCCTCTTACAAAATTATTATTCAATTTACTATTCATTTTCTTAATATTTTATTAATTATTATAACCACTAATTCCCTAATCATAATTCCATAAATAAAAATAATAATTTTTATTTCCTTTATTATAATTTTTTTGTCAACTAATTAAAAGATTTAATAAACTATATTTTTAAACACTAAGCTTGGACAAGTGTCGGCTTTACATATTTTATTTGTTGGTTAAATTATTTTCTTAAACTTTGCTTTCATATTTTTTATATTCCGTCTTTACAATGACCGAAATTTTTTTTTCTGATTTAAAAATATCTCATCGTCGCATTGTTTTATATCCGCGTTTCAACGTTTGATACCTAACTAGCCTTTAAAATATTTTTTTTTTACTAATTTATGTTTACAAATTTGTGTTGGTATCGTTGATACTAACCGGATTTGTTTTGGTTCGCAACTATAACATGCCGGTCTTTGTGGTTTCACATATGATAATTTATTGTATTTTGGCATTGACGGGTTTATTTCTTTTTGTTTAGTTCCGATGTCATAATTTGATACAGACTGACTTCGCGTCGACTTCCAGCGAGTTTATGGTTTAATGTTTTTACTTATGTGTAAGGCCCCGAACCCGGTAGCCTTACTTTAGCGTCGGATTTACTCATAAACACAGTTCTTACAAATCAGAGTTCATTAAAACTTTCGCGGAATATAAAAACTTTCATAAAACATTTCATAACAAAACACGTCTTGTCTTAAAACATCATTTTGTCTTTCAAAATAAACGAAACATTAAACTTAAACGTCTTGAGTCTTCCGATGCCAGCCTCTTAATCAGTGCCACATGTCTCCTCAAGCGAGATGCCTCATCCTACTTACCTGCGTGCATACTAAAAGTCAGCTATGCTGAGTGAGTTCTAGTTAATCATACACTATACAATACACATAAACTTATATTCTTTCATTCATACTTTCATACTTTCATACTTTCTTTACATACATAATCATACGTTTTAAAGAGCCTTTCGCCCTATAACCTCACAGATATTATAAGGGTCTGGTCCCTAACATCACAGATATTATAAGGGTCTGTTCCTAACATCACAGATATTATAAGGGTCTGGTCCCTAACATCACAGATATTATAAGGGTCTGGTCCCTAACATCACATATATTATTAGGGTCTGGTCCCTCTTCGTTACCATACAACCATACATCATACCTCGAGTATTATTAGGGCTCGGTACCCTTTTCGTAACCATACAACCATCATTTCCTTCTTTTATTAATTTTATCGCATTCATACATATGAGCAAATACATTATACTTACCTTATACGTAACACTACAACCTGACAGTACGTGCAATATCCGAAGATCGTTCACGTACTGACAAGCAATCATTCATACATTTCACATCATTCATATAAGGCATACACTTATCACTTAGGATAAGTGTATTAACAAACATATCGAGTATGCACACAGCCCCGAAAACATAACACAGAAGTGGGGCTAGAAACTCACCTGAACTCTGCTTCTTCCTCCGATAGTTGTAAATCTCTCCTTTAACTGAGCTCGGCTGACTGCATAAGTTACACGTATCAATACTCGCCTGATCTAATCTGGTGGCCTAGTATTGGCTTACTTTTACTTATCGTTTTTAATCTATTTTCTAATCGAACTTGACTTTAGGCGAAGTTAAACCTTAGGCGAACTTAGCTTTAGGCGAAGTTAAACCTTTGGCGAACTTAGCTTTAGGCGAAGTTGTCATCAGGCGAACTTAGCTTTAGGCGAAGTTGTCATCAGGCGAACTTAGCTTTGCAGGCGAAGTTCATCAGGCGAACTTAGCTTGCAGGCGAAGTTCATCAGCTGCAGTTACTGTTCGCTCTTAAATCCTTCGTTTCTTAACCAAATAACTCGATTTAGGTATCCACGGAATCGTCTGACCAGCGCCTACAAACCCCAACCATCAAATCGACCAAACATTGATGTTTAAAGGGTGCGATTTAGGCATATAGGTTACGGGTTCTTTTTATCAATCGATTAACCCATCAAATCATAACCATATTCTGTAAGTTTAGCTTTGTTGGATTCGTTTTTACCATACAAACACAGATCTATCATTTCTATACTAATCCAAACCTAAACGAACAAGTTCTCGATATAAACGTACCGTAAATGAGTCGAACCACGAACACGAGCTAGTCTCGTTGCTTTGGTTCGTCACGACGATCTAGCACCAACAAGCTCGGGTCCTCGCCTTTGGATCTTGGTTCGGGTCGTGTGTGTTTTGGGTGTGTGTAGAGATATGGATAAATGGATAGAATGGAAAGGATTGGGGTTTAAGGGGGTATTTATACTCTCTTAAGCCCATGGACCGAAGGCCCATATTTCCTTTTGGTCCATATCTAATCCCATCTAATTATCCTACTAAGTCTTCATATTTAGCTATTATTATCGTTCCACTAACTCGTTTATTTCACCCGACAAAATAATATATTAAATATTACTTTAGAAATTTCAGGATGTTACATTATGTTTTTTGTTCGATTTAATAGTCCCGTCGCGAAGCGCAGGGTCCTAAATTCTAGTTTTCATTAAAACTAACTCCGTCTTATTAACAACGTTAGAGTTCTTTTGTTAAGCAGAGAGATATTTTAGTCTTTTAATCTTTTCAAATAACAATTTTTTTATGAAATGATGATGGTTAGAAAAGGCTAACCAAGCATCTAAAACACTACAAGAAGGGGGTTCTTAGGCCACTCGACCTAGGATAAATGTTTGAGTCAAACGTAAGGTCCGTATTTAAGTCGTTTGTTTGATAACAACTTCATTCCGAGTCTTCCAAATCACCCACAAAAAAGTATAAATAATACCTTCCACCATTTCATTTTTTAGTTTGGACAATTCTAGCAAGTTTATTCAGGTTACCATAATGATCGGCCTCATCACAGTGGGGTCTTCTATATTTAGCCATACCATAATCGATCTCCAAGCACGAAACGCGATATGATATGGCAGATACCAAGCAAGTGTTCCATAGTTTTTATATCATTAGAACCAAACGCACACATGAAGAATGGTATATCAATACGTTTATTGCAAAGATTCGCCTGAGTCAACAAACGTGAAAATGTTGATCTTCTTAGGTACTCTTTGGCCAAATGGGTCGGATGACATGCATCTAGGAGGATCTTATTTTTGATAGCTTTTATCACTCGTTTACACAAAAATCGTTTTGATACCAATCCTGCCTATCACTTTTGGACCATGACCAGATTAGTGTGTTTTCTTGGTTTCATAGCATTACTATTACTATTACTGATTAACGTCTTTACAACCAAAAAAAAAATTCAAAACCCTTGCGTTGCCGTGGCAAACTGACACTAATTTGGTAGGTATCGACGGTATCGACACTAAATCATAAACATAATTTTGTAAGCAAAAAATAATATGAAAAAAAATCACATAAAATAAGAAAGAAAACAAACGGATTGGCGTCGCGCATCACATGCCACCACGTGACAATAAATGTTAACAAATAGACAAAAATCATTGTATTGAGTACTCATAAGGATTTTTTTGAGAAAAATGACAATTTGAACTTCGAAGAAAGTAACAACAACATCGATCATACTTAGTGGAAGACTTTTCAAATATTTGGATTTGTAGAAAATATGGATTGAAGTAAAAATACAAATGAATTAGAATATTCAAATTTCAAACTATGGTATCGAGTCCAAATCAATTTGCATTTTGCAAGCATGTTAGGCACAATTAACATATGTGTAGAAATTACATCGATCACATTTTGAAGCATTTGGTGGCTGTGAAACAATTGAGTTTTATACACCGTTATGGTACCTGAAGAAAACATCATTCAAGAGATTTAAATCCTGAGGCTTCTATGGAAAAAAATATAGCCAAATTGAAGATTCATAGTTGGAGTTCTTGTACAAATTTAACATTACTTGTAAGTTGTAATAAGTTTCCGTTTTATGGGTTCATACCACCTCGTTAGGGCCTAGTTTTCAATGATATTCCCCTTGCCGTTAAAAAATTTAATCAAGTTTATTACGAGAGTCAAAGAGGTAATGTATTATTAGGGTGTATTTTTATCATAATTAACGGATATAATTTGACTAAGTTTCCTTTGTAACTATCTCTATTCCACTTTTGTATAATAGGTACTCTCATAAACAATACCTTGCAAATTTATCAATTGAACTTTGGCCACTCGTCTTCAAGATTTCAAATTCCGACATTAGAGCTTGAAGTCTTGCTTCTCTGACCCAACCAACGTCACACCCCTACCAAAATCGACGGAACATATCTGGGCGTAACGTATTGATCGGACAGTAGTTTAAAAAACATTAATTAAAGTGACAATAATTATTTAATTCATTAACATCAAAACAAGTACACAATTACAATAATCAAATCAAATACATATTTTGAAGAAATATCCTAAGGCCAACTAACTATTTTCGATCTTGATTACATCAAAGACTTGAATAAATATCCTAAAAATAGAGCATGCAATAATCACACATAAACATAAATTGAATTATGTTTTGAATAAATGTGGTAATAAAATTCAAATGATACATAAGGTATACATGCTACCCCCAAAATATATAAAAGATGAAAAAAAGGGGGTATGTAAACTCACATTGAATTACTTGGGTTGAAAGGTTAAGGTCTTGGTTAAGCGTGTGAATGTCCAATTTGTAAGCCCTAATAAATAAAAGTAATAAGGCTAGTTTTATTTTGTGTTTGACGAATAATTAATTATAAGGATTATAATGGTAAGATGATATGATAACTTGTACTTGAAAAAGGAAAAGAAAGATGAAAACATAATTAGGATAACTTGCTGTCAAAACATAGATAAATTATTAAAAAATATGAAACAATTCCCAAAAATTATAAAAAAACTCCAGTCAACTAAATCAATGTTTTAGGAACAACATTTATTTAGAAAGTTGTGTAACATTTCAGGTTTTATTGTATTCGTTTATCTTATTTTATCCGTGTTTGAACATTATTCGGGTCCTAAACTCTATTAATATTTTGAATTTATGAATTATTAAGTTTCATTATATTCATTCTTAGCCCTTAATGTTTTATATATTGTTCATACATTTAAACATAACAAAACAAGTTCAACAATTAACCATTTAACAAACGTAAGGGACCATTCTTTTACAAACGGAAAACACCCCTCCATTGAACGCCGGAGCGCTGTGCGGCGGCCCTAGGCCCGTCGTCGCGCGACGCCTTGGGATACCTGCACAGTCAGTTCGTATTATATTGTTTCCTAAACTCGTTTAAGGCATAAAATCGCTTATTTTCGGCATATTAGAGAGAATTAAGGGCCAAGACATCTCCATATAACTAAGATACATGTTATAACTCGTTTCTTAACAATCAAGATCAAATCTTCTTGATTATTTCAGTGATTTCATCATTAAAACGTATATTATTACTTAAACGGGTCAAAAAGTCCAAAAATGGTTCGGTTTAGCTTTTTCAATATAAACAAGGCTTAAACCCTGCCACAAAACTTTACCTAAACCCTAATCATCATCCTCCAGCCGTCCATACTCTCTGCCTCTCTCAAATCTCTCGGTTTTTGGTGATTTGTTGAAGAACCGTTCAATAAACGGTTGACTTTGCAAGACTAAAGACCTTTGACTTGTTATATCTCATCATTCGTGCACTTTTCGGGTAAGTTGTAAACTGAGTTTTTGTTCATAAACATCTTCTAGTCGATAACCTTCAATCAATTTCTGAGATTGAAGGGTATTGACTGGTCAATTGCTTTAAAACCCGATGAAGGGTAAAACAGTCAACATCTTTGACTTCTTGTTTTCTCATACTTCTGGTCGGATTCAATGTTCGATCCAGAAGACTTTTCTTCTCGTAATTAAATTTCAAGGGTTCTGACCAAAACCCGACTCTCGACTCGAAGTTCGGATTCTGGTCAGACTCGACTCGTTTAAACGTTAAAATCGCCATAACTCGAGTTATACTTATCCGTTTGGATTGATTCCAGCGGCATTAGATTCTCTTTTACTTATACTTTCATACCGTTAAGTTTCAGGTTCTGTTGGATATTCTCGTTCGGCGCGTTAATCGGAAGACTCTTCGTTTATTCTTTAATATATTATTAACTCGCTTGTTCTAAGGTGAGTTTTGTCATTCCCCCGTTTTCACATATTTTCAAAATTTTTGGGGGCATATACGTACTTAAAGTATTTCGTATTACATATATCTTAATCATTAGCAAACGTTGTATTGTGTGTGAATTGCTAGACATATTTGCTATTTGACTACTTGTTTAATTTACGCATTCGGAGAGGTCCACCATATTCTCATTATAGTATGATCATACGACCGTCTTTTTTTAACCGGAGCCCGATTCGCTTGGTAATGGTTCACTTGACACCTAATTGCTCATTGGTTTAGTTATATTTGCCGCTTTACTTACGTTTTGCTACTTTTCATATTATTATGCATCATTGCAAAATTAATGGCATGCTCACTCAACCTATGTGTTGACAAACCTATTTATTTTCTACGTATATGTAGGTTATCGTTTGATTTGAAGATTGGAAGTATTGGATTGCTAAATGAGACCATAGGATTTTAAGAATAATTTAATTTAAGTATTTGGATTATTTTCTATTCTTGTTATGATATATTGTTTGGATTATTTGGTTATTTATGGATATTGTGATTGGAATTTAATGAATTTAATTATTAGATATTGTCACAATTATTGCATGATAGTTACCTCGAGCTATGAGCAATCATGCTCATGCCACGACATTTTCACCTTAGGTTGGGGTGTGACAAGTTGGGTCAGATTCAGACCCGAGATTGACTAACACAAGCCATTCATCTAAAAGCGTACAGATCTGCGCACTAATTTTAGTTTGACCGCTATGGAGTCATAAAAATGAATTAAAATGCAAATAAAATGTCATTATAACCACAACTCAATGAATTTAGTCATAGGCTTTGGTCTCGCACCACTTCAGTTTATTATGACAAAGTTATGGCTCAATCTTTGTTGTCCAAGAATTCTGTCAATTCTGAGTCATTACAATTAGTAATGTCCTTTGCACTTTGAAATGGTTTTTGATGGAAATAAATTATAAGCCATTTGATAGGGTGAAGGATACATCATATAAAGAATATGTATCATCAAACCCTTATGGTTATTGTATCAAAAAAAATCAAATTAAAACATAAAGTTACAAGAAATGTAAGAACTTTGGTTAAGGTGTCACCTTCCAACCTTTAGTTCTTTGTCTCCTCCACAACACACACCATGGTGTATAGATTATGTGGGATTCTTGAAATGAATATATGATGGCTTTGCAACCATGTAAATGAAGAAGATGAACAAGAATAAAAGAAACCTCAAAGATAGTACAACTACTGTTACATAACAACTTCATTACCTTAATTTTTGACAAAATAGTAACAATAAGAAAAATGAAGAAGATGGAGATGAGAGAGGAGAGAGCAGAAGATAAATTCTTCTTTAAATTTTAAAAAAGAATAATAATGGCATAAAAGAAAAAGAGGGGATGATAGTCTCATATAAATAACAAGATTTAGAGGGGCTAACTTAGAAAAGTTTGTTTTGAAAAAGGTTGTAAAACTTAGAGAAGGGGAAAGGGGGTGGGGTGAACGGTTTTGAGTTAGATTATATTGTATTTTTAACATATGGGAAGAAACATTTGCTACAATAATTAGTTAGATATAGTACTTAGGCTAGTTACATGTTTAAAGGTTCATGTAAAAATTTATTATATTATAAAATGAAGGAAACACACTTATGATATAACTTTAATATCAATGAGCAATAACATGATTAAAACATAAGCATCCAACATTTCATTGATTAAAAAGGTTTCTAATCACATCGAAAACTACAACTGGGTGGGTTTCGGGTTTGTTCGGGCTAACGTATCTATCGAGATTACTTTGTTTAATGACGCTTTATTTCCCATTCATACTCTTCAATTATTATATAAATTCATCCCCTTTATTATAAAAGATCTGGTTATCCACACACCCTTTCACGTGGGGTTCCATACGATCGTGTAGCCCCTATGTAGGGTGTGTGAGTTTTGAGAGGGTGTACGAATATCATATCACATTATAAATATGTTCATTTCCTTTAATATATATATATACACACACACATATATATATATCTTCTTTACCGGATCAGTTATCTTTAAAAAGTATCGGGACATACGAATGTGACGAGTTTGGTTTATTTTGTTAGATCATATTTGGATAAGTTAGGGGAAAAGACCAAATCAGCTCTTGGGCTTGGCTAGATTAGGCTCGTCGGGTTATAATAGCCTTTGGATCCAAATGGATCACATGGCCTAAACAAATCGCATGGCCCAAATGGATCACATGGATCCAATTCCAATCGCACTCCATTCCATTCGCGTCGCATAGGCAAAAATGTTGGCGGGAACCGGGATTTGAACCCGGGACCCTCCATTCATTCCACAACAGGCCTACCATGCTGCCAAGGCAGCTGGATGTTAATCTTATGAATCCCATTCTTTATATACAATTACTCCTTTACCACCACCATTCAATCCCTTTCTAAAAGCTTGTAACTTTTTTTTAAACACTATTAGTTGCAGCTTTTAGCTTCAAGCTTTTTCTCCTAACCTAAAAGTTTCAAGCTACTCCAACTAAATAAGACTTTTTATTAAATATGAGATTTTTCTTTAAATCTTGTAGCTAAAAGGTATGCTTGGTATGGAGCTTTTAAGAGATTCTAGCTTTAAGGTTTTAATAAAAAACTCATACCCAATAAAAAGTCTTGTTTGGTTGAAAGAGCTTGAAACTTTTAAGTTATGAGTAAAATTTAAAGCTTGAAGCTCCTACTAGTAGCGTTTAGAAAAAGCTACAAGCTTTTATTATTTAAAATTACTTAAATAACCTTCCAAGATATGTATATTTAGTATTATTTTTTTGGTAAGTCCATTTTGGTTATTTTATATATTTTATTAAAGCTCCAGCTACTTTGTCAAACATGTAAATATATCTAAAAAGCTAGCTACCAACTACAACTACCAACTTCCAGCCACGACCCACCAGCTAGTTTTGCCAAACATACCCATAGTTTTTGAATCATTGTATTATGTACCTTAGATACAAGGCCGACTTAACGAGTTTGGAGGCCTAAATCGAAATGAAATTTTGTGGCAATTTCATGACCGTTGTGAAAAAAATAAAATTAAATAAAAAACGCTTACTACAAGTTTTGAACTTAGGACCTACAAGTTAGCAACAATTAATCTTGCCACCAGGACTATAAATAACTTTGAATTCACTTTGCCCATTATATATAAAATGTAATATTTATTATTATTTTTTGTGAAGTTGGAGGCCTAAATTAAACATGAACCTAAAACCCTTGTCTGATTTTACTGGCCCACAGGCCGGCCCTGCTTAGATACAGACCATTTAAGGGGTTACATTTAGGGGTGGTAATCCTGACCCAAACCTATTGATATGGGTCAGTTTGGGTATTTTTTAAAGCTTTATGGGTTGATTTGGGTAAGTTGTTTAAATCAGATGGGTCAGAATGGGCCATTACAAAAAACAGGGGGGTGTAAGTATGGGTGAATATGGGTTGAAGAATTCTAATGAACGGGTTGTTAGGGTTTACTCGTTTGAAACTCAACGCCATCCGCCACCGTCATTACGATACATCTGCTGCCGCCATCCATCAATCTGCTGTTAACCCAATCACAAACTCGTCTCTACATATCTCTATTTGAAACCCAATCGCCACCGTCACCGCCATCCGTCAAGCCAAGATGCATCTTCCTCTCCAGGACTTCGAAAAGGTACTTTTGGGACACCAATTGGCATTAAATGAAATAAAAAAGAACTAAGTACTATATTTTACTTTGATGTGGAAACGTAACAAAGCCTTTCTTTTTCTTTATAATATTGTACTTTATCCTAATCAGATTTTATTCAATTCATAAGATTTTATTCATCATTTATGAAAATTTTATAAAGAAAGCAAGAAAAAAAGGGAAAATTATTACGAATAGTGTCCTCTAATGATGAACAAGTATGGGCACATTCGCTCATAGAAAATGGCATTCACTTCCCCATTGCGTATTGGTACTTATCGAGTATAGAATAAATCTGCTTCTCTTTGTTCCTACGAACAAAATTGTTCAACTATTACCAACAGAATAGAACAAATATGAACCCTTGCGTTGAAATAATTTACTAAAACTAAATAGGGGGGTCCATAACATAGTCATAGTATAGTCTTTTCCAATGCAATAAAGTTACATAGTGTCTTTTTTCTTTCATAAAGGGGTATTTCCATGGGTTTGCCTTGGTATCGTGTTCATACCGTTGTATTGAATGATCCAGGACGGTTGCTTTCTATTCATATAATGCATACAACTTTGGTTGTTGGTTGGGCCGGTTTGATGGCCCTGTATGAAATAACAGTTTTTGATCCTTCTGACCCTGTTCTTGATCCAATGTGGAGACAGGGTATGTTTGTTATATCCTTCATGACTCGTTTACGAATAACCAATTCCTGGGGCGGTTGGAGTATCACGGGGGGGGACTATAACTAATCCGGGTATTTGGAGTTACGAAGGTGTGGCTGGAGCGCATATTTTGTTTTCTGGGTTGTGCTTTTTGGCAGCTATCTGGCATTGGGTATATTGGGATCTCGAAATATTTCAGTCAGCCATCGTCATTCATCCAATCAATCCGTCAGCCCGTCATCCAAAGCTGCCACTGATACCTCCGACATCCTCCGATACCTACGGCATCCTTCAACCTCCGTCATCCAAAGCCGCCGCCGCCGCTGTGAGCTACTGAGTGGTTGACAGTTGACACCTCCGCCGTGAGCTGCTGAACCGATTAACTCAAAGCGGCCACCTTGAGCTACTTACTGATTAATGTGATGATTGTGTCATTTGTTAGCTTTTGTAGCTTTAAATATTACTGTTTCATTTGCTTGCTTTTGTTATTATTTTATCAAAATTGATTTTATCAGACAATTGATTCTTAAATATGATTGTGAGAATTTGTTAGCTTTTGGTGATTTTCTTTGGTCTTTTGGTGATGATTGTCATTTGTAGCTTTTGCTAGCTTTAAATATATAAGGAGAAAATAGAAATATCTAGGGTATGTTTGGTTGGAGGTAACGGAATGAAGGGGCAATGGAATGGAAGAAGGAATGGAATGGATAAGGGAATGAAATGGATTATTCTATTCCTTTGTATTGTTTGGTTAACCTATGTGAATGAAATGAATTATTACTTTATGTTGTTTGGTATCCTAAAAAATTGTATGATCGAAATATAAATAATAATAACACTCCTATCTCAAAATAATTTTTTTTACAAAAAAAATCGCAATGGCGATGGTGGTGGTATTAGCTCCGGCAACGAAAATGGTGATGGTAGTGGCGACGGTGGTGGGGGGGGTAGCGGTGGTAGCATTGGCAGTGATGGCAATGCTAGGGTGCAGTGATGGTCAGGCGGCGGTGGTGACAATGTTTTCGGTGGTTACAGCGACGGTGTTGGTGACGGTAGTGGCGGTGGTTGCGCTGGTGGTAAGGTGGTGGTGGTGGAGGCGATGGTGGCGGTAAGGTGTCGGTGATGGTGATGGTAGTGGTAGTTGTTAGGTGGTGATTGTGTTGTTGAGAAAGTAGGGTGAAGGAGGAATGGAATGAAAAAAAAGAAGGGGGGTAGGAAGGAATGGTTTTGATGGAATGGGATTCCATGTGTAATGGATGATTCAATTCCATTGAGCAACCAAACACCACTTTTTTCATTCCTACGTAATAAATCATCCCATTCCCCCTATCATTCATGCATACCAAACGCTACCCTACTGTTGTGAAAACTTGATGGTTGAGTTTCTTTACTGTTGTGAAAACTTGATATTTGTTCATGTGGTTTGAATTGTTTTTTCCTTTTTTACTTGAATTTTGGTAGGTCAAGACTTATGAATATTTGGCAAATATGTCAAGTAGCACTGGCTTTGATCGAATAGTAGACATAGTATAGGTGAGGAACAAGATGATGAAGTTCATTCAGATATTTTGAGTAAACTACATTCTCGTTATCGGGACTACTTTGATCACTTACCGGTTGAACCTGATGGGAGTAAGAAAGTAAGTTGTAAAGCATGTGGAAAGAAGTACAAAACTAGTTCGAGGACATCTAACTTAAAACGACATATCCCTAAGTGTTTTGATCTTGATGAGCCAGGTCCACCAAAAAACGTGGCCCTTTAGATCTAGAAATGTACAAGGAGAAGATAGCAATTTCTATCATCAAACAAAACTATCCTTTTAGCTATGTTGAACATGAGGGAACAAGAGATTTGCACAAATTCTTGCATCCTAATGTTAAAGACATGACAAGAAACACTGCAAAGGCATATATCATAAAAGTATATGATCTAGAGAAGATGATTCTTAAAGATAAATTACAACGTGTAACTAGTAGGATATGTTTGACTTCCGATTTATGGACTTCTCTCATGACAGACGAATATATGGCGTTAACAGCTCATTATGTTGCTGTTGATTGGGTTCTAAGGAAAAAAGTGCTGAATTTTAGAGTTATACCTCCCCCTTCACAGTGGTTTTAGAATAGCAGAGCACATAATCAATTTGTTAGCAGATTGGGGTATTGAGAAAAAGATTTTTACAATTACACTAGATAATGCAAAGTATAATGATGTTTTAGTAGCTTCTTCAAAGAGTCATTTGCGTTTGAATGACGTACTACTATGTGATGGAGATTTTACTCATGTGCGTTGTTCAGCTCATGTGTTAAATCTTGTTGTTCAAGCTGGATTGAAAGTAATTGAAGGATCCATTGAATAGGTTCGAGATTCGGTTAAGTATGTCAGAGGAAGTGCTACCAGGAAATGTAAGTTCACAGATTGCATCGAATCACTTTCATTAAGATGCGGGAAACATGTTCGTCAAGATATTGTAACGAGATGGAATTCTACCTTTCTTATGCTTGATTGTGCATTAGCTTATCGTCGGGCTTATTCTCGGTTAGCACTAGTTGATTCCAATTTTAATACAAATCCATCATAATAGGAATGGACAGGGGCGGAAATAATCACAAAATTTTTGAAACCTTTCTATGATATCACGACTTTGTTTTCTGGAAGCTCGTATCCTACTTCCAACTTATATTTTCATTACATGTGGAAAATTCAATTGCATATCGAAGAAGCGATTCGCAATACGGATGATGTTATAAGTAACATGGCAAAAGGCATGAAAGAAAAGTTTCATAAATATTGGGAAAGTTATAGTATGGTCTTGTCTTTTGCGGTTATTCTAGATCCACGGTACAAGGTTAAGCTTGTTGAGTATTGTTTTTCAAAACTTGACATGACACATAAAGAGCGAAAAGAGAAATTGGCGAGTATTGTTGATAGCATGCATAAGCTATTTATGGAGTATGATATTCAATCGAAGACAATGCATGATTCTTCGATACCCGAGAGTTCAAATTTTGGTGACGACACGTTGGACGAGTTGGAGGGATTTGAGTCATTTCAAAGAGGAATATAGAAACATTGTTAACGAAAAGTCTCAGTTAACATTGCATTTAGAGGAACCTCGACTTGACAAAAACAACTTGATGTTTTACAATATTGGAAGGACAATCAACGAAGGTATCCAAAAATGGCTATAATGGCTCGCGATATATTGAGCATCCCAATTAGGGATGAGCAAAAATCGGTATGGTACCGATTGGTACCGGTACCGATTTGGTATCGTCGGTACCGATTCGGTACCAAGGTTTTAAGTTTTCGGGACCGGTATGGTACGGTACGGTACTGGTATTTCCTGAATTTTACCTTAAATACCCGTACCGGTACCAAAAATTTGCGATTTTCGGTATCGGTACCGGTCGGTACCGAGGTCATCCCTAATCCCAATTACTATCATTTCTTCCGAATCATCTTTTAGCATTAGGGGTCGAGTTTTGAACAAGTAGAGAACTTCACTACTATCATCAAATGTTGAGGCGTTGCTATGCACTCAAGATTGGTTGGATATTTTAGAAGGTATTAAAAACTCGTAATTCACTTAATTTTATGTTTGTATATATATTAATATAACATTCATTTTTTACATATTTAGATGAAAACGAGATCGATATTGAGGAACAACTTGTAGAAGACATAGAAGCATTGATTCCGACTTATAATGGTAGCAACTTATATTGATCAAGAAGGTATTAAAGTTCATTCTCTTTGCAACTTAATTTTATGTTTGTATATGTATTAATAAAACAACTATATTTTTTTAAAAAAGAAAAAGAGATCGAGATGGAGGAACAACTTTTAAGAATGAAGCATTGATACTTTCATTGTCTAGGTGAAGCATTAATCTTTTAATGTTATGGTTTTTTTTTTTTTTTTTTTTTAGAAAAATTTGAAATATATCATTGTCTAGTGGCATGATGAATGATTAATCTTTTAATATTACGATTGTTTTTAGTTGAAAAATTGAAATATATCATTGTCTAGTGACTTGATGAATCATTAATTTTTTAATGTTATGGTTGTTTTGGGTTGAAAATTTGAAATACATTTCATTAAGCCATAGTGATAATTTGGTAATAGTTTAATAGATAAGGTTCTTTTTAAATATATAACCATAAAAACAACCAAAGAGAAAAAAAAACACCAAAAAAATAATCTTTAGCTCCAAACATGATTTTAAATCCTTTCGATGATTTTCTTATGGTGTTCAACTGCTCACCTTTCGCATGACCTTTAAATATAATACAATCAGCATAGGTTATTATGGGTTTAAGTAGAGGTGATGAATAGGTCAGAATGTGTCAAGCTAAAAGTTGGAATGAGTCCAAATGGGTTGAGACCAAAAACCCCTCCAAAAAAATTCAAAAAAATAATAATAATAATAAAAAATCATAACTTAAAATATAAATAAAAAACAAAAAAAGTAAAGAAAAAAAAAACTAAAATGTTTAATCTGTTGTCCTCATTTAAAAAAAAAACCCTGAAACCCGTTCCGACCATAACCTGTTCTGACCCAAACCAAAACAACCCATTTTATAATTGACTCGTTCTGACCCTAACCCGTTTCGACCCATGACCCATTCAAGTATTCGACCCAACCTAACCTGTTTGCCACCCCTAGTTACATGCTTAATTTGTTATAATGTACGTGCGAAGGGAACTTGCATAATGAAAACTCATTATAACAACAAATCATTCTTGTAAAACTAGACACGTCGTTGTAATGTGTTGCACATACCAATTTAATAATTAAGCGGGCCATCAAAACTCATTATATTATATATTAAAATGCATCGTTCGGTTGTCTCACAAGATCCACTGTAACAACAATGTATAATTTGTGAAGCTACTAGTACAAACTACTGAAGCTACTTTCCAACTGCTTATCTGTACAAACGTTTCTTTATACATGGCTTCATCTTCTGTACACGTGCCCTTATCTGCCTCTTTTTCTATGCTACCTGGACATCACATATCATCTTTATATTCAGGTTTGTCTCTCTCTCTATTCATCGTCACTCTCTTTCGCTTGAGAGATCAAACGATTGTCCATTTTTCGTTGTTTATGGTGGCGATTGTAACTCACAAATCGTTCTGTTTCCGGCGCCGGACGACGATTGTGACTTGCTGGCGGCTTTACGGCTATCTATGGCGGCGGAGAGCAGTTGCAACTCACAAATCATGTTGTTGCCGGCGTCAGACGACGATTATAACTTGGTGGCTTTTCACAATCGTTTTGCGGCTGACTCACCGGCACCACTCCGAGTTTCCACTCTGCTATTGAGGATTTACCCATGAAGAAACGTGGATTGACTTACTGGTAGACGATCTACTTTCCTCGGGTGTGATTATGCTATTTCACCGATGGTTCTCTGGATCTGGGTTCTTCCACCTACAAAATGAACAGCACCGTAAACTTACCCCTCAGAAAGAGACAGAGGGGTCCTCTTTGGGGTAACCCTCCGGTGTGAGAATAAGTGTTTGTAGGAGAAGATAATAATATGAGAGTAAGGAAATTGGAGTGTATTGCTTAATATAGCTGAATACTGTGTAATTGAGTGTGTCTCCTTGTGGAGTTGATGTGGTATTTATAGTGCTAGGGTTTCCCATGATTGGGCTCAGACCTAATTAGGGCCTTGTTGGCCTCCTCCAATTGCTTTGCGCCACGTGTCCTTGGGACACCTGGTGCTTTTTCATTGGTTATAATCACGTGGTAGCACATGGGTTTTGCTGAGTTGTCCACCTTTCATTGGCAGCTGTCAACATCAGCATATTCTTATTCCTTAAAAAGATACCTTCTGGAAGGTTGTCTGACGTGCACAATCAAGGTTGCCCTAATCCTGATTTGGATAAGGACGAGGTTGATTATGTGCATGTGTGATATGCGCCTATCCTGAGGATGCGCGAGGTCTTCTCTTTATTCTCACGCGCAGATGTTTCATGCGCAAATGTGATATGCACGAGCATGAGATATGCGCCACGCGCGGATGCGCCACGCGCATATGTGATATGCGTGAGCATATGTGATGCGTGAGCATCTGTGGTGCCTGAGCATGTGATGCCTGAGCATGTGATGCATGAGCATATGTGATATGCGTGAGCATATGTGATATGCGCCATGCGCATAGGTTTTGGCTTTGTGCCTTCATAATGTCTTAATTTCAAGCCTCTTGTCTATATCTTGTGGGTTGACCCGCCTCGGTCGGTGTTGAGGCGGGTACATACCTCTTCAAGCCCCCCCAGTCTAATGTGTGTCTTGTCTCGCGCGAGCGAGGTAAGATAGATATTAGACTTAGTAGTTTGCTCTTCTAGTAGGGGTTTGTCTTTTTCTTCTTATTATTCATCGTTGCGCGAAATTCTATCCTTTTGGTTGAAAACGAATCGTCCCTGTACGTGGTTGGTTGTTGCTGACATGCGTCAGTGATGGAGACGTGTCAGACCTTTCGTGTGCTCGAGGTGCTACAGTTGCCTTTCGTGTCCCCTCACATAGTGTCAGGGACACGTGTCGCGCTCGCGTTGGTCCGTTCATGCGAGTGGTGGCGCGTGAACTCTGGCTGCACCTGTATAGTTTCTTTTCGTGTCCCCTCACACAGTGTCAGGGACACGTGTCGCGCTCGCGTTGGTTTACACCTGCGAGTGGGGGCGCGTGAAGTCCGATCAGCACCATTTTTTCTCTCTCCTGGGCCTATAAAAGCCAGCCCTTAGAGTTTTTATTCTTCATCTTCTTTGTTGTTTATTCGAAGCTTTCCTTTCTTTCATTCTATTCCGATTAGCTGTCTTCTGCTTCCAGATCTCTGTTCTTCAGATCATCCTTTGTCCGTTTTTACAGTTGTATGTCTGATAGCTCAGACAACACAATCTCCCCTATCCATCGCCGTGTTAAATCGTTAGTAATGTCTACATTGAAGAAGACCGGCAAGGGGAAAAGGGCTGCTGAGGCCTCATCGGAGGAGGTAGGGAGGACCAAGGCAGTGAAGAAGTGGGATGAGATCCCCTGTAAACTTAGGCAATCCGATTTTGATAGCCTTATCGCCTCTCAGGGTTTTCTCCCTGAGTTTGGCTGCATGTTGCCTGGGGCCGGGCAAACGGCGGCGGACCCGCCCACCGGCTATATATCCCTTTACTGCCATTTTTTCACCCACTGCAACCTTCGTCTCCCGATGACAAGGTTTGTGGGTGCGCTGCTTAAGTTTTATGGGATTCATATATCCCAAGTCCATCCGTTTGGACTCGTGCGCATGACTCACTTTGAGTTCATGTGCAAATCTCAGCGCGAGGAGCCCACCCCTCGTCGCTTTCAATTTTTTTATAAGCCCAAGATCCAAGATTCTTGGTTCTCATTTATTCCTCGCAGTCAGAAGGTCAAGTGCTGCACTGTTTCATTCAAGAGCCTTCATGACTGGTCTGAGAGGTTTTTTTATATCAGGGCTGGTGTGATCCCCATCCGCATGACCATGCGCGCGATATCTTCTGCGCCTGCGGATGTGGGCGTCTTCAAGAACCCAACTGGCGCCTGGGTTAAAAAGTTGACTGCCGAACCATCCCCCGCCAAGAACATTTGCGAGGAGGCACTAGTGGGGGTTGGTATGAGCAGGAGGTGGGCCGACAGCGCGACTGAACCCGTTATCCAAGTTGACGGCTTGTGTAAGTTAACTCATTGCCTTACTTCTGCGCGAACATAAATCGTTTTTCTGATATCATTTGACTTGTTTTGTGCAGTCAGCAAGGAGTATGTCCACGCCACCTATGACGAGCATATGGAGGGTGGCTCCGTCGCGCTGGGCGCTGGTGAGGTTGGCTTCCCCGATCGCTTCGATGACATGTTCATCCCTGTTGATCTGGGATTTCTCTTTGACAGCGATGCGCCTGGTAAGCCCTTGTACTTATGCATTTGCCTTTATAATACCAAATTTGGCTAACACTTTTGTTGCACGTATCGTAGACGCGCTTGAGAACTACGAGCTGGAGCTCGCGGAAGAGGAGGAGGAGGAGGAGGCGCCCCAACTAAAGCGTAAAGCTAAAGGGAAAACTGGCGCAGGGGCCAGTAAGAAACAGAAGAAAGATGATGCCCCTGTTGTTCAGGATCCTCCTACTCAGGCGAAGGGACTTGAGAAGACCCAGGTGTTTACCACCAAGTTTTCCTTGTCTTCCCTGCCTCAAAAAGTGGGCAGACCTCCTGTCCATACGAGGTATGGTGCCGCTACCTCCTCCCTTCGCGCGGCGGAAAAGGGAAGCGGCGTTGCGCCTTCGACAGGTATACTTTGCTTATCCTTTGGTTATCTTTTATGGTTCTATGAGCGCGATTCTGATAGAATTACTAATGAATCTTTGCTCACTCAAATGTTTGTAGATCCGGCGACCTTGGTGGATCAACCTCAAGCGCAACAAGATGCCGAGGCTGCGCCGGAGGTCGCTTCGAAGTCCCCTGTTTTACCCTCGAAAAAGGGTAGAATGGACTTCATGGCGATGTTCGCCTCGCGAACGGAGTTGCGCCAAGGTACGTATTGTGCTTTTATTTTCTGACTTTTTTCTTTTAGATCAAGTCATGAACCATTTCTTTTTGTTGATTTTTTCATAGGAGTCATAGCTGGCGTACAAGCTACTGGCGGCACTCCTGGCGCCGGTGCCAGCGCCGTTGGTTCTGCTCCTGCTCCTGCAAGCGCTGAATCTCCCCTTATCGGGATTACTAAGGAGCAGGAGGCCGTTTTACGCGCCGACCTGGCGGCGTCGAGACCTCCCTCACCTCCTCCTGCGCACAGCCCTCCTCGCGAGACTGATTTTGATTCTAGGTTGCAGGAGAAAAGGCCTGTTTCAGAGGAGGATGAGGAGTTTGAAGTTGAAGACTCCGACGGTGGCCGCGCCAGCCCTGCAGCGCCACGAGGTTTCGCGGCGCCGTCTTCTCGTGGGCCTGGCGCTGACTTTTCTGCTTCGTCCCCGCAGGTATAAGTTCGTTTTTGCTCCGCTGCGCGGACTTTCATATTAGTGTTTTGATGACTTAGATCATTACTTTGTGTTTGCAGGAAGCCGATCACATTTACCGCCCGAGATGGAACATTACTGAGGACAGCTCATTTCAGTCCATGGGTGTGTGTGAGGACTTCTGGGCTCATTCTGTGCCTCCAGCTGAAAGGAGGTTTCAGGAGGGCCGCGCTCGCGATGACTTGCTCAAAGATCATCTGTTTGCTGGGTCGGCTTTCTTTGCTGCCTCCCAAGAGCTTCGCTATGATTACGTAAAGGTACGTGATGCTCTTGCGGAAGCCAAGCAAGAGGCTAAAGTGTCTGCTTGGCATCTTTCTGATGCTCGAGAGAGAGCTGAGAAGCTCCAAGCAGAGCTCAGTGAGAACATAGCAAGTGCCAACACCGCCTTCGTGAAGCGCGGGCATGAGCTACAGGCTGCGCGGGAGAAGCTACAGGCGGCCGAGGCGGACGCGGCCAAGTACGCGCGTAGAGTGAGCGACTTGGAGCTTGATGCGGAGGCGCGTGACCAAGCTCTCGTCCAGTCTATAACTGACAAATCATCACTGGAGAGTGAGGTTGCGCGCCTGAAGAAGGAGCTGGTGGCCGCGCAGGCCGAGAAAGATGAAGCCTTGGCGACGGCAGCGTCTAGCCAGGAAGCACTCGAGCTTGCGCGAGCGGAAAAGGAAGAAGCCCTGGCGGCATCAGCGTCCGACAAAGAGGAGCTGAAACAGACTAAGGAAACTGTTGAGTTGTTAAACTCTCAGATTCCTGCTCTTGAGACGTCTGTTGCTTCCCTCGCGCAGGATCGCCAATGGCTAATCTCACAGGGTGTGACTCGTTGCGCCTACGCGATGAAATACTCAGACGAGTTTCAGGCCCTGGTGATGGATTGCAACGCTGCCGCGCGCTTGGTGGGTCGAGCTGAAGGGTTTAAGGATGGCTATGAATATGGCATGCTGAAGAAGAACCCATCCGACTACCCTTATCAGAGCGACGTTGCCTGCGCGGACATGGCCGCGATGGGGGAGAAGTATTTGAATACTCCCATTCCCATCCTTGCGCAGGTATTTTAACCTTAATGAGATTACCTTGACTTATTTTCCAAGTCTTTTTGTACTCATATTTTTCCTTTTGATTTGCAGATATCCGCGCTCGCTGACCAGCCCGATCTCGGCGCGCTAAAGAAATTACTTGACGAGTGCGAAGGGGCTGGTGGCGACGATGATGGCGCGGGGCATGCTGCCCCTGCTAGCGGCTCTGGCGTGGCCAAAGGATCCGCTCCTGACACTATTGTGATAGAAGAATCCATTCAGGACGAACAACTTGACTATGGTCAGTTTGGAGATGACGAGGAGCGGGCTGCGCCAGATGCTGAGGGCGGTGATGAGGACTATGAAGAGGCTGACGTCGACGTGGAGACTTGAGAAGCCCTTCATGTTTTTTATTTTTATTTGTAGTTTGTATCTCATCATCTTGTAAACTTGTAAATTTCAATGCTTTGGAATGAAATTTTGTTTTTCCCTTCTTCGCATCTTGCGCATTCTCCATTCATCTCTTTATATTGCATGTTTGCTTGTTGAATATAAGATATGCTTGCACGTTGAAATAAGAACAAGGTTGTAAGGAAATTTTTATACTTAATCCTTGTCATATTGTAAGTGATTTTGCCATATCTTGATTATGTTGACACGTGCCTTGGCGTTTTCATTATTCCTCTTTTGCGCGACGTTATCGCGCATTTATTATATGGAATTATGAGTTTTTTAGCCTTTACGTGTCAATATGTGTTACTCAGATATCCATTACAATTTCATGCGCGACCTCGACCTGAGACCTTAACAACTATGTTTTGGCATTTGCTTTGCCTTAGTTGTGCTTAGGTATTTTTATGGTCAGGCTGCGCAGCATGTAGGATGGATGTTGTGAGTGATTTGAGCTAAGGCTCACATTATCGGGCTAAGGCCCTGAGCTAAGGCTCATATTATTGGGCTAAGGCCCTGACGTTTTAGAGTTAAGACTCGTTAACGCGTTTGAGCTTGAAGCTCGCGCATGTATGTTTTACTTCGTTTTATTTCGTTTTGATGTCAATACAATGTTGTCATATTGCTCAAAATTAATAAAGGGAAGTGTGAAACATGTATGCAAAAGGTAATAGAATCCACATTAAGAGAAGATAGTGCGTATCATTATTCATAATGGCTTAAAGAGCCTTGATTACAAATTTGACAATTTTTACATGAAACATTTTCTAAGCTGTGCCGCGTTCCATGCGTGCGGGATCTTCTTTCCATTCAAATCTTTCAAAGCGTATGTGCCTTTTCCCAATTCTTCCGAGACTTGATAAGGTCCCTCCCAATTGGGGGACATCTTTCCCGGGGGTATCGCGCGGCTAGCTTTATTGTTTCGAATGACAAAATCATTCTTCTTGAAGTGGCATTCTTTCACGCGCTGATTGTAATATTTTTCCAGTTTTTTCTTGTACTTGGCTTCACTGATGATAGCCGCTTCTCTGCGTCCTTCAAGTAAGTTGAGATCCAACCTCCTTTCGCGCTCGTTATCCATCTTGTTCATCATGAGCACTCTATGGGATGGGCATCCAATTTCTGCTGGAATCATAGCCTCCGTTCCATAGGTTAGGCTAAACGGGGATTCACCATTGCTGGTTTTGCTTAATGTCCTGTGTGCCCACAGGACATTAGGTAGCTCTTCGACCCAAGAATGGGATTCTCCCTCCAACCTTTTCTTCAGCCCATTTAACAAGCTTTGATTCGCGCGCTCCACTTGGCCATTCCCCTGAGGATGGTATACCGAAGTGAAGATTTGGTTGATGCGCAATTCCTTGAGCCAGTTGGATATCTTCCTGTCAGTGAATTGTTTGCCATTATCGCTCACAATTTCCATGGGCAAGCCAAAACGGCATATGATGTGGCTCCAGATAAACTGCTTCATCGCTTCGGCTGTGATTTTTGCTAGTGGCTTTGCTTCAACCCATTTTGTAAAATAGTCTACTGCCACTACCAAAAATTTTACTCGCCCTTGCGCTTGCGGTAGGGGACCCACAATATCGATTGCCCATTTGTGGAAAGGCCATGCGGAGGTCACCGGAATCAAGTTGTTCTTTGGCCGCATGGTGTTTTGCGCATAGCTCTGACATGCTTTGCATTTTTGGATCTCTTTTAAAGCGTCCAAGTACATGCCTGGCCAATAGTAACCTGCGCTCATTGCCTTGGCAACCACCATGCGCGGGCCAGCATGTATTCCACAGATTCCTTCGTGTATCTCTCTGATCACATAGCTTGCTTCCTCAGCATCTAGGCATTTCATGAGCGGTCCAAGATAAGAGCGTCGATATAATGTACCATCAAGCAGTTCATAGTTCTGCGACTTGTGTCTTATCTTCCTCGCCTGTGTGCGATCGTCCGGTACCTTTCCCTCCTTCAAGAATTCCATTACTGGAGTTATCCATGATGAAGGGGTTGTATGAGTTACAAGGACAGACTTCGCTCCCACCGACGGGTTGCTCATTACTTCTACCCTGACATCTTTGCCAAAGTGATCGAAGCTGGTTGATGCCATCTTGCTCAGCGCGTCAGCAGATTTGTTTTCACTGCGCGGAATATGAATGATTCTGAAGCAGTCAAATTGCTCGATGAGCTTTTTCGCCTGCTCTAGATACAGAGGCATGGTGTTCTCCTTGGCATCATAAAGGCCATTGACCTGTGCTGCTACCAAGTATGAATCAACATGGGCCTCTAGCTTTTTAACTCCGAATTTGTGCGCGATGCGCAGGCCAGCCAGCAAGGCTTCATACTCAGCTTCATTGTTGGTGCTCTTGAAGTCTAACCTGATGGCGTAGGTATATTCATGATTCTCTGGATCCACCAGCTTGAGGCCTGCGCCAGACCCTTCGTTGTTTGAAGCTCCGTCAGTGAACAAACTCCAAACATTTTCTTCATCATTGGCTCGCGGAGGGTCTACCTCGCGCTGAGCCTCTTCAATTTTTCCTTCTGGGACTTCTGCGATGAAATCAGCTAAGACTTTTCCCTTTATTGCTGGACGGGGCTTATAGGCGATCGTGTGTTCTCCTAATTCCAGCGCCCATTTTGTCAGCCTTCCTGAGAGCGCGGGACGCCGCAAGACTTGCTGGATGTTGTAACCAGTCAGAACTTCAATGGGATGACCATTGAAATATCTATGAAGCTTGCGCGACGCGTGTGTTAGTGACAAAACTAACTTTTCCATGATGGAGTAGCGCGTCTCAGGATCTGTTAGCACCCGACTCACATAGTATATTGGCGTTTGGATTCCCTTGCGATCCACCAACAATACTGCGCCGATGGCGCGCTCTCCTGCTGATAGGTACAATGTCAAAGTTTCACCAGGAAGTGGAGCTGTGAGCGCGGTTAGATTTATCAAACATTCTTTTATCTCACTGAAAGCTTGCTCGGCCTCAGGAGTCCATTTGAATTGGCTTTTCTTTAAGCAATTCCTCAATGTGTTGACAATTGGGGTAGATTTGCTTGCATGGTTCGCTAGGAACCTGTTGATTGAAACCAATCTACCATTCAGCTTCTGGACTTCTTTCATGGTGGATGGCGAGGGCATGTCAAGGATGGCCTCCACCTTCTCAGGGTTCACCTTGAAACCATCCTTGGTGACCATTACACCTAGAAATTTTCCCTCTTGTACGCCGAAAGTGCATTTGCTCGGATTGAGCTTCATGTTAACTTCCTTTAGGCGCCCGAGGGTTTCTTCGATGTCTTTGAGCATTTGTTTTTCCTCCCTGCTTTTGATCACCAAATCATCCACATAGACTTCTAGGTTTCTTCCAATTTGCTCGCTGAAAACGGCATCCATAAGTCTTTGGTAGGTGGCTCCCGCATTCTTCAAACCAAAGGGCATTTTTGTGTAACAAAAAACACCCTTGTCGGTTCTGAAGGCGGTCTTGTCCTCGTCTTGTGGTGCCATTTGAATCTGGTGATAGCCCTTGTAGGCATCCAGGAAACATTTGAGCTTGAATGGCGCCACGGAGTCCACCTTTGCGTCGATGTTTGGGAGGGGGTAACAATCTTTTGGGCACGCTTTGTTGAGGTCCTTGAAGTCAATGCACATCCTCCACGACCCGTTACTTTTCTTTACCATCACAGGATTGGCTACCCATGTCTGGTATCGTATCGGGCGGATGATGTTTGCGCGCAATAGATCCTCGACCTGCTCATTCATGGCCCTCGCCTTCTCATCCCCCATGACTCTCTTCTTTTGAGCAATTGGCTCTACAGACTTGAATGTGTTGAGAGAATGTTGCGCCAGATCTAGCGGAACCCCAGTCATATCAGAGTGTTGCCACGCGAAGACCGACAATATGCTGTGAGCAATCTTTTCATTCTCAACCTCGTGTCGTCTGATATCGTAGCGCCAATTGTGATTGTTTGCTCCGGGAATTTTGGGTTAAGAATCCATTCCTCTGGCGCGTTGTCTGCCATTGGAAGTTTCATTCTCCCTTCCCGCGGAGTACTTGTCACTGCACACAAATGATCTCGGTATACAAAAGTTACACCTGTTGGTGTTGGGAACCCCAATGCGCCGTGCGCTGGCGACGGTATGGCGTTGAATTGGGCAATCGTTCCCCTACCCAAGATCATATTGTGGCATGAAGTGGTGGGCAAGACCAAGAAGTTGACAACTTCGGCTCGCTTGTGTTTCTCATCCCCCATAGTTAGCTCAAATTGTATTTGACCTAGGGGATGAATGATTTCATTTGAAACACCAGAGATTGGTGCATTCACAATTTCAAGCCTTGCTTGGTCTGTCGGGTCCAGTTTCCTGAAACATTGCTCATACATGATGTCTGATTCGCTGCCAGTGTCCACCAGGACTTTTGACACTTCATAATGAGCAATGTGTGTAGTGATGACAAGAGGACTGCTGATGGAAGGGCCTCCCCTGATTCTTGGGAAGATGACTTGTTGCTCGCGCCAATCTCCTTGGATTTGCGCGCTTCTATTTCTTGATATTTGCCCTTGCCTTCCTCCCTCAGCTACACAGATTCTTTTGTACTTTTTGCTGGCTGAGGCTCCTTCTGATTGTTCATTTTCTGGTCTTGAGTTTTTTACCAGGTGAGCCAGCTTGCCTGATTTCACATCTTTTTCAATTGCATCCTTCAAGTGGTGGCATGCATCAGTGTTGTGTCCTGTGGACTTGTGAAACTCACAGTACTTGCCACTGTCTGATGGTCCCTTGTAGGGTAGTGGCTTGGGGCTTTTGAACTGGACATTCTCAGTGCTTAACACCTGTGAAGGCGTTTTAGTGAGGGGAGTCCATATTCTTGGCAGAGGTCTGTTAGGATCTCTGCCGCCTTCCCTCTTGTCACCCTCCCCGCGATTTCGAACGTCTTTTTGTGGCTGGGGTGAGCTTGGTTGCGCCTGCTTTTCTGCGGAAGAAAAACTGGTTGGTTGCAACCTGGACCATACAGAGTTCTGTTTGCCCCTCCTTTCGTTGCTGCGCGGTGTCTCAGCTTGATGCGCTCTTTCTCTTGCCCTATCTTGGGTAATTTGTTTTTCATTTCTCGCGAAGACTCGCGAAGCTTCCATTAGTTTGGCCCAAGTGGTTGGCATGCCATCTCTGCTTACGAGAGCTCGGCGGAGTTGATCACTGCGCGCGCCTTGTATAATTGCCACGCGCAAGAGTTGCTCAGTGATACCTCCGATTGCCAGAGACTCCTGATTGAAACGAGTTATGTAGTCTTCAATCGTTTCATCATTCCTGCGCACGCAGTGCATGATGTCATCAGGGTCGCGCGTGTGTCTGCGCTGCTGTACGAAGTGGGCTTGGAACTTTTCCAATAGTTCCTCGAACCCATCGATTTGCCCAGTCGGCAAGCTCTCGAACCAGACACGCGCCGCGCCCGTGAGGCAGCGAGCAAACATGTGACACCATGTTGGCATCGTCCAGCTTTCTAGGTTTCCAGTGTTGTAAAAACCTTGTAAGAAATCGTCTGGATCTGTTGTGCCGTCATATTTTCCCAAACCACTTGGCATCTTGGTTTTGTGCTGAATGGGGGCCTTCGCGATGCGCTCAGTGAATTTTGAATGTTTCACCAAGATGGCTGGCCTGTACGGTGTGGTTACGTCCACTTGCCCTCTAACTGGTGGGCTGTACGGTATGTGCAGATCCAGATCGGCTTTGGCTCCAGGCGCAATGTTCACATGCGCGCGGAGCTGTGAGCCTCCTGCATGAGTATCTCGCGTCTTCCTCATGCTGTGCACTTCTTCATCACTAAACTCAGTGTGTGCAGTGTGAACAGAATGACCATCTTCCGGCGCGCACGCCCTTTTTGTTCCATGAACGTTTTGCTTGTCAAACGCTAGCCTTTGTGTTAAGTCGGCTGACTTTTTGTGTTTGACCAGCTCATTGTACTTGTCCATTAGACGTCGTTGCTCGTTTATGAGCCATTCTTTGGGGTCATTGGTTTCATC
Organism: Bidens hawaiensis; assembly: GCF_021521415.1. Taxonomy (NCBI): domain Eukaryota; kingdom Viridiplantae; phylum Streptophyta; class Magnoliopsida; order Asterales; family Asteraceae; genus Bidens; species Bidens hawaiensis. The sequence goes on from NW_027492511.1 coordinate 198,115, forward strand.
TTCTGGACCCATTGGTCCTTTTTGTTTCGCGCCGGTAAGATTTTGTAACGTGAGATCGTCTGGAGGAGTTTCAGTCTGGCCATGATTTGTTGTGATGAAGGGACGGTTACTGGTGGCGCGCGTAGAATCACGCGGCACCCTCAGAAACTGCTGTCCCTCATTAACATCCTCACGTTCAATATCCTCCAGAACTTGATCAACGTTACGAACGCCAGAAACCATGGTGAAAATTTGTTTTTTTTTTAGAGATCTGATGAGATCTTGTTGCCGTTGTTCCCACGGATGGCGCCAATGAAGAAACGTGGATCGACATACTGGTAGACGATCTACTTTCCTCGGGTGTGATTATGCTATTTCACCGATGGTTCTCTGGATCTGGGTTCTTCCACCTACAAAATGAACAGCACCGTAAACTTACCCCTCAGAAAGGGACAGAGTGGTCCTCTTTGGGGTAACCCTCCGGTGTGAGAATAAGTGTTTGTAGGAGAAGATAATAATATGAGAGTAAGGAAATTGGAGTGTATTGCTTAATATAGCTGAATACTGTGTAATTGAGTGTGTCTCCTTGTGGAGTTGATGTGGTATTTATAGTGCTAGGGTTTCCCATGATTGGGCTCAGACCTATTTATAGTGCTAGGGTTTCCCATGATTGCGCATATCTTTCAAACGAAGAAGCAATGCTTCAATTCGGTTGTTTAAACCTCCAATTAAGTATGAAATCAATTGACTCTTATCTTTCTTCCGTTCAAAATACCTAAATTATCAGTTTGAAATTAGGAAAAAAAAAACTTAACGGGGTTAAGTTTCTTTTTTTTTTAATGGTGGTCAAATGAAAACAAATAGTGTGAGAAGAAACCAGTGATAGCAATTTTTTAAGGTGAGAATGCGAGTTTATTATTGGCCAACCTTAAAAATATGAAATTAATAAAATCTAATTTTCCTAAATTAAATACGAAAAGATGGGCACAACGCTATATAGGTTAAAAGCATTGTTGTAATGCGTTAGATACATTTGTTACATTTAATAACGCATTAGAGCATTCTCATCCAACCCCTCATTTTATGTGAGTGGTGTTTTTATAATTTAGAGAGTGATTCAGGGTATTATGAGTGAAGAGTTTTTATATTTTAGAAAAATTAGTGATTTTTCTGTATATTTGACAAGTTACTGTTCGCTCTCTATAATTTTTTAATATATTTTGAAAGTCGTTGTGAGTGAAGAAAAGAGAAAAGGTAATGATAAAAGGTATAAAAAGTATTATTTAATTAAAATAGAGAGAGAAAATGTAATGAGTTTTAGTGTAATTTTTGGTTTAGGAATAGGGGATGGGATGAGAATGCTCTTAGAACTTCTATACGCACTATAATTTGTATAAAGATATGATGAGTATAGTCAAATTAAAAAGAATAAAATTTTTAATTTTTTTATAAAATATTTTAAAAAAGGTTAGTGAACCAAATTGATAAAAACGATTTTAAATGAATGGTAAATTTTAATAACTTTTTTATTTCCACATTTAACCATATTTAACTTCTATTAACAATTTTATACATAGTCTTATCAATCTTGTGGCATTATGTTAATCATGAATCATTGCATTCATGTGATTAACGACCATGATGTCCATGAATTCATTTTGCCACAAACTTTTCGTTATAATAACATATGTAATTAAAATTCAATCTTTTTTTATAAGCAATAAAATATACAACTAAAAAGTTGAGTTCAAATAAAAAGTATCACTTTTCTAAAAATGCTAAGAATGAGAGTATTTTGGTCCATTATCAAAATCTCAAAAACCCACTAGTTAGCATCCATCATCTTCACACAACTCCTAACTTTCATAACCCATATCTCAAAAACCACCACCATTCCACAGCCACCATAACCAGATTCACCACCCGTTGCCACCGTGTTTGCCGGAATCATTTCAATATAACACCCAACCACACCATCTTTCTCTCAATCCTCGGCTTCATTTACCTTTCCACCCTGCCATCTACCTCCACCACCGTCATCCACTCTCCGCCACCACCACCTTCAACCTGAAACGCTGTGCATCCAACCACTACCGTCCGATTAAAAGCATTTGCTCCGCCATCCGCCGCCGCACCGCCGCCTACAACTCTCTCTCTCTCTCTCTCTCTCTCTCTCTCTCTCTCTCTCTCTTTCCACCGCGGATGGGAAGCAACGCCACGCACCCGTTCTTATCTCTAAGCACGACGACCACTTGGACGTCGATGCTATACTGTTTTATACGACATAACTTCTCATTAAAATCAAAACGATTACAATAAAGTGGCAGGCAAACGGACAACAAGCTGCGCCGCAACCCCCTTCTGAATATCAAAACCAATTCTACTAAAAACAAAGCGTTGAATCGTAGGATACGAAAATGTACTATGTACGACACGCTGAACCTTGTTTAGAAAATTCACAATGTGTCGGTGAGACTTAATTTGATTTGGGGCTATATTATGATGTTTTGGATAAATTGGGACCTTGCTTAATAACACATTAGTTTGGTCTACAATAGCATGATTATAAAACATAATAATGGGATAAAATAAAAACACAATAAGATTAAATCACAATGATAATAATAACTATACTAAAACACTGTATTAAAAACACACTAAAACACAAATGTATGTTTCATCGCAATCATAAAACACAATAAAAATCGCTATACGAATGAAAAACACAATTAAAAAAAACACAATGGAAAAACATTATTTTGGTATTGATAGAAACATTATTAGTAAAACACAATTGAAGAAAAAAAATGATAAAATATAACTCTTTTTAAACTATACTCCTAAAGTAAGGAATTTGGTAAAACACGATAAAGTAACACATTTGTAGAAAAATACAATTGTTTATATAAGAAATGAAGAAAAAACACAATGCTTAGAATCTATAACACAATGTACAAAAAAACCCATTAAATTTCTAAAAATTTTTTTTATAGCAATATGGTACTCATATTAAAGATTAAAAAGCATTTGTTATTATGGTGATTTTTTTATAAGAAAAAAGTGTCGTATAAAACGGTTATAGACATTTTAAAATAATGAGGGTAATTGACATGCGTGACGCATGTAGAGAAAGAATGTGAACAAATATATGTTATTCCTGTTATGTCATTTTTCTTTATTTCACACATGATTTTCTCTCAAACTAATCTCAACCGTCAAAATCCAAAATCAATGGACTATATTATTTCTTATCCTTAATATAAAAATCATACCTTTTATTTTAACTTGACCTTCAATCTTTTTTTTATAAACAATAAAATAACAACTTAATTGATTACTATTATATAATGTTTGTCGAAAACATCAACCTGATCATTCATAACTGATTATACGTTATAACTTAAGTCCTAAAACATCAGCTTAAATATGTAAAAAAAATTAACAGAGCTAATTTATTTTAACAGGGTCTAATAAAAATAAATAGTGTGAAAGGTAGGATCGACGACAACAATTTTATGAGGTATGCCTATTATTAGCAAATCTCACAAAGATCGATGAGATTAATAAAATTCAATTTTTCTTAATCGAACTATACTATTAAAGCAACACAAGTTGTCCACATGACATTTAACTATGCACTCCACATAGGATGCCAAGTAGATGTTATGTCACTATTTCCTATTATATTATGACCCATGGCCCATTTTTCTATTATAACCCATTACCTGTAAGGCTTTATAAAATTTTGAAAAACATATTACTGTGTGATACGAGTTTCGAACCCAAGACCTCATGTTTCAAACCAAATATGCTTACCAACTCCACTAAAATGGTAATTGTGATTGATTTCTTGACTTTATATATATATGTATATGTATATGTATATATATACATACACATATATATGTGTGTGTGATTTCTCTTCAAATATAAAACCAAAATTATATTTAATAGTTTACATTTTCGTAATTCACAATATGCATTGTCTTCTCATATCTGTTAACACAACCATTTAAGACTGTTCAAAATTATATTTAATAGTTTACATTTTCGTAATTCACGATATGCATTGTCTTCTCATATCTGTTAATATAACCATTTAAGACTGTTCATTGTTTCTCTCATTAGTTTAAAATATAATATACTTTTATTTATTTTCTTTTACAACAAAACATTAGTTTTTGTAAATTTAGTTTTTAAACCTGTGACAACATTTTATTATAAATATCATTTTTATAGCAATATTGGTATGAGTATTTATTTGAAATAAATCAAACATCAAAATTTTGGATTTTAATTAAAATTATAGTGCATAATATATCAAAAACTTAATAAAAAAGTCATAAATAAAAATTATTATATTAAACAATTGAATTTATGTATTACATATAATAATTTTTTATTTTTATTATATTTTTTACCCGTATGAAATATGAGCTCTAACGTAGCACAACAATAAAGATGATTAAGATAGAATATGAAAATAAAAGGAAGAAAAGTTGCCGACAATTATCGTATTATCCCGAGGGGCCCCGATGGGTTTTTGTGCCTGAACAAAGTTATGATCACTTTTCTTTCTTTACCCTAGAAATAGTACGTACTATCTACTCTCCTATTTTTCAAAGACTAAACAAAATCATGAAGTTTTGTTTTCAGTTTCCTATTATTGTATGTCATGGTGATTATAATGTGACGACTGGTCATGTTATTTTGGTTGCTATCGGCTATTTATTTATTTATTTCGAAGTCCGTCTAGATCGATGACATTTTAATTTCAATTGAAAGGCATAAGGCGGCTATTAATTGAACATAAATTATAAATATTTATATTGGACTTTGGAGGCTTCTTCTCCATTATATTATATACTTTGTATTTTTCTTTAAAATTTGTTTGTATGTTAAAAACCTTTTACTTCCGACTCTCCATATCTATCTATATGCTATACTTACGGGCACTCATTTACTATCTTTTATCCTTTTATACACTCACAACAAGTTAAATATAGATGATTGGATATATGCTTTTAAATATGGGGGTGCATTTTAGTTCCTATAGATAGACAACCTAATGTAGTATGTTTTAGTTGTTTTCTCTATTTTTTACTATATATCATATAAAAAGAATGAATATAGAGGCTCCGATATGAATTCTTTAAAATGGCTATATAACATGATGTTACGATTAAACCAAAGGAATGTCTATGTCTTTAAGATCTTATTCTTATAAAATTCCTTGTCTAAATATTGTTCTCGTGGCACCTACGTACACGCCTACACCCAAAATCAATATGCGAGAAGATGTGAGATCGAGGAGCGCATCATTAATTCTACTTTTCTTTCAAATCACAACTTCAAATTGGTGAGGATGAATGGCCATGCATGCTACAGAGTTATACAACAAACCATTTATAAACGTGACTGGAATGACATACTGTGATGAGCATATGCCTCAACGTTATAAGGACTTAAGGCAACAAGACTACAACATGCGAAGGACAATCATTTAATTTAACTTTCATGAAGAAGTTCAAAAAATGGATTATAAATGCAACCTTATTTATTCCCGTAAAAGTTATTAAACAAATGTGCATTAAAAACCATATAAGTTAGGTATCGTGCTTCAAATTGTTTCTTTTCCTATTTCTCCATTAAGTATGCTAAAACCTTTACTAGTAACCACTATAACATAGACGAAGAGCCTTTAGTTCTTTTCTTTTTTAACCAGTCAATTCAAAACCTTTCAAACGATTTAACTAATTAATGACAACACATAAGAGTATGGCTCCAATTATACCCTACCTACAAGATTGGGTACGGTTGTTTGGTGCGTGTAATACAGTAATTGTGGTATCTTTAACTGGTTTTCAGTTAACATAATCGACATACTTACATAAGCTCATCATGATGTAGGTTTCAAAATTCGTATGTATTGATTGTCTATGTAAATTGTGTTAAGATTACTTTTCAGTTTTCACTGTTAAACATTAAACAAATAAGTACTACCATCAGATATCTCTATTTGTGGCCTAGTGGTAGGAGGCTTGGGTTTTTCAAAGGATACCCAAGTTCGATCCCTACTTGTGGCACTTTAGGTGGATATTGACAATCAAGGATTTGAGTCATGCCTTGCGAGGTTGTTACTTCGAATCCTGAGCCCACCCGGGTTTTTGTCCCGCCGTGTGTTACACCAAAGAGTTCTACTCTTGTGATGACATAACGACTGTCAAGTGGCAGTCAGTGGTATGGTTTCCTGGGGAAACGCCCAAGCCAACATAATCTGACCAGAGGGGCAACTGAACTCTAAAAATTGAAGAGTGCGGTGACCTAACACACAAGAAAGTCGTCGTTCTAAGAAAAAATACTACCGACGGATGATTCCATCGGTGAAAGTGTTGATTAAACAGGTTATCACAAAATAGACATTTTAATTCAAAAAAAAAAGATATGTTAATTAAAATACATATAATAATGATTATTATTATGGTATGTGACAATAACAATAGATAATGCATGTCTATTAGCACTAAGTATATATTTTATTCTACACAAACTCTTTATTTATTTTTGAAAATCCATTATAATTAATAATGAGAAGATTTATGGGCTATATCGTCCATTATAACTCTCAGTTGATCACCATTGACATTTGTTTTAACGGTTAACAAATATAGATGTCTAGGTATTTCATACGGGGTGTCTTAATGGCAAAAGGCCATCACCAGTTGGCATAAACCAGCCGTACGGAGCTTTTAAACACCTTCAAGTTATCTCCAGTTTCGAAAAAAACCCACCGCCCGAAAGTCCACTAGTAGTAAAACCCGGATGCCCTCAGAATCGAATTGAAAATCACAAAGATCTCAGTCTTCCTTTATAGAGCCACCAATATCCTCCCAAAGTGTTGTAAATGAGAATTGAACTTGAGTCTCCATTGAAAAACCCAAGCTCCCTATCATTACACCACATTGGATGGATAATCACCATTGACATTGATTCCAATAATTATCACAACTAACCAATATTGAACTTAATTGGCCAACGTTGCCTAATTAACCATAATTAATTGTGACAATTGAGGCAAATCCAGGTACACCTCAGTACGTATTTACCGATTAAGCAAATAAACGCTTATTACGTATTGATCAAACGATTAACCTAACGGGTCCGGTAATGACCCAGATATCCCGGGGGCATCTATAAGTGATATACGTTTAATATAAGCTAATATATTAGTATTATACCCATAGTTCGATAGCAAACAAGTTAAACGAAAACATGCTCGTTTAACTATCCGCTATAGATTTAAACGCGAAAGATAGTTACAAAACAAGCATTGTATCTCCGTTAAGCCGAAAAAGATTTACAAAACACTTAGTGGGAATGTTTTAAGCGATCCGTGAAAATATTTTCGATTTTTACAAATGTAAAGTATGTTTTTATAAATTTATACAAAAATAGCCAAAAAAAACACTCGTTTTCACACTATTTGTCGTACCCGATATGTTTTTCGCGCCAAAAACCAAACCAGAAATAAATTTGAACTTGGGCTTTCACAGTTGGGCTTGCAAATCCAGAAATTAGGGTCAAAATGGGCCAAATGAGGCCCATTAGTTCTTACGTCCGCCACATATATTATTATTGTTTTATAAATTTACTTAACCATTAGGAAACTAAGATATTTTGTACCCAAACTAGTTCCAGAACTCAACCAGTTGCTTCTACTCTCAAACCATAAACCTTAAGGTAATTATCCATATTTGGATCATTTAATCTTTGTTTAAACAAGTTTAATACCGTGTAAACATAGTTTGATTACCAAAAATCATTCTTAACCATGAAAAAACCTTAAAAATGGTCCAAATATATTTTTGATCATACACATGGTTAAGAATCATAATCATACTCTTTTTGTCTATAAACACGGATTATAGGGTTTAAACGGCGTTTTTACGGTTCAAAAGTTCGTTTTTATACCCTAGCCGAAACCCTAAGTTAAGAGGCTTCCATGTTGATGAAACTTGCTTGTTTTGTGACATAGGACCTGTATCTATCTTGCATAGAAGTGTGAGAACCCGAAAACTTGATTAGAAGGGCGAAAACGAACCAAAACCGCTAAGGTAATACCGAATCACTCGATTACGGGCTGTTTAGTATTCGATTATGATGTCCATATTTTTAGGTCATGAAATTTTTCAGAGACAACAGGGACCATATCATTGAGTCCCTGTTCAAATTTGGTATTTTTTTGACCATCTGAGAATATTTGGCGAATTTATTACCGAATTGGGGCATTTATTTGAGAAAAATAGTTAAAATGCTTAAAAAATAATGAAATTTTTCGGGGAACTCAGATTTGATATATTTTAATCACATATGAAATTTGGGAGCACTTGGAAAAACCTAAGTAGGTTTTGTGCATTCGCGTTTATTTGAATTTTCATAGTCATTTTTGGCTCGGAAATGATATTTGGCAAGATTGTTAGAGTTTGGGATTTTTCCAGGTTGTTTTGAGATATATTTTGATTACTCATAATTTTTTTTGGAATTTTTGGAGATCGTTTGGTATAAACAGACGATTTTCGGGCTAAATATGGCAGATAAAATGAATTTTTATAAATTAATAAATCAGTAAATAATTCCAGAAATATTTTTATAAAAATATACATATTTTAATTGATAAGTGGCTAAATTTTCATAATTTAAGGATTAACAAATAATTAATTGTACTAATTTAAAGATTACACAAATTCAATTATAATAAAAACCAACGAGTTCGTGATTAACGAACCTGTGGGAATATCAGAACACCAAGAGTGATCAAAAATCATATTTTTGGATTAATTAAGTAAAAACGAACTTTTTATGAGAAACCTGGACAATTTAGATAGATTATGCGCGTTTTTTCTCAAATCAAACTGAATAAACGGAAACGAGCCCCGTAGCGAATCCAGAACCCCAATATGTGATCTTTCTTTATAACTTAATCATTTTATCAACCAACACATTTACCCAAGCTTACATTTCCATAATTGTTTTCTGAACACATAAACGAACAACTTGGCCCAGCTGGGACAACGGGGAAACTAAGCCAAGTTCGGTTTTAAGTATTAGACATTGAACAACATCACAATTTAAGCCTATTAACACTTTCTGGGCGTAACAACTATACCCAAATTAGATATACAGCCCGGTTTAGTATTGAAATTATAATAATATTAAAATATTAATATTATTATAATATTGATTATAGAGACCAGTGATTACAAGTCAAACAAACCTCAAACTAACGTGCTATTGAATACTGAGTAAAAAGTGAGTTTCATGACCCCTCTCCTTAAACAGTTTTACGAACTTTTGGGGTGAAAAGCATGTTTCATTACATATACATATTTGAAACGTGTAATGATGTGAATTATCTAAGTGCTAACACACAAAAGTCCCCACTAACAAAGTGATTAACTTTAAGCCGGTGGCTTATGAATAGTACTATTGGTTTGACAAACCCAAATGGAATCGGTCTGGTTGTCGTGTCACATAGCGCCGTTTTCACATGACCATACTTATACAAACAAGCTATGTGGTGTTAGACATAGCTACCAGGGCATGTTGTGGGCGGAAGGGGAGCCATAGTGGTTGATTGGGCGTGGGAAATGGATGCACGTAGCACAAACAGTCAAGGCTTCACGGTAGCTTAGCATAATTACATCATTTACATACATATATACTTATATCATAATTACAAGTGTTACTTGTGATTACTCATAACTGTTTTCTTGAAACGCGTGAAACTCATCAACTCTAGTAGTTGACCCATAAACGTGCTTTTCATGTATGGTACCAAAGTTGGATAATGTGATGACGTGCTACCTGTCGTGGAAGGTGCTCGATGCTTAGTGAATAGATGCAAGTTATTAGTAAGGAGTGAGACAGTTAATATATAATTTTGTTTGTATCACCTAGACTGTAGACAGAGATAGAAGGATGTAATATAATGTAAATTAGTTTGTAATGTTTCATTATAAACAATGTTGTTGATACCAGAGGTGTCTGTTACATTCCCGTTTTACGCTTCCGCATTTTGCTTGTCGGGGTATGACATTAATTACCTTACCGGTAACTTAGATTAACTATCATTGGCCAATCTTAAGCCTACTGTCACACCTGATTTCATGGGCCTAGGCGTGTGAGCATAGTTGCTACATGTTTTATAAATATATCAAAATTGTTGCGTAACGGAAGTCTTTTTCTTTAAAATATTATTACATTGAAAATCTCAGGAATTAAACACCCGATATAGTCTTACAAAAGATTAATGGAAATTCATTAATTTGCATCCATTTTACATATTCAAAATATCTAAGCTATCAGATCGTCTAACAGCTAATATCACTATCTTTTATTGCTTATAACCTACTTTACTGATTACTTGGAAAATAGTTTATAAAATACTTTAGCAACACATGCTAGTGAACACGTTAACTCTAAAACGTTTTTATAAACCTTTAGACCGACATACTAATTATATGCACATAGTCAACCCTAACGCCTTATAGAACGACGCAATGAGCAGGGAATTGATGCTAGGTGTGGTAGGGTATGCCTACCCTCTGTTCATATATGTATGGATCCGGTGTAAGACTCCGGACCCAGGAGCCCTACTTTCACGTTGGTTTTACTCATAAACTCAGTTCGTTACAGCAGAAGCACATACAATTTGCAGTGGAAACTAAAACTTTTACATAAACTCTTCATTCACTAACTAGTCTTCAGTATAGATAGCCTCGTACGCATTTTAAGCTCTCCGCGTCATCAACTATACCCGCATGTATACTAAAATTCAGCTAAATGCTGAGTGAGTTCTAACGTTTCTTTATTTTCATAAATGATCAATTTAAAACAATTAACACGTGTCTCTTTCGTGTCCGAATATACATTTACACGACCTTTCTTTCGTTCGTATTCGTTTACATTCTTACCCTTGTCTTCTTCATTCATATCAGAGCATGCACACCGTTCATATACGCTATTTATTTTCCTAGTATCCATAGCTGGACCAAGCAATCACACAACGTATGTGTATACGTTCATTAATTGCCATACCATGCAATCGTACAACATACATGCACGTATTTATTAACTACCACACCTAGTATCCTTAATTGGACCACCTATTCATTTTATCCATAACTGGACTACCTTATCATCGTATCTATAACAGGACCACATTACCTTTTGTATCCATAACTGGACCACCTTATCATAGTATCCATAACTGGACCGCCTTACCATAGTATCCGTAAGTAGACCATATTACACATATATTATTCTATCAGTTAATAGCTTGTATCTATAACTAGACCACATACACGTTTATTATGTCCACGTTCAGTACCTTGTATCTATAGCTAAACCACATTACCATAATAACACATGCCCTAAACACAGTATAGGCTTTTATGTCACACCTGAACCTAACGGCAGAACATTCTGGGGCGCGACAATATTTGTATGATATCTCAAAGATACTAATATAAAGCGTCGATATCTAAATTTATTCATTCATAATTAAAGTACACAAAGTGTTCAAATTAAAATAAAAATACAACAATTGGGTTCTATCTTTATTAATTATCCTAAAGTCCAATTTAACTTCTCCACTTCAAATCATCTGTAATAACAACCTGTAATATGCGTAAAAATAATATGTCAACAACACATGTTGAGCGAGTAATTCACAGTTTGGTGTAATAATAATATTGAAAAATAAAACAATTAATTGCGTTAGTGAATAACATTAATTAACACAAACAAGTAGATGTGTCTTTTCAACATGTTACTAGATTCGGGTTTGTTTACTTGGATAAGTTCGCAACCAATAAGTGCGTCTTTTTGAACATGTCACTAGATTCGGGCATGTCTACTCGGACGACGTATGATCATACTAAAAAGGATGAGGATGAGATACCAACCAATCATAAAAACAGTAAACACATAAATCATATATCATTCAACAATTAATCGAGCAACATCACAACCACGTAATTTATGGAATTGTGTTTTGAATATAATTATATAATAGTAAATAGCTTAGTACACATAGTGGCCCCAAAACAAAAAAATAAGAAAAAAGGGATGTGATTACTCTCCTTAAAATAAATAAAGGCGGTAATGAGAAAACGGGTAAAGCGGTCTAGTTAGTTCCACGAGAAGCTTCAATGATATATTCTAATTTTAAAGGCATAACTAAAATAAATATTCTAACGATATAAACGAATAAAACATGATAGTATGGGCTTATAACGGATTTGGGATCGAGGAATAATAATTTATATTAATTTTATATGAGTGTAATAAGAACGTAATCAATTTAAATGTTATTACAAGTTACGTATTGATTTTTAAATAATAAAATGTTAATTTTAATACTATAAAATTATATAAACGCATATTATATATTTAAACGAAAAACTTGGTTTGAAGGTTTAACAATGACTGGTTCAGACGGGATGAAACTACTTTTTAGTTATTTATTTATAAAATCCTATTAGGTTAATGATATATATATATATATATGAAAAATTAAAATACAAAGGGAGACAAAAATGAGAAGTGTGAAAAGGATTTGTGGCCACACAAAAAACCCTTCAAAAAAAAAATCCCAAAAAATTAGTAAAAAAATCATAACTCAAAATATAAATAAAAAACAAAAAAGTTTAAAAACCAAAAATGCTTCCCTCGTCATTCTCGTTCCAAAAAAAACCATCCGAAAAGACACAATGCAGAGACAAAAGACACAATGACGAAAATGAACAAAAGACACAATTATAACTAAAAAAGACACAATAAATCTCAAAATATAACACAATGCCGAACAAAATATAACACAATATTGAGTAATATAACATAATATCAAGAAAAAAAGACACAATGTCAAGGAAAAAAGACACAATCAATAACGAAAATAAACACAAAACACAATGCTAAACAAAAAGACATAATGGTCATTTTCACTTAACATTGTGTCTTTTTCAAGTTGTTTTTTTTAAAGAACGAAGAAGACGGTGAAAGCATTTTTGTGTTTTTACTTTTTTTGTTTTTTTTATTAAATTTGGAGTAATGATTTTTTTTATTTATTTATAAATTTTTTAAAGATGCTTTTTTGTATGGCTATAAATCCTTATATATATATATAGGGAAGGGATCTTTTGAGAACCTTGTTGGGCTTTAAGAACTTAATAACTTCATTCTAGGCTACACATTTAATTAAATGGATTAAAATATGTGGTTGAGATTAAATCTGATTAAAAAATCAAAGTAGGGGAGAGAATAAAGATACAAATGGTTACACCATTTTTTACGCCAGTTACACATATGTAAAAAATCGACTCGGTGCGTAAAAAATTATGTCATTTTTACGTGTATGTAACCTACATATATTACGCATGTGTAAAAAAAATTCAAAAAAAAAAATTGTTACATTGAGTTCTTTCGAGTTCTTAAAACTCAAGGTGGTTCTTATTTGAAAATTTTCCTATATATATATATATAGGGAGAGGATCAAGAGATAATTCCTTTTTAAAGAGAGAACCAAAGAACAAATAAAGAAATATTTTTAATTTAATTAAAAAAATATGATTAAATTTTTTTTTTCATCCTTCTTATATGTTGTTTTTCTTCACTAGAAAAAAAAAATAAAAAAATATAAAAAAACTCATTGTAGTGCACATATGCAATACATTGACTTTTTTTTATTGCATATGTGCACTAGTGTGTATTTTGAAATGGTGCAATATTGTTGAATAGCATATCTATGCAATTTTTTGTATTTTATTAGTGCAATGGTGTTATATTATATAAAGAAATAAAAAAAATCGATATAGTGCATATGTGCATTAGTGTTGTATTACGTATATGCGATAGTGTGTTGCATACAATTATTAGTGTTGTAATTGCATATATTCAATAGTGTGTATTGTATAATGCAATGTGTTGTATTATATGTAATAAACCACTATTGTATATATGCAATACACATATGTGCACATATGCATATGCACTATATCGATGTTTTTATAATTAGGAACAAGATCATCTTATTAGGAGGAAAGAAAAAAAAATCACAAAATATTTTTTTATAAAAAGTGAAAAATAATTCTTTATTGATTCTCTAGCTCTCTCTAGATCCCACCCATATATATATATATATATATGTATATATATATATATATATATACATATATATATATATGGGTGGGATCAAATGAAAACTTCTCTTAAAAAGAAAACTTAAAAACTCCTAAAGAATTATTTTTAATCTAAGTTTTTTGTAGTTTCTTTTTTCATTATTCTTATATGTTGTTATTGTTGCCAAATAAGAAAAAAAAAAACTTCTCGGTCACCTCGTCGGTGTAGTGTGCATTGCATATATGTAAAAGTGTTTACAACACTATTGCACATATTTGATACACACTATTGTATATATGCAATATAAGACTAATACGCACATCGAATACACATTAGTACGTATGTGTAATACAACATTTACGCACATATGCACTACATCGACTTTTATTTTATTATTATTTTTGCATATAATACAACACTAATACGAATATATATACAATACACAAATATATATTAATATTGAATATATGCAATTAAACACTATTGAACATAATAATACATAGTAATACACATGTTTGATACAACGGTATCACAGAGTAATACGTATGCGCATTACAACGTTTTTTTTTTAATTTTTTTGTTTTTTTCGAGTGAATGGTAACAAAATATAAGAATAATGACAAAAACGGAATTTTAAAAATATTTTTTTATTTTTAATTAAAAATAATTTTTTAGTAGTTTTTAAGTTTTTTCACTAAAGATGAGTTTTCTTTTGATATTCTCCATATACACACACACACACACGGAAAAAACGAGAATTTATTTTGTGTTCTTCTGTCTAATTGAGTTATAGTCATGGTTGTAAAAATTCTGACTAGATCCTGATTAATCAATCACCAAGTAATCCTAAATAATTCCAATTAATCCCGGTCATCACGCTGCCCAATTAACGACTCGTGATTACTACAACATTGATTTTAATATCTTTTATTTTTAACTTTTTGAATAACGTTTAAAACATGTCCAATCAATCAATCATTGGCAGTCAATTTGATAACCAGCTTGGTTTATTGGTGCATAATTACATGCCCTTCCTCGACTATAAATAAAGCCTTAGAGATTATGTAAGGTGATATATTCACTTTAATATACAAACGTCAAGAAGACCATGGTTTTGCTAGGGCTTCTTGTGTTTCTCGTACTCATCCAGTCTCAAGCAGCCCATTTTATTCCAAAAACCTATGACTATGAGGTTATATATTCATTCATCTTTATTCTTTTTAGGAGATTACTTATTTACTTACCTATATAGTATATATGCTGCATAAATTTTGAAGAACTTTCTCATCTACAGGCCGAATATTTAATTTCCCTAACTCCTTTCTTTGTTTATTATTATTTTCTTTTTATAAAATATTAACTTTTTTTAAATGTGATGAAACAAGGGATAAATTAACCGTCTCTAATTTGCTTACTACAGTATTCATTTTGAAAATTTCTAGCTGAAATACGAGTTCATCAAATTATCCTCTGCAAATCTATTAACCAAATTTAATGGATTTTGTATTATAACACGGTGAAGAATCTAATCATGTCAACATCATTGTTTGATGAGGACAGATCGATATGATTTTGTATGGACAAATAAAAAGTGAATGAAAAAAATGTACTAACTTTTCCGAGATGATACGTTTGGCCTTCAAGTAGGTTAATGTAATAATATATATTACTAAAAATAAATAAATAAATAAATAAATAGATGCCTTAAAGTTGCTGAGGGTTAACTACAGTTAGGGCTTTTAAGTGTTGAATAAATTGTTAATAAAAACCCCAAGTTTTTGAAACAAGAACACATAACCACGTACGAATACGAAGTAATGAGTTTTTAGGCTGGTGTTAGTGACAATCTAATCATACACTGTTTTCAAGCAATCGTTTGAGATTGCATTAATAGTCGTTTGAAGGTTAGGGTTTCCATCCCTAATTTTAAACGGCCGTTTAAGTTTTTGGGTTGGATGATGGTTTGAACTTGGAAGTGCCGTATTTGTACAAACCAATTGGTCATTGGTTGTTCAATAAATTAATAAATAAATAAACGACTGTGAATAAAACAAGAAACTTGATTTCCAAACTCGCCAATTTTATGGAATGTTTCAAAAACCATCATTTGTACAAACCTGCTATAAAAGAAAACATGTAAAATTAAGTTACACCTTGTTTCATAAGAACGATGGAAACATTCTTTTTTCTTTTAAACTTGATTTCCAAACTCACTATTTCATAAAAAAAATTACACCTTATTAGATGAACATTATTAGATGAGCATGAGAATATAAAGTTAAATTTATATAATTTGCTTATAACGGTGATTTGAACTTTTACCAAGCGATTCAACACTTTAATATTTTCAATACTTTAATATCATTAGGCTATTTGTCCTTTGATAGAGAATGATAAAAGGTGGTTAACTGTGGCTTGCTATAATTTATTGGTTGTAGGTTAAAGAATCTAACTTCACAAGGCTATGCAAAAACAAGACGATTTTAACTGTTAATGGAGAATTTCCGGGTCAACCATTTACGCTCGTAGAGGAGATACACTAGTTGTTAATGTCAAAAACCGAGGCAACCTTCACATCACCATTCACTGGTATATTTCATATGCACTTATATTTTTTAAAATAAAAGACTGAACGACATATTTAAAAGAAAAAAACGTAAAATTACCAAGAATTCCGTCTTTCTTAGCCATTAATCATTTTAGCCCTTAAGCTTAACTTATATGAGACAGCTAATATATTTGATTTGCAATTAAGACATCGATCAAGCACCATAAAGATCGATTAGATTATTTCTTGTTAAGTTTTAGCCTTCGGTATAACTAAGAATTATAAATATTTAATTCGTGTTGAAATAAAGGTTTATATTTATTAATGTTAGGCATGCATATTTTTTTAAAAACAAATTTTTTAACACCATGATTCCATCATACCTTGTATTTGCAAAAATTTAAACCTACCACTACACTTGTGAGAGGTCATACCCTATATCACTAACCCAATTGGCCATGAGTCGCTAGACATACATACACTTATTACTTACAAATATTTATACAAGACTTTAATGAGTTTATAATTTATTTAAACTATAAAAATCCATAAGCTCAATAAAATTCTTAAATTTATACCTTTTTAACACATTCATTTCTTAATACATTACAAGTTTTTCAAATTATTAAGAATATTTAACCTAACGCATAGTTTAGAAAAGGGGCTACTGTTACTCTATAGAGCAGTAACTAAGTTTTGAAATTATTTCAATTAGATCACTTATAAAATATTTTGTTCCAATCAGGTCACTAAAGATTCTTTTGTGTTCTAATCCTAGATATTTTACCTAGATAGTAGATTATCTAGGTTTTTTTTTTATTTTTAATAGTTTGACATTGAATAATATTTTTTTAA
This sequence comes from Bidens hawaiensis, assembly GCF_021521415.1. Classification (NCBI taxonomy): domain Eukaryota; kingdom Viridiplantae; phylum Streptophyta; class Magnoliopsida; order Asterales; family Asteraceae; genus Bidens; species Bidens hawaiensis. Next base: position 215,678 of record NW_027492511.1, read on the forward strand.
AAATTGAAAAAATTAATAAAAATTAAGAAAAATAATTTTTAAACTGTGAAAAATAAAAAAAAATCTGAAAAATTGCAAAAGATCACAATATCATGAAAATTTTCCTAGTTTTTTTTGTATGGAAGCAATTAATAATTCTATTATTAAATATTTAATATCACCTAACTATATTTTTGAAAATTTTCTAAAAAAATGGTGGTTTCTTATAAAAAAACGTAACTTAAAAAATGGTGAACTACTTTATTATTTATTTATTTTTGCAAATTTAAATTATTTTCTCAATTTTTACTATTTTTATCAATTTAAAAAAAAATATTTTGTAATTTCAAACTATTTATAAAAAAATAACCTACATAACCTGCTATCCAGGTAAAATATTTAGAATTGGAACACAAAGTAAACTTTAGTAACCTGATTGGAACAAAATATTTTATAAGTGACCTGATTGGAACAATTTCAAAACTTGATTATTATTCTATAGAATAATCCCTTTCAGAAAAAGGAAGAAAAAAAAACTTATACCTAATCCCACCTATGCATCCAATTGTCTCCTTGCCATATCCGTCAGAAACATACACGGACAGAATGCTCAATACAACAGCGTTTGTGGGAATCTATTGCGGTTGGTCTTAATACAATGACCCTTCAAGTTTTTCAGAAGTTTAGCCTCGTTGTTAAAAAAAAGTAATAACAATTAATGGACGTGTGCTAAGTGTCGCCGTTGATTTCCTTTTTATTACATATATCAAGACCATAAGACGTTATGGTTAAGCCTTTGATTTGTAATTATGCATTTTCAATATACACTGAACATGCATGTATAATGATTGTGTTTTTTGTTCCTTTTTCTATTTTGGTAAGAGTTCACATCCGAATGAAACGCCAACATATAAAGAATGAATTAGTTCCAACATATAAATAATGGTTGCCTATTTTTGCGACACAAATGGCTTTTTAGTAAGATATTTATATTTCGACCTTTCACCATCATAATACACGAAATGAGAAGTCTAAAACGCATCAAGTAGTTTTTATTTGATATTGTAAATAAGTTATTTGAGATTGAAGTTTAATATATTACTTCAAAATACAATAACTTTAGACCAGATAGAACATATAAGTTAATTTATTTATTTTAATTATTCTTTCTGAAATGAATAAATGCGATTAGATGTACGGAAACGTCTAAATACATACGCAAATGTCTAAAAAGTATGGAGACGTCAAAAAAAAAAAGTACTAAAACTTTTAAATATGTACGGAAACTTGGAGGTAGCGTATGAGGCATCTAAGCAGAAGGAAACAACTAGGGCTCAAACATTTATTTATTTTTTCTGATTCTAGACTGTTTTATGATCCCAATATTTTCAGGAAAAACGTTTAGGGACTAGATGTTTCTTCAATGATTGCGTCTATATAGATATTTCCTCTTAGCACGTGTCAGCACATAAGTGGTTCACTTACTCGAGAAAGCCCCTATATGGCTATATCTTAGACTGTTCCCCTATGTGTTACCTTAATTTGAAACTTTTGTTTTTCCCCAAGTGCCAAAGATTTCCTATGTTTATTTTTGTTTTTAGTCAATGATTAAATGGTTAATTTTTGTGATTTTCCTATGCGAAATGGTTATTTCCTTCGCTACTTTGGATTCAAGATCGTTAATTCACTGCCCGAATTTTGAAGTGTAGTTGTGTTTACCTTCTGGTAGCTAGATCTTTATTTTTTTTATTTATTTTTCAAGTAAGCTGTGCTTTCCATACTAAAAATTAATATCCGTTTTTTAATAGTATTTATAATTAAAAAATAATTTTATAGTAAAAAAAATATCAGCGGTCACAAATCTCACCAAACTCAGATAGCTTTTAAACTGGTTATAACATCGCATTTATTTGTGAAATCCTTTTATCATCAAACCCTAAGTCTATTATTAACTGCTTACAATAAATAAACTTAAAATCTAGAAAAATATATAAATATTAGAAAAAAATATAAAACAACCACGTAATATGAGAGAGAAAAGTTAGTTACTTTATATTTATATACTAAATGATATTATGTCATGATGGCTTACGAAGTATTTTAGTAGCCTACATATTTTTTACAGTATTTGTAAAATAGTATTTGTGGACATTAAAATTAATTTTCCACGCCAAAAAGAAAAAAAAATCTTATGCTCACCTTACCTTGATGGCTTGATCTCTTGATATCACAAATTGTGGCGTGTGATGATACAAATTGTGGCGTGTGATGATAAAGAAATGCAAACCTCCCCTCCGCACACACAAATATAAGGCCATAAAGCATTCCCAGTCTATTTCTTACCATACATTCATATATATTATATAATTACATTAAAAATTACTGTATTTTCTCTCTCCTGTTCAATTAAATAATACTTTTTATACCTTTATTATTATCTTTTCTCTTTCCTCCACTTACAACAACTTTTAGAAAATATTAAAAAATTATAGTGAAACCTCAAATTTAACTTTCCCCCATAACATTTTCTCTCTCTTCTACTCGCAACCACTCATAACCATACCATATCATTTACAAATCTCTCACACATATTTTTAGAGTACAGGCTAAGAATGCTCTAAAAGCAAAATAAACCAATAGACTTTTGGAAACACAAATACCAAAAAAGCTGTTTAGAGAAAATAAAAAATGAAGCAAATTAACGCTCATCATTTAAATTCGATGGCATGACTTGAAACAATTTAGCAGAAGTACTAAATTCATATAACAGTTGGATATAATAAAAACGAAGTTGTAAACTAATTTTTTATTTTACTTTAGGCATGTTGCAAATAGAGAGATGATATATCTCTATTCGAACGTTACTTATTTTCTAAGGACTTTTGGAAGCTCTTATTAGGTGACACAAAAATTAACAAAAGATGTTGTAATTATAGGCATGGAGTGAAGCAGCCAAGGAATCCATGGTCAGATGGACCTAATTTCATCACACAATGCCCAATTCAACCCGGTGCCAATTTTAGCCAGAAAATCATTCTCTCCGATGAAGAAGGTACATTATGGTGGCATGCCCATAGCGATTGGTCTCGTGCCACCGTACATGGTTTGATCGTCATACGGCCAAAGATAGGAAGACCTTACCCTTTCCCTAAACCCTACGCCGAGTATCCCGTTATTCTAGGTTAATTTTTCATTCGTACCCTTGATATTATTATTAGTAGTTTAATTATATGTAATCCTAGTTATTGAACTTGGTCTAATTGCAGCTGAATGGTGGCGTCAAGATGTTGAGGCTGTGTTACTGGACTTTTTGAAAACAGGAGGGGATCCTAATACTTCTGATGCTTTAACCATTAATGGCCAACCTGGTGATCTTTACCCTTGTTCTAGTTCAGGTTGGTTTTTTCTTTGTTTTTATTATTAATGCTATCATTAGACTCAAGTTTGGGCTTCTAAAATGAAATATTGATCTTTTAAAACCGAATCGTTTCCATAAGTCTTTTGAAATATTGGGCTCATTAAATAAATCTAGTTTATCTTTTCAGAAACAACAAAATTCTTTGTGGAACATGGAAAGACTTATATGCTTCGGATGGTCAATGCTGCAATGAATCTTTTGATGTTCTGGGTGATCGAAGGCCATCAAGTAACGGTTGTAGGAGCCGATGGTGCATACACAAAGCCACTCAAAACTGACTATGTTGTGATCTCCCCTGGCCAAACCATTGATCTTCTTTTCAAAGCTGACCAACCCATAGGTCGATATTACATGGCGGCCAAACCATATAATAGTCAACCACTACTTAGTTTCGATAACACCACCACCACCGCCCTCATTGAATACAAAGGCTGCAATACTTCATCTTTGCCTCCGGTTTTGCCACATCTTCTGAAAGTCAATGACACAAAAGCGTCGGTTAATTTCACCGGAAGCCTTGGGAGTTTAGCTACTTATGCTCATCCTATTGATGTTCCATTGAAGATCACAAGAAACTTTTTGTTTACAATCTCAATTAACACTTTACCATGCTATAATAATCCGTGTTTAGGACCTAGGGGATTAAGGTTTGCTGCAAGTGTAAACAACACATCCTTTGATTCTCCCAAAATTTCCATACTTGATGCTTATTATAGAAGAATCACTGGTGTGTATGGAGATGCATTCCCAAATTTCCCACCTTTGTTTTTTAATTTCACCGCGAATAATATTAGTACTTCATTGGAGACACCGTTGAATGCCTCAGAGATTAAAGTACTTGAGTACAATGACACAGTGGAGCTGGTGTTTCAAGGAACAAATCTCGTTGCTGGCATCGATCATCCTATGCATTTGCACGGACATAGTTTCTATGTTGTTGGATGGGGATTTGGTAACTTTAACAGAAGAAAGGACCCTTTGAATTATAATCTTGTGGATCCTCCTCTTCAACAGACCGTTGTAGTACCAAAGAATGGTTGGACAGCCATTAGATTCAAGGCTAATAACCCTGGTGAGATTTAGTTTCAGAAACAGTTACAATGCATACATGAGCACTAATCACACACTAAATAACCTAACCTCTCCATCTTATCATATTTGAAACATTTTGTCCCTAGTAACTTATTTTGCCGTGTATACTTTTTCATATTTTTGTAAGAAGGATAGCGATATCAGTTTTGCGAAGTAACCATACTTTCTCATTCATGCAACATTATCACTTTGAGTCCTATATATATTGAATGTGTATACAAATTAGCATACCATATAAATGGGAACTTCAATGTGAATATGTGATCTAATGCATGGTTTCCTAAAACTGATCACTAACAAAACTAAAAACCTAAACACTAGATTATGAACTTAAGTTTATTTAGATAAAACGTAACCATTACCTTTTTCTCTTACAGGTGTATGGTTTATGCATTGCCATCTAGAACGTCATTTAAGCTGGGGAATGGAGATGGCATTCATTACAAAGAATGGTTTCACGGCAATGGAATCAATTTTGCCACCGCCTCCGGACATGCCACCTTGTGCTTAGAACATCATACCCGTGCGAAGTATCTATGTTGTTTGAGTTTGTATGTGTATCATGTAAGTGTTAATCTGGGTTTGATGCGTATAATAAATTAAGTGGCCTTTGATCTCTACTAGTAGCAAATAAGTGTTTTGGTTCAATGGTTTGTATGTGTACAATATAGAAAAATTATTAATTAAGAAAGCTTTTTCTTTGCTGGTAGCCGAACAGCTTTATAAGTTGTTTATGTTTTCACAACTTCGTCTGGATAGATTTCTTTTTGTTAAGAATCATGTAAAAGTTGTTTATGCTGACAAAACTCCAGGGACTAAAACTACCAAAATGAAGACTTGAATGACCCATTTGTAGTTTGTGCTTTCTTGGGTCTATAACCAACCCATTTTCATGAAACACCCTTTATGAAAGACCCATTCAACTTACCATATATATACACACCCATCTTCTTCATTTGTGCTTGCTCATTTCTTCATTTCTCTCTCAAATTCTTGAATTCTAAGGTTGTTCTTCATAAGCTAATCTTTCATTTTAATTAACTTCTCAATACTTAAAGCTTGATGTTACAACATATATATAATACACACTCCTTGTTTACCTTCGGTCTTTCATTTCTCCGGTCTCGGCCGGTTGAAGTGTCGGGCTAGTAAGGCAAGGTTACATGGATGACTTTGTAGTCCTTTTTTATATATTTAACAAATCTAACCATATAACTTGTTATACTTGCTTAACTTCTACATATTTTAGTTTATTGTTCATATTTGTCAAGCTCCATGGTATTGGGTATGTGGTGACTAGCCTCGGTTTCATCCCGAGTTGAGAAACGAACCAAAAACCGAATTTTTGTTTAAAAACATTATTGTTAACTTTTTGAATGTAAAACTTGAGGATTATTATTTATAAGTTATTTTACAAGTTCCATGGTAATTGGGTATGTGGTATCCATCCTCGGTCTTATTCCGAGTCAAGGACCGAACCAAAAACCGAACTTTTGTTTAAAAGCTTTATTGTTAACTTTTTGAATGTAAAACTTGAATATTATTATTTATAAGTTATTTTACAAGTTCCATGTTAATTGGGTATGTGGTAGCCATCCTCGGTCTTATTCCGAGTCAAGGACCGAACCAAAAACCCAACTAAACCGAGTTCACTCGCTTAAGACACACAAGTGTGTTTTTAGCCACCAAAACTCATATTTTTCTTCAATATTATATTTTAAATCAATTTTAGTTAGTTTCTCATACTTGGCATGTCGGTAACCAACTTGATCTTATAACAAGTTCGAACCGATAAGGTCGTATACTCGCTTAACGAACGTTAAGGTTCTTCACAATAGAACTACATACTTGGTTAAGTCTATTTTGATTTTATTGAGTTATCTCATAACATTTATTATCTTGGGAAGTTAACTGTGAGCTTGGTCAATTATCAAGTCTTGAACCGACAAACCCGAACACTCGTTTAAATCTCGTTTTGGGTATTCTCGAACCGACAAACCCGGCTCCACATTGCTTGCTAGCTAGTATAGTAAAGGTAGAGGAAATAAAATTAAAGTGGTAATACATACGCACACCAAAGTCATCCATTACAACTATATACGAATCTAAAACTTTGAGGAAACTAATTAGTAGCTTTCTTTATTCATGTTTATTGTAGGTACACACAACAACAGGTTACATTTAAACAGCCAACTTACAGCTTTCAAAAAGGAAATAAAGGAATTAAACCAATGACATAAGAGTCTAAAAAACAATAAAAGAAATTAGAGAAAATACAGAAAGGTTTTAGGCATAAATAGAATTACTTATGACAAATAAATATGATGAATAGATCCTCTTTTAACACTTTGGCATATCTGATGGCGGAGGCAAGATTCTTTCGTCTACCCCTTTTCCATTTCTTACAATGAATATCATCTCCATCCCCCAACTTACATGGCGCTCGAAGTGACAATGCATAAACCATACTCCTGGAAAATGAAGTGTATATATTAGATAATTAAAATATTAACAAATGTAGAGATTAATTACGTGCATGGAAATGGGCTTAATTACCAGGGTTATTTGCTCTAAATCTGATGGCTGTCCAACCATTTTGAGGAACCGCAATAGTCTGTTGAAGTGGAGGGTCAACAAGATTATAGTTCAGAGGATCCCGTTGTCGATCGAAATTTCCAAATCCGGATCCCACAACATAGAAACTGTATCCATGCAAATGCATGGGATGATCTACCCCTGAAACCACGTTTGTTCCTTGGAAAACAAGCTCCACCGCGTCATTATATTTCAGGACTTTAACCTCAGTCCCATTCGTCGGAGTTTGTAGCGAGATATTCAGATTATCTTGTGTGTAGTTGAAGACGAAAGGGGGGTTATCAGGAAAGTCGTCACCATAAACACCATTCACTCCGCGGTAGTAAGCTCCAAGAATGGAAGTCCTTGGAACGTCAAATGTAATATTGTTTATGCTTGCGGCAAACCTGTTACCCCTCGGTCCCAAACACGTAGTGTTACTAGCACAAGGCAATGCGTTAATAGAGAGTGTGTATAGTAACTTCCTTGTAATTTTCATTGGCACGTCGATCGGATGATCCCTGCTTGCCAAACTTCGTAAACTGCTAGTGAAGTTAGCAGATGCATTTCGGTTATTAAAAGCAGGAAGAAGAGGGAAAATAGGTGAGGGTGAGGGGGTGTATTTTCCATTGTACTCGATGATGGCTGTGGTGGTGGTGTTATCAAAGACACTGCGAGGATTGCTGTTATAGAACTTTGCGGCCATATAGTAGCGATTGCGAGGCTGGTTTGCTACTAGCAAGACGTCTATGGTTTGTCCGGGTGATATTGCCACATAGCTGGCTTTCAGTGGCTTTGTGTAGGCACCATCAGTTCCTACGACGGTGAGCTGGTGGTCCGCAATTGCAAAGAACATGATGTTGTTCATGGCCGCGTTTACCATTCGAAGCAGGTAAGTCTTTCCTTTGTCCACATTTACTTTTGTTGTTTCTGGAGACATTATATAGGATCCGTTAGTATATATATTTTTAGTTAACTATATATAACATGTTTAGTCGATATATATCTACCTGGACGAGAGCAATTGTAGAAATCACCGGGCTGACCATTAATTGTTAGAGCATCAGAGGGAGCTGGATCACCTCCATTACGCATGAAGTCTTCCATAACCGTCTGTATATCATTCTTCCACCAGTCACCTGAATTGTTTTGAATATATATAATTAGAACAAAGTTTATGAAGTTATTCATGATGTGGAAATTAGCAGGGAAAGCTGGTTAATTAAAGACCTAAGATGACCGGAACCTCGGCATGAGGTTTTGGAAATGGAAAACTTGTTCCAATCTTGGGAGAGACGACTAGTAAACCATGCACGGTGGCTCGAGACCAGTCGCTGTGTGCATGCCACCATAATGTGCCTTCCTCATCGGAGAGGATAACCTTCTGGCTGAATCGAGTGCCAGGTTGGATTGGGCATTGAGTGATAAACTCAGGCCCGTCCGACCATGGATATCGCGGTAGTTTCACTCCGTGCCTACAATTGCACCACTTATCATGCTATTAACGAATCATTTCAAAGGAGACCACCCTTTATAACATATATAGTAACTGAGGTCATAAACATATATTATTTACCAGTGAATTGTTATATTCTGGGATGCTTTGTTGATAACATCCACAATAACGGTGTCTCCTCTTCGAGCAGAGATTGTTGGACCAGGGTACTGCCCATTAACTGTCAAGATGTTCTTGCTGCTGCATAGCCTTGTGTACTTGGTTTCTTGAATCTGCAAAAAGAAAGGACATGTATATATTGATCGAACTCAAGAAATACATTCAAATTTCTTAATACGAGTACTAATTATTACAGAATTGAAACCATACCACAAAGTTGTATCGAACCAGCGCTGCTTGTGATTGCCACAAATTACCAAGAAGCACAAAGAGCCCCAAAACAAGAACATGAATGTTCATGTCGGCCTTCATATGTACGTATTTGATGAAACTTAATAATTAAGACGTGCTTAGTAATTAGTTATGTGTTTTATTTAGTATGTTCTTGAAGAGATGGGTTGCATACGATATTTATAGCAGCTTGTTAAAAAGGTGGCTGCTGGTGGGTTGGTACTTGGTCGTCTAAATCGTCCTAGAATAGAAACAAACTCGTTTTGTTTACTGTACGTGTTAACGTGCATGCAAATCGATTTGGACCCAGTACCAACTATTCAATATATATTCCAACTTTTTCCTTGACCTTTCTCTCAAGTTCAGTCTTTTGAAAATTCTATTTCACTGTCTATAATATTCTTTTTAATTTCATCAGATAATTATCCTTTATAAAAAATATGGATGGCCCTCTATTGGGTCAATGTTAGGTGCGAGTTCCTAAAATTAAATAACATATTCCAATGGTGATCCTTTATTAGATTATCCTTCATATTTATTTTTTAAAAATAAATTAAGGCTGTGAAACGATTTACTACTGTAATTCCATAACTAAGGTAGCGTTTGGTACGTAAGAATGACAGTAGAAATGGAATGATTCATTACGTATGAATGAAAAAAGTGGTGTTTGGTTGCTCAATGAATTGAATCATCCATTATACATGGAATCACATCCATCAAATCCATTCCTTCCCACCCCCCTTCTTTTTTGGCATTCCATTCCTCCTTCACCCTACTCTCTCAACAACACCATCACCTAACAACCACCACCACCACCACTACCATCGGCACCACCACCAACTCCGCCGACACCACCACCACTGCCACCACCATCGCCACCGCCACCACCATTTTCGTCGTCGAAGCTACCACCGTCGCCATTGTAGGGTTTTTTTTTTTTTTTGGGTTTAAAAAGTATTCACTTTTTTGAGATAGAAGTGTTTTTATTATTTCTATTTCATTTCGACAATTTTTTTAGATACCAAACAATAAAAATTAATAATTGATTTCATTCTCATATGTTAACCAAACAAGGAAAATGAATGGTAATGATACATTCCATTCCTTCTCTCATTCCATTCCTCCTTCATTCCATTACCTCCAACCAAACATACCCTAATTGTTAATTGATCAATCGATTCTATGGATTTTTTATTGCGTTAATTTGTAGGTGAAATGATGGACATCAAAAGGTATTTGGTGTTGTCAGATCTTTCCTGATGATTTGAAGGTTTTGTCTGAGATTCACCATTTGAAATGGTGGAACCTATAAATCTATCATTTGAAATGACATATCTTGAATAAATACTCGTCAGTACGTACGTTTCAGATATGATTACATCTTCTTTTTTTATTTGGGATAAGTTACTTCAAATGAAGGATTACACCTTGTCTTTGTGGCTTCCGCCATTTCAAATAACGGATCTCAAACAAAACTTCCATGTCACCAAATAGATCTGACAGCTTCATAACAGCTTTCTAGATCCGTTATTTTAAATGACGAATAACCTGTAAACACAAAAAAATATTTTCTCTCTCCTATAAACCATTTACCCACTTAGATGATGATGTTTTAGCGTCCTCGTTTTTTTAATTGGGTTAATACCTTGACTAGAGTTGGACCCAGTACCATGTTATGTTTTGCAAATTCTTACTTTTCTATTTTGACCTTCTTATTATATTATGTTAGATACATATCCAATTCCATATATAGGGTCCTTCAGTACAATGGTCCTTTGTCTATTTCTTACTAACAAATCTTTTATATCTTATTCGGTCAATATTGTCAAAGCATCCACTAAAATTTCTAATTTCTTGAACAGCTAATTTAAATTTTACGGTTATTGATCTTTCATTTTTGTTGAAACTAATTCCGTCTTATTAACAACGCTAGAGTTCTTTTGTTAATTGTAAAAAGATATTTTTAGGTAGCGTCTGGTATACAGAAATGAAGGGCGGAATGGAATAACCTACTACGAGAGAATGGAGAAAAGTGTATTTAGTTGACCAAAGGAATGAAATGACTCATTACTTAGTCCATTCCATTCCCTCTAAAATACTTCAATTTCATTCCATCCATACCCCATGTTTTTTTTCATTCAATTCCCTCTTTCATCCTAGATCACCTCCACCACCCTCCCACCACCACCACCACCACCGCTGCCACCACTAACCACCATTGCCATCCACCGCCACCGTTACCGCCACCACCCAGTGCCAGCCACCCACCACCGTCGACCGCTCGCCACCACCATCAACCGTCTCCCCCACCCCTCAACATCAACACCCGCTGCCCACCACCGCTACTGCTACCACCACATCCACCGTTACCGCCACCACCCACTCCCAATACCACCACCCACCTCCAACCACCATTATCTCCCGTCGCCCACCACCACTGCCACCACCAACCACCATCACAGCCCACCAATACCACGACCACCACTTACCTCCCACCACCACCGTCACTCACTACCATTTTAATTTTAATTTTTCTTTCTTTCCTACCTACCAAATAACGCAAAGTGATCATACATTTCATTTTCATATGGTAACCAAACATCTCATTAGAATGGTAATAACCTATTTTATTCCTTGGTCCATTCCATTACCACGTTCATTCCATTCCGCCGTCTATTCTATTACCTCATACCAAACAGACCATTAGCCTTTTCACCTTTTCAAATGTAACATCCTAAACCCCCGTTTAAGTAAGATTATAAATTTTAGAAATCTTTAAAATAATAATGATAGTGATATAATTGTCTTGTGTAAAAATAACATTTTACAAGCTTAAATTTAACTTGGGCATTATTATAAAATATAGTGGGCTGTGTTTGACTTAGTCAAGAGTGACCACTTATTAAGATTAGTCCAACAAAAAAGAAAAATAGAGTGTGTGTGTGTGTGTTCATTTGGGCGACAGGAAGAAGGGAGAGAGAGGGGAGAGCAAAACCCAAATCCTCCCTTTTAAATCTCCATTTGTGCTAGTGATCATCTAAGCTTCAAAACCCATCATAGGCACCATCTATTCTCTTGTAATTTCTCCATCTTGTAAGCTCCATGGCTGAGCTTGCAACCCTTTGAATGGGTGTAAGGCCCCGAACCCCGGGAAACCCCACAGTTGGTAATCATACAAAACACTTGATAAATTAAATAAACTTAAAAACAATTCTTCGCATTAAAATAGCATTACAGAGTATAATTTAGCGGAAAACGTAAATAGATGAATTTCAAGTTCCCAAAATCAAAATTAATTATAACTTTTAAAAGTTGAAATAAAAGGTTTGTAAGTAATTCTTCATTCCAGTATGCCCTTCACCGTCCAAGTAGCTCCGTGCACGTCCAAGCGATAAGGCATCCTCTTCCTAACCTGAAACTCACACTAACATGCACACAAAGTCAGCTTAAGCTGAGTGAGTTCAAGTTTTAAATAAGTAGCAACAGTTTTAATAATCATTCCAACGGTTTTAAAACGATAAACGGAAGTACATCGGTTAGGTCACCACATTCAAATAAATAATCATCCTTACGTATGAGCATCTCTATACGTACATTCCTATATATATATATATCACTATATATATATATATATCATTCAATAATAACATTCAGAGCCGAGAAAACGTACAACCCAAACACGTAACATTCATCGCATGCAAACACAAAGTAAGCATACGCAACATTCAGTAGTCGAGACGACTACAAACATTCAGGGCCAAGAAAACGTACAACCCAAACACGTAACATTCGGCGCGTGCAAACACAAGGTAGGCATACGCAACATTCAGTAGTCGAGACGACTACAACATTCGCCAAATAATGGCCATTCTAAATATATATAAATATATATATATACATACACATTCCATAACATTCCAAGGCCTACCGATACTAGCAAGCCTATGTAAAACCATTCAAAACATTTCATCAAGTAAGAAAAACACTTATGTGTGCATGCTAGCCCAAAACTTAAAAAGAGTTAAACGGGGCATCGAGAACTCACCTAAAATCAATCGAACACTCGCAACGAGCTAGGAAAATCCCTAAGTGCACAATCACAAGCAAAGGCCTGTAAATTATACACAACACGTTACTAAACTAGACTGTAAGAACACTCTTGCCTAATGGGCCGTTCAAGCCTAACACTTTGGCCCAAGGCCCAACAACTTGGCCCAAGGCCCAACACTTGGCCCAAGGCCCAACAACTATCCCAAGGCCCAACAACTGTCCCAAGGCCCAACGACTTGGCCCAAGGCCTAACAACTTGGCCTAAGGCCCGACGAAAATCAATTCGGGTCGAATGCGCGTGTAATAAACCTTAAAACCATTTGTTAAATGAATCAGCCCCGAATGGACCAAATTCCATTTTAAATCTTTTCATTCGTCAAGATTATGTCACCCGAGTTGATAGGGTTGACGGTTACTTTTTACAACTCTTACTTTACCGTGTAAAAGAAAATTCGCGCACCGCCGACTCTATTGACGAAGCACTAACCACAACAGCCCCGAGCATCAAAAAATAATTTTTCAACAGCCCTTAAACTCCCCTAGGGCCATGCAAACTGATTCAGTTGGTCATCCAACCGATTAACGCATCGAACTCAACAATTCTAGACAACCGAACATAACAATCAAACTACAACTAGTTGATCAACTTAACGAACACCTAAGATCATGATATTTAAGTATGATATACGGGACATACCTAGGAAGATTGTGGTGCAAAAACTCACTTCAAACAGCCCCGACAAGAACACAATTGAACATCCACCGGTTAAGCCTAAAACGAACTTATCGATCAATAACGAGTAAAACATGTAGATTTTAGCATGCGAAGATGCATTTAATTACATAGGATAACCTTTTATTTCAAATTTTTACCAGACTTTAATAAATGTCTTAGGTTTATAAAAATATTTTTATTATATTTTTCTTTTGGACATGAAAATTATAAGAAAATTCCTCCAACACAGCAAGGTACGCGCAGCTATTTCAGTGCGCAACAAAATGGTTTTATTTTTATAAAATTCATTACCGAACCAAATTAAACGATTCCAATTGGGTTTGGTTCCTAACTCAAAATACTAACTTCCAGAAGTGGAACCAACCAATTTGGACCTGTCGAAAAAAGGTTATGACGTCGAGAAGACAGACCAGAATCCGTCATCCCGCATCAGCTTTGACACTCGATTTTATAAATTCATAAAAACCATTCAAATCTCGTCCAAAAATTACGTATTATACCTTTCTGGAAACTAGACTCAAGGTAGAACATCATGGAATCAAGAATCGATCAAAAACAGTGGATTATCATCGCGTTACAGACCCTACAATAAACGTATACGAATCTGTCAGCAAACTGATATCATCAAAACTCAACCTTAACGACCAATAAGCGCGTTAATATGATCAATTAAGGTGTAAAAGACATGGGGAATCATAAAACCGACCTTGAATTGAAGTTTTCACGGCGGAAACATGGCGGGGCAGAAGAAAACGAGCAGGGGGGTCTTGAGGTCCGATCGGCAGCTAGAAGGGTTAGGGGTTAGGGTTTATTTGTTTTATGATATAATAAAAATAGTTACATCCAAGTCCCTCCAAATTGAAGTGTAAGGCAAAATGGAAGGAAAAGTTAAGTTCTTTAACGTACCGGGATAACGTAAAGGCTTCCGAGACATGTCAGATAAATCCCGAGAATTATACATACTCTACAAGCTTTAATTCTTGGAACCGGAATTAACGGGCGTTACAATGGGTTTTGGGGATTTGACTCAAAACTAAGTGAAATATGATACATGTTAGTTTGCAAATAGCTTAGATGATGATTGCATGTGGTTGATTGATGCTAGATTGTTTGTAGATTAATGTTTCTAGTAACTTAATTTTTAGTGCTCATTAGTAAAAATAGGGGGTTTTATAAATTGATGTTTTATGTGGATTCGGATGAGATAAACAAGTAGAAATCTAGTAGAACTAAAGAAAATGTCTTTTTGTGAATTTAATTTGTAAAATTAGAGTTGTTTTATAAACTCTTTTTCATACTAAAACAAAAGTTGCAAGCTTGATGAAAGGTGGACTGTAAGTTTACGGATATGTGTTGGCTTTAGCCAAAGTCAAAGTTGCTAATTGGAGTAAATAATATGACGAACCGAAATTTGTTGCATCTTTTATGATTGTAAAATACAAGGTGCATAATGGTATGAAAAATGATGAACTAATAATCTAAACGGTAAATGTTTAGGTAACCAAGCCATTAAGATTGAAGATTATCGAGCGGGATCTTCTTCGTCTATGAAAGGTACACATCTCATCGACATCCTAAATAAGTACGATGCTGAAATTTTACAGGTACAATCACTTAGTTGACAAATTTATGTAATGCTTAAGTTAACCAATGTGTGAAATATGCAAAGTAAGTAATGCTTTGGTTATAAACATGTGTTTTGGGATGCTTGGAATAAAGTTTGAATTGCTATATATATTGTTCAAAAACATTCTCATTAAAGAGTCTAGAATCATTTGTTGTCATTTGGGACCTCTTTTTACAAAATGTTTCGCGATACTTATTTCATGTGTACGATTTTTAAGATGTAAATAGCTTATCTTACTAATGTTTATAACGCGTGCTATGGTGTTAGGTAAAGCTCAGCAGTGATGGTTCTCACGTGTGACCAAGACCTCGGATCAAGTAAAGACATTACGGTCTGATATTTTGTAAAACCTCTTGTTTTGTGGCTGTTAAAAAAAAGATTGTAACACAAGGGATGTGTGTTTTAGGTTCTATGTTTTATTATGGCATGTTAACTTTTAAAACTTTGGTCAATCATATGCCTTTTGTGGAAACTGTATATCAAAACAGTTTGTTTCTGTCCACTTTTATTTTGTTTATTTGTCAAATGGAACCTAGCTGCGCTCAATTTTATATAAATTTATGTATTACAAATTAGGGTGTTAAATCAAATAACATATTTTTATGAAATGATGAAGGTTAGAAGAGGCTAACCAAGCATCTAAAACACTATAAGAAAGGGGTTCTTAGGCCACTCGACCTAGGTTAAATGTTTGAGTCAAACGTAAGGTCCGTATTTAAGTCGTTTGTTTGAAAATAACTTCATTCCGAGTCTTCCAAATCATCCACAAAACGTATAAATAATACTTCCATCATTTCTTTCTTTTAGTTTGGACAATTCTAGCGAGTCTATGCAGGTTGCCATAATGATCAGCCTCATCACGGTGGGGCCGTCTATATTTAGCCATGCCATAATCGATCTCCAAGCACGAAACATGATATGATATGGCAGATACCAAGCAAGTGTTCCATAGTTTTTATGTCATTAGAACCAAACGTACACATGATGAATGGTATATCAATACGCTCATTGCAAAGATTCGTCTGAGTCGAAAATTAGTCAACGTGAAAATGTTGATCTTCTTAGGTACTCTTTGGCCAAACGGGTCGGATGACATGCATCTAGGAGGATTCTCTTTTGATAGCTTTTATCGCTCGTTTAACACAAAAGTCGTTTTGGTACAATTCCTACCTATCGTTTTTGAACCACGATCAGATTAGTGTGTTTTCTAGGTTTCATAGCATTACTATTACTATTACTATTACTAATTAACATCTTTACAACAAAAAAAATTCCAAAACCCAGCAATTAGTTATGTGTTTTTGAACCACGATCAGATTAGTGAGTTTAATTGGCTTGCTTAGTAATTAGTTATGTGTTTTATTTAGTATGTTCTTGAAGAGAAGGGTTGCATACGATATTTATAGCAGCTGGTTAAAAAGGTGGCTGCTGGTGGGTTGGTCGTCTAAATCATCCTAGAATAGAAACAAACTCGTTTTGTTTACTGTACGTGTTAACGTGCATGCAAATCGATTTGGACCCAGTACCAAGTATTCAATATATATTCCAACTTTTTCCTTGACCTTTCTCTCAAGTTCAATCTTTTGAAAATTCTATTCCACTGTATATATTACTGTTTTTAATTACTTTCTTCATCAGATAATTATCCTTTATAAAAAAAATGGATGATCCTCTGTTGGGTCAATGTTAGGTGCCCATCAGAGTTCCTAGAATTAAATAACATATTCCAATGGTGATAATGCTTTATTAGATTATCCTTCATATTTATTTTTAAATAAATTATGTCTGTGAAACGATTTACTGTAATTCCATAATTATTATGACTAGAGTTGGACCCAGTACCATGTTTTGCAAATTCTTATTTTTCTATTTTGACTTTCTTATTATATCATGTTAAATACATATCCAATTTCAGGTATGGGATCCTTTGGTACAATGGTCCTTTGCCTATTTCTTACTAACAAATCTTTTGTATCTTATTCGGTCAATGTTTTTTAAAGCATTCACTAAAATTTCTAGTTTCTTGACCAACTATTTTAAATTTTACGGTTATCGATCTTTCATTTTCGTTGAAACTAACTCCGTCTTATTAACAACGTTAGAGTTCTTTTGTTAAGTAGAGAGATATTTTAGTCTTTCCACCTTTTCAAATAACATTTTTTTTATTAAATTATGATTTGTTAGAAGAGGCTAACCAAGCATCTAAAACACTACAAGAAGGGGGTTCTTAGGCCACTCGACCTAGGATAAATGTTTGAGTCAAACGTAAGGTCTGTATTTAAGTAGTTTGTTTGAAAATAACTTCATTCCGAGTCTTCCAAATCACCCACGAAAAACGTATAAATAATACCTTCCACCATTTCTTTTTTAGTTTGGACAATTCTAGCGAGTCTATCCAGGTTGCCATAATGATCGGCCTCATCACAGTGGGGCGATCTATATTTAGCCATACCATAATCGATCTCCACGCACGAAACGTGATATGATATGACAGTTACCAGCAAGTGTTCCATAGTTTTTATGTCATTAGAACCAAACGCACACATGATGAATGGTATATCAATACGCTTATTGCAAAGATTCAAATGAGTCGACAATTAGTCAAGTAAAAGTCCATGTGAAAATGGTGATCTTCTTAGGTACTCTTTGGCCAAATGGGTGGGAGGACATGCATCTTGGAGGATTCTCTTTTTGATAGCTTTTATCACTCGTTTAACACAAAAATCGTTTTGGTACCATTCCTACATATCGTTTTTAAACCACGACCAGATTAGTGTGTTTTCTTGGTTTTATAACATTACGATTACTATTACTAATTAACATCTTTACAACAAAAATAATTCCAAAACCCACACGTTGCTATGGCGAACCGACACTAATTTGGTAGGTATCAACAGTATCGGCACTAAATCGTAAACATAATTTTGTAAGCAAAAAGTAATAACATGCAAAAAAAGAAAAAAACATAAAATAAGAAAGAAAACAAAGCAGGTTGGCGTTGCGCAACCACATGTCGTCACGTAACAATAAATGTTAACAAATTGACAAAATTCGCTGAGCACTCCCAAGGATTTATAGAGGAAAATGACATTTTGAACTTAGAGGAAAGTAACAAAAGCATCGATCATATACTTAGTGGAAGACTTTCCAAATATTTGGATTTGTATCAAACATGGATTGAAATAATACAGATGTGTAGAATATTCAAATTTCAAACCATGGTATCGGGTCCAAATCAATTTGCATTTTGCAAGCTTGTTAGGCACGGTTAACATAGGTGTGGAAATTACATCGATCACATTTTGAAGCATTTGGTGGCCGTGAAACAATTGAGTTTTGTACACTATTATGGTACCTGAAGAAAACATCATTCAAGAGATTAAAATCTTGAGGCTTCTGTGGATAAAAAAAATAGAGACAAATTGAAGATTCATGGTCGGAGTTCTTGTACAAATTTAACATTACTTGTAACTTGTAATAAGTTTCCCTTTTGGGTTCATACCGCCTTGCTATGGCCTAGTTTTTAATGATATTCCCCTTGCCGTTAAAAAATGTAATTAAGTTTTTGACGAGAGTCATAGAGTTAATATATTATTAGGTCCTGTTCGTTTCAAGGATTTGGAAGGAATTCTAAGGAATGGGATTTTATATCCCATGAATTGATATGTTCGTTTCATTAAATGAAAGAATGGAAATGGAAACTAAATCCCATCAAATCCCACATTTCATGGGATTTCAAAATCCCACCTATTTTAAAAGATTGTTAGGGAAAATAAAAACCCCTCTAAAAAATTCAAAAAAATTAATAAAAAAATCATAACTCAAAATATAAATCAAAAACGAAAAATGTAAAAAAACTAAAACGTCTCCTTCGTTGTCCTCGTTCTTCAAAAAAAAAAGAAAAAAAAACCCGAGAATAAAGAAGATTCCAATTCCAATACATATTAACCAACCAAACACATGAAAGGGATTCTCAAACATTCCATTCCATTCCAATTCCAATTCCTTTAAAAAAAGTCCATAAAACAAACTGGCCCTTAGGGTATATTTTTATCATAATTAATGAATATAATTTGACTAAGTTTCCTTTGTAACTATCTCTGTTCCACTCTTATATATAGTTGAAAAAACATACAATTGGGTTATTGTACTCTCATAAACAATACCCTGCAAATTTATCAATTGAACTTTGGCCATTCATCTTCAAGATTTCAAATTCCGACATTAGAGTTTGAAGTCTTACTTTTCTGACCCAACCTACCCCAAGATGTCAGGCTTTGATTGCATCCCACTTCTCGTTAGATGTTATTAAACTCAAATAGCAAGGCAGACGCCAAATTATTTCGCTTGGCGTCTATTTTTGTGCATGGTTCCATAGCCTCAAATACCCCCATTAAATTTAAAAATTGTTCCGCCCTTTTTTTTCCGACCCACTCCGATATGAATTATAACGAAAACAGTTAATTATGCAATCACCGTAGGTAATTAGCAGTAGATACATGATAAGGATAGATAATCATTAATTATTTCACCCCAATTAAGTCAAATCCTCATAACTTCTACAAGAACACGTCCACAAAGAACTTACTTGGATTATAGATTTAATCACTAAATTCATTCAATCAATGAACTCCGTATTACATTCTATAATTTACCTTTATCTCCCAACTTGATTTTTTCAACATTAACAGATAACATCAAATCATTTTACATTAAAATGTTGCTTACACGGGGTTTGAGTTTCACATTTAGCATTGAAGAACGTCTACATAGTCATTCTAGAAAAGTTGCGTACAGTTAAAATGAACGTCTACTATCTTTCCTAAAATTGTCTAAATAGAAAAGGCCACCAACAAAAATGAGCTAGAAAAGTTTCACAAACTGAAAATAAATGTCTTATGATGAAATTGTATGTTCAATATCTATTTCAGTATAAGGATATTATCCGAATCCAATTTGAATTGAATTTGGATAATTCGGATCAAATAGGAGCATTCCTAATTCGGATAGGATTTCTGATATGGTCCTAAAATTTTCAAATTTGAAAATTCCGAACCAAATAATCCGTTATATGATCCGACTAACACTCCTAGACATATCATGCCCTTACTTTTTATTGTCATGTTACTTTTTCCTAGTTAATTTGAAGAGCATTTTAGACCTTCCACATCTAAGAACTAGTTATGTAGCTTATTTAACAATTAGGGTTATTTGAGTCATTTTATGTAGGAGGACGATATGTTGAATCATCTCTCTCTCTCTCTTTGACATGATGAATCTAAATTCTAATCGTTTCTTCATGTTTGCAAATTTTTATATCTGTTGTGAATCATCTTCCACATTTACAAAATTATAGTTCAAATCTAAAATAGATGTTGTTCATCTCGCTAAACAAATGTTTTCACGAAATTTTCTATAGATGCCTCCTGGATCTATGTTACATTGTTATTAACCTTTTTCTGTATTCATGAATTTTTTGTACGAATCATATCTTCATGATCGTCCTGATTGTATCTACCATGAAGTGTTCCATCCCTAATTGAATGTGTCCTAAATATGTTTTTGGTTATTAGTAAGTTCACATCTAGAATACTTTTTAATCCGATTTAGAAAATTTCTTAAATGAATTCAATACACATATTTTGAAAACCTTCCAATAATTTCACACATCATACATCCATCAGCATCACCAACTCCCCCCCACCCCCACCCCTACCCACCACCCACCTTTCAAGATTTCAATCTACGCTAAAACTTATCGGCCATCGATCCTACCGTCTTCCTCCAATCATAGTTGGAAATGGGGTTTTTTATAGCTGCGCGCCAAGTGTTCGATGAAATTTCATTTTAAGTTATAGTATAATTTTGGCACATTTTATGACAACTCATTCTTCTACTTTGAACGGCTCATGGCCGTGTCCGTACCATATGTTTCATTGTTGTTCGAATAGTATAATTTCTCGCTTGATCTCTCATCTCAAGAGTGTGCATCTTACTAAAGAAGAACGTAAAAGTGTGTTGCGGGAGACGATTGCTACAGACCATGGGTTGTTTTTGAAAGCGATTGAAACATTAAAGGTTTTGGATCATTGGTTGTGTGGGGAGTTCATGAACCTTCATGGCTTGAAACGTGCTTGTCATCACCCTGATGGCTCTGTGAAGTTTACCGATCATGCAATTGACTCGGATACACACATTATTGGGATTTCGAAACCTTCTATCAGGGGCTCGAGACAACTGTTCATGAGTCCTTCGTGTTGGATATCTCCCTCCTTGATCGTGTACTTAAGGCACCTATCATTATCGTCAAGAGTATCCCTTATAGTTGTCGGTTGGCTTTCTCGCAAACTTTGAAAACAACACTCTATAAAGTAGTTGCTTAACTAGGTTTTGTTGATGCGTGAGTTAGGCTGTTACTTTACCCTCGTTGCACTTTACAGGTGTAACATTCATTAATTTTAAAACCTGAAACACGACTCATTGTAGTTTTTTATGTGATTAGAAACCTTTTTAATCAATGAAATGCTGGATGTCTATGTTTTAATCAAGTTATTGGTCATTAAGAGTAAATTATATCATATTTACTATGCTAACATATTCGCAACTTTTGATGAATCGAAAGTTGTTACCTCACATCGTTACTTCTACTGTGTTACGTATTTAAAGCGTTTGGAAACTCTTATAACCTAACTCGATATTTAGAGTCCCTAATAAGTTATGTATTTTGTCTATACATAATAAGTTATAACTCATAAGTGTGTTTCCTTCATTTATAACACAATAAATTGTTATATGGACCTTTAAACATGTAACTAGCCTGAGTACTATATCTAATTAATTATTGTAAAAAATGTTCCTTCCCGTATATTAAAAATACAATATAATTCAACCCAAAACACCCCTAAAAACGTTCACCCCACCCCATTTCCCCTTCTCCAAGTTTTACAACTTTTTTACAAAAACAATCTTTCCCAAGTTAGCCTCTCAAAATTTTGTTATTTATAGAATACTATCATCCCCTCTATTTCTTTTGTATCATTCTTATTATTCATTGAAATTCAAAAAGGAATTTATCTTCTCCCTCCTTCTCTCTCTCTCTCTTTCTCTCTCTCTCTCTCTCTCATCTCCATCTTCTTCATTTTTCTTATTGTTACTATTTTGTCAAAAATTAAAGTAATCAAGTTGTTGTGTAACACTAGTTGTACTATCTTTAAGGTTTCTTTTATTCTTGCTCATCTTCTTCATTTACATGGTTGCAAAGCCATCATATATTCATGTCAAGGATCCCACATAATCTATACACCATGGTGTGTGTTGTGAAGGAGACAAAGAACTAAAGGTTGAAAGATGATCTTCAATTGTCACACCTTAACAAAGTTCTTACATTCCTTGTAACTTTATGTTTTAATTTGATTTTCTCTTATAACATAGCCATAAGGGTTTGATGATGCATATTATTTATATAATGTATTCATCACCCCATCAGTGGCTTATAATTTATTTCCATCAAAAACCATTTCAAAATGTAAAGGACATTAGTAATTGTAATGATTCAGAATTGACAGAATTTTTTGACAAGAAAGGTTGAGCCATAACTTTGTCATAACAAATTGAAATAGTGCAAGACCAAAGCCTATGACTAAATTAATTGAGTTGTGGTTCTAATGGCATTTTATTTGCATTTTAATTCATTTTTATGACTCAATAGTGGTCAAACTAATATTAGTGCGCAAATCTGTACCCTTTTAGAAGAATGGTTGTTTTAGTTAATATCGAATCCGAATCTAACCAAACTTTCTAAATGAAAGTTGTTTCTAACACACTAATTTAGTTGAATGGAGTTTTTTTTTTATAATTTTGAGAATTTTTTCATATTTTTTTAATAATTTATTTATATTCTAACAGCAAGCTATCTAAATTATATTTTCATCATTCTTTTCCTTTTTCAAGTACAAGCTGTCATATCATTTTATCATTATAATCCTTAGTTATTCATTAAACACAAACTAAAACTAGCCTTATTACTTTTATTGGGCATACACGTTAGGACATTCATACGCTTAATCAAGACCTTAATATTTCAACCCATCAAATTCAATGTGAGTTTACATACCCCCTTTTTTCATCTTTTATATATTTTGGGGGTAGCATGTATAGTTTATGTATTATTCGAATTTTATTACCATATCTATTCAAAAAACAATTCAATTTATGTTTATATGTGATTATTGCATGCTCTATGTGCTTAAATGTTTATTTTATTGTTTGGTGGTTTGGTATCTCATCCTCAACTATTCTCATCTAGTATGATTATACATTTACCCAAGTACGTTGATGGTCCACACCTTTTAATTGTTTTGCTTTTTCATAAGAATTGTAATATTCATCATTGACATATGATTGTGATTTTAACTATATATATCTAAACTTAAACTTATGTATTCTCACCAACATTCATGTTGACAAACTCTATTTTTATACATGCTACAGGTTCAAGTATTTGATGTAATCAAGATCGAAGATAGTTAGTTGGCCTTAGAATATTTATTCAAAATATGTATTTGATTCGATTATTGTAATTGTGTACTTGTTTTGATATTAATGAATTAAATAATTATTGTCACTTTAATTAGTGTATTTTGAACTACTTTCCGATTAATATCTTACGCCCCGGCATGTTCCGCTGCTTTTGATCGGGATGTGACAACAGGTGTTCAGACCCAAAAATACGCATGAAAGCAGGTCCGAGAATAGAAAAGCCTTGCAACATCATTCAATAATGAGTTCTTTAGCCACATAAGAGAAAGTTGATATATATGGTCCCAAGTGTGCCCTACACTTGTTTGGGGTATTTGAGTTCTTAAATATGATCAAGAACTTCATCTTCGATCATAGTATTGATGATGATCGATCGATCGATCTGTTTTCACTTACCAATTCCCAATAAAACTGTTGATATAATTTGTGGCTTGTCTCATCTCAGTATGATCATTACTTGCCAAAGATCTTGACTATGAAGATACATATTGATGCATTTAGTTCACTGTTTGTACTTGGTTCGATTCGGTTTTCATGATTCCTTTTATGGCACGCAACTTTGCCAATGTTTCAATTTCTTGATTGCTTATTCGCTGTGACCGGCTTTCTTAACACGCCTTCGATCGGTTTCGTCAGCGCACCTAAATTGTTAGACTATAATACCAATTGTTAAACGGAGAGATATCAAGAACACGTAGCATATCACAACTGATCAACTAGAAATTAAAATGCATAGAAAACAAATACATATAGGTTTATATATATATGAATCAACTTCTTACTCCTGTTAGGACTCAAATACATATTAAATTCAAATAAAACAAAAGGATAAACATAATTACAACTCAAACTCTAAATAATTAGTTAATCCCATTTAACTTTGTGATCACCTCTATAATTGAGATCAACCACCCCACTGATAATGTCCTTCGAGTTTACCAGTCTACAAATATGGTATTGTTTATAACTTACACTATATTAATTATATTAATTAAAAATTATTGGCTGATATTTGGAATTTTATATATGTAAAGAGTTCAACAACGGTTTCCTCTCCTCCATGTTGTTCAATTCTGTTACGGACGGGAAAAAAATATATTGATCATATCAAATTCGCTTAGATTAGCTTTTTGGTCCACTTTCAGCTTGTAGAATTGCAGCACCGTCGGTTAGATATTAAGATATACCTGTTTCATCCCAGGATATAGCTCTTTGCTGATAACTAAAGTCACCTTCATTAATTATTTTATTACTTTTTGTTATATATAATATATTTTTTTGACAAAATAGTATTCTGTTCATAAAAATTATAACATCCTCGGATATTGCTAGCTTTGTCAGCATCAACTACTTTTACATGATTCTTAACAAAAAGAAATCTATCCAGACGAAGTTGTGAAAACATAAACAACTTATAAAGCTGTTCGGCTACCAGCAAAGAAAAAGCTTTCTTAATTAATAATTTTTCTATATTGTACACATACAAACCATTGAACCAAAACACTTATTTGCTACTAGTAGAGATCAAAGGCCACTTAATTTATTATACGCATCAAACCCAGATTAACACTTACATGATACACATACAAACTCAAACAACATAGATACTTCGCACGGGTATGATGTTCTAAGCACAAGGTGGCATGTCCGGAGGCGGTGGCAAAATTGATTCCATTGCCGTGCAACCATTCTTTGTAATGAATGCCATCTCCATTCCCCAGCTTAAATGACGTTCTAGATGGCAATGCATAAACCATACACCTGTAAGAGAAAAAGGTAATGGTTACGTTTTATCTAAATAAACTTAAGTTCATAATCTAGTGTTTAGGTTTTTAGTTTTGTTAGTGATCAGTTTTAGGAAACCATGCATTAGATCACATATTCACATTGAAGTTCCCATTTATATGGTATGCTAATTTGTATACACATTCAATATATATAGGACTCAAAGTGATAATGTTGCATGAATGAGAAAGTATGGTTACTTCGCAAAACTGATATCGCTATCCTTCTTACAAAAATATGAAAAAGTATACACGGCAAAATAAGTTACTAGGGACAAAATGTTTCAAATATGATAAGATGGAGAGGTTAGGTTATTTAGTGTGTGATTAGTGCTCATGTATGCATTGTAACTGTTTCTGAAACTAAATCTCACCAGGGTTATTAGCCTTGAATCTAATGGCTGTCCAACCATTTTTTGGTACTACAACGGTCTGTTGAAGAGGAGGATCCACAAGATTATAATTCAAAGGGTCCTTTCTTCTGTTAAAGTTACCAAATCCCCATCCAACAACATAGAAACTATGTCTGTGCAAATGCATAGGATGATCGATGCCAGCAACGAGATTTGTTCCTTGAAACACCAGCTCCACTGTGTCATTGTACTCAAGTACTTTAATCTCTGAGGCATTCAACGGTGTCTCCAATGAAGTACTAATATTATTCGCGGTGAAATTAAAAAACAAAGGTGGGAAATTTGGGAATGCATCTCCATACACACCAGTGATTCTTCTATAATAAGCATCAAGTATGGAAATTTTGGGAGAATCAAAGGATATGTTGTTTACACTTGCAGCAAACCTTAATCCCCTAGGTCCTAAACACGGATTATTATAGCATGGTAAAGTGTTAATTGAGATTGTAAACAAAAAGTTTCTTGTGATCTTCAATGGAACATCAATAGGATGAGCATAAGTAGCTAAACTCCCAAGGCTTCCGGTGAAATTAACCGACGCTTTTGTGTCATTGACTTTCAGAAGATGTGGCAAAACCGGAGGCAAAGATGAAGTATTGCAGCCTTTGTATTCAATGAGGGCGGTGGTGGTGGTGTTATCGAAACTAAGTAGTGGTTGACTATTATATGGTTTGGCCGCCATGTAATATCGACCTATGGGTTGGTCAGCTTTGAAAAGAAGATCAATGGTTTGGCCAGGGGAGATCACAACATAGTCAGTTTTGAGTGGCTTTGTGTATGCACCATCGGCTCCTACAACCGTTACTTGATGGCCTTCGATCACCCAGAACATCAAAAGATTCATTGCAGCATTGACCATCCGAAGCATATAAGTCTTTCCATGTTCCACAAAGAATTTTGTTGTTTCTGAAAAGATAAACTAGATTTATTTAATGAGCCCAATATTTCAAAAGACTTATGGAAACGATTCGGTTTTAAAAGATCAATACTACATTTTAGAAGCCCAAACTTGAGTCTAATGATAGCATTAATAATAAAAACAAAGAAAAAACCAACCTGAACTAGAACAAGGGTAAAGATCACCAGGTTGGCCATTAATGGTTAAAGCATCAGAAGTATTAGGATCCCCTCCTGTTTTCAAAAAGTCCAGTAACACAGCCTCAACATCTTGACGCCACCATTCAGCTGCAATTAGACCAAGTTCAATAACTAGGATTACATATAATTAAACTACTAATAATAATATCAAGGGTACGAATGAAAAATTAACCTAGAATAACGGGATACTCGGCGTAGGGTTTAGGGAAAGGGTAAGGTCTTCCTATCTTTGGCCGTATGACGATCAAACCATGTACGGTGGCACGAGACCAATCGCTATGGGCATGCCACCATAATGTACCTTCTTCATCGGAGAGAATGATTTTCTGGCTAAAATTGGCACCGGGTTGAATTGGGCATTGTGTGATGAAATTAGGTCCATCTGACCATGGATTCCTTGGCTGCTTCACTCCATGCCTATAATTACAACATCTTTTGTTAATTTTTGTGT
Source organism: Bidens hawaiensis (assembly GCF_021521415.1). Taxonomy (NCBI): domain Eukaryota; kingdom Viridiplantae; phylum Streptophyta; class Magnoliopsida; order Asterales; family Asteraceae; genus Bidens; species Bidens hawaiensis. The sequence goes on from NW_027492511.1 coordinate 243,284, forward strand.
CACCTAATAAGAGCTTCCAAAAGTCCTTAGAAAATAAGTAACGTTCGAATAGAGATATATCATCTCTCTATTTGCAACATGCCTAAAGTAAAATAAAAAATTAGTTTACAACTTCGTTTTTATTATATCCAACTGTTATATGAATTTAGTACTTCTGCTAAATTGTTTCAAGTCATGCCATCGAATTTAAATGATGAGCGTTAATTTGCTTCATTTTTTATTTTCTCTAAACAGCTTTTTTGGTATTTGTGTTTCCAAAAGTCTATTGGTTTATTTTGCTTTTAGAGCATGTACTCTAAAAATATGTGTGAGAGATTTGTAAATGACATGGTATGGTTATGAGTGGTTGCGAGTAGAAGAGAGAGAAAATGTTATGGGGGGAAGTTAAATTTGAGGTTTCACTATAATTTTTTAATATTTTCTAAAAGTTGTTGTAAGTGGAGGAAAGAGAAAAGATAATAATAAAGGTATAAAAAGTATTATTTAATTGAACAGGAGAGAGAAAATACAGTAATTTTTAATGTAATTATATAATATATATGAATATATGGTAAGAAATAGACTGGGAATGCTTTATGGCCTTATATTTGTGTGTGCGGAGGGGAGGTTTGCATTTCTTTATCATCACACGCCACAATTTGTATCATCACACGCCACAATTTGTGATATCAAGAGATCAAGCCATCAAGGTAAGGTGAGCATAAGATTTTTTTTCTTTTGGCGTGGAAAATTAATTTTAATGTCCACAAATACTATTTTACAAATACTGTAAAAAATGTGTAGGCTACTAAAATACTTCGTAATCCATCATGACAAAATATCATTTAGTATATAAATATAAAGTAACTAACTTTTCTCTCCCATATTACGTGGTTGTTTTATATTTTTTTCTAATATTTATATATTTTTCTAGATTTTAATTTTATTTATTGTAAGCAGTTAATAATAGACTTAGGGTTTGATGATGAAAGGATTTCACAAATAAATGCGATGTTATAACCAGTTTAAAAGTTATCTGAGTTTGGTGAGATTTGTGACCGCTGATATTTTTTTTACTATAAAATTATTTTTTAATTATAAATACTATTAAAAAACGGATATTAATTTTTAGTATGGAAAGCACAGCTTACTTGAAAAATAAATAAAAAAAATAAAGATCTAGCTACCAGAAGGTAAACACAACTACACTTCAAAATTCGGGCAGTGAATTAACGATCTTGAATCCAAAGTAGCGAAGGAAATAACCATTTCGCATAGGAAAATCACAAAAATTAACCATTTAATCATTGACTAAAAACAAAAATAAACATAGGAAATCTTTGGCACTTGGGGAAAAACAAAAGTTTCAAATTAAGGTAACACATAGGGGAACAGTCTAAGATATAGCCATATAGGGGCTTTCTCGAGTAAGTGAACCACTTATGTGCTGACACGTGCTAAGAGGAAATATCTATATAGACGCAATCATTGAAGAAACATCTAGTCCCTAAACGTTTTTCCTGAAAATATTGGGATCATAAAACAGTCTAGAATCAGAAAAAATAAATAAATGTTTGAGCCCTAGTTGTTTCCTTCTGCTTAGATGCCTCATACGCTACCTCCAAGTTTCCGTACATATTTAAAAGTTTTAGTACTTTTTTTTTTGACGTCTCCATACTTTTTAGACATTTGCGTATGTATTTAGACGTTTCCGTACATCTAATCGCATTTATTCATTTCAGAAAGAATAATTAAAATAAATAAATTAACTTATATGTTCTATCTGGTCTAAAGTTATTGTATTTTGAAGTAATATATTAAACTTCAATCTCAAATAACTTATTTACAATATCAAATAAAAACTACTTGATGCGTTTTAGACTTCTCATTTCGTGTATTATGATGGTGAAAGGTCGAAATATAAATATCTTACTAAAAAGCCATTTGTGTCGCAAAAATAGGCAACCATTATTTATATGTTGGAACTAATTCATTCTTTATATGTTGGCGTTTCATTCGGATGTGAACTCTTACCAAAATAGAAAAAGGAACAAAAAACACAATCATTATACATGCATGTTCAGTGTATATTGAAAATGCATAATTACAAATCAAAGGCTTAACCATAACGTCTTATGGTCTTGATATATGTAATAAAAAGGAAATCAACGGCGACACTTAGCACACGTCCATTAATTGTTATTACTTTTTTTTAACAACGAGGCTAAACTTCTGAAAAACTTGAAGGGTCATTGTATTAAGACCAACCGCAATAGATTCCCACAAACGCTGTTGTATTGAGCATTCTGTCCGTGTATGTTTCTGACGGATATGGCAAGGAGACAATTGGATGCATAGGTGGGATTAGGTATAAGTTTTTTTTTCTTCCTTTTTCTGAAAGGGATTATTCTATAGAATAATAATCAAGTTTTAAAATTGTTTCAATTAGGTCACTTATAAAATATTTTGTTCCAATCAGGTTACTAAAGTTTACTTTGTGTTCCAATTCTAAATATTTTACCTGGATAGCAGGTTATGTAGGTTATTTTTTTACAAATAGTTTGAAATTACAAAATATTTTTTTTTTAAATTGATAAAAATAGTAAAAATTGAGAAAATAATTTAAATTTGCAAAAATAAATAAATAATAAAGTAGTTCACCATTTTTTAAGTTACGTTTTTTTATAAGAAACCACCATTTTTTTAGAAAAATTTCAAAAATATAGTTAGGTGATATTAAATATTTAATAATAGAATTATTAATTGCTTCCATACAAAAAAAAACTAGGAAAATTTTCATGATATTGTGATCTTTTGCAATTTTGCAGATTTTTTTTTTATTTTTCACAGTTTAAAAATTATTTTTCTTAATTTTTATTAATTTTTTCAATTTTTAAAAAAATATAATTCAATGTCAATCTATTAAAAATAAAAAAAAAACTTAGATAATCTACTATCTAGGTAAAATATCTAGGATTGGAACACAAAAGAATCTTTAGTGACCTGATTGGAACAAAATATTTTATAAGTGATCTAATTGAAACAATTTCAAAACTTAGTTACTGCTCTATAGAGTAACAGTAGCCCCTTTTCTAAACTATGCGTTAGGTTAAATATTCTTAATAATTTGAAAAACTTGTAATGTATTAAGAAATGAATGTGTTAAAAAGGTATAAATTTAAGAATTTTATTGAGCTTATGGATTTTTATAGTTTAAATAAATTATAAACTCATTAAAGTCTTGTATAAATATTTGTAAGTAATAAGTGTATGTATGTCTAACGACTCATGGCCAATTGGGTTAGTGATATAGGGTATGACCTCTCACAAGTGTAGTGGTAGGTTTAAATTTTTACAAATACAAGGTATGATGGAATCATGGTGTTAAAAAATTTGTTTTTAAAAAAATATGCATGCCTAACATTAATAAATATAAACCTTTATTTCAACACGAATTAAATATTTATAATTCTTAGTTATACCGAAGGCTAAAACTTAACAAGAAATAATCTAATCGATCTTTATGGTGCTTGATCGATGTCTTAATTGCAAATCAAATATATTAGCTGTCTCATATAAGTTAAGCTTAAGGGCTAAAATGATTAATGGCTAAGAAAGACGGAATTCTTGGTAATTTTACGTTTTTTTCTTTTAAATATGTCGTTCAGTCTTTTATTTTAAAAAATATAAGTGCATATGAAATATACCAGTGAATGGTGATGTGAAGGTTGCCTCGGTTTTTGACATTAACAACTAGTGTATCTCCTCTACGAGCGTAAATGGTTGGACCCGGAAATTCTCCATTAACAGTTAAAATCGTCTTGTTTTTGCATAGCCTTGTGAAGTTAGATTCTTTAACCTACAACCAATAAATTATAGCAAGCCACAGTTAACCACCTTTTATCATTCTCTATCAAAGGACAAATAGCCTAAAGATATTAAAGTATTGAAAATATTAAAGTGTTGAATCGCTTGGTAAAAGTTCAAATCACCGTTATAAGCAAATTATATAAATTTAACTTTATATTCTCATGCTCATCTAATAATGTTCATCTAATAAGGTGTAATTTTTTTTATGAAATAGTGAGTTTGGAAATCAAGTTTAAAAGAAAAAAGAATGTTTCCATCGTTCTTATGAAACAAGGTGTAACTTAATTTTACATGTTTTCTTTTATAGCAGGTTTGTACAAATGATGGTTTTTGAAACATTCCATAAAATTGGCGAGTTTGGAAATCAAGTTTCTTGTTTTATTCACAGTCGTTTATTTATTTATTAATTTATTGAACAACCAATGACCAATTGGTTTGTACAAATACGGCACTTCCAAGTTCAAACCATCATCCAACCCAAAAACTTAAACGGCCGTTTAAAATTAGGGATGGAAACCCTAACCTTCAAACGACTGTTAATGCAATCTCAAACGATTGCTTGAAAACAGTGTATGATTAGATTGTCACTAACACCAGCCTAAAAACTCATTACTTCGTATTCGTACGTGGTTATGTGTTCTTGTTTCAAAAACTTGGGGTTTTTATTAACAATTTATTCAACACTTAAAAGCCCTAACTGTAGTTAACCCTCAGCAACTTTAAGGCATCTATTTATTTATTTATTTATTTTTAGTAATATATATTATTACATTAACCTACTTGAAGGCCAAACGTATCATCTTGGAAAAGTTAGTACATTTTTTTCATTCACTTTTTATTTGTCCATACAAAATCATATCGATCTGTCCTCATCAAACAATGATGTTGACATGATTAGATTCTTCACCGTGTTATAATACAAAATCCATTAAATTTGGTTAATAGATTTGCAGAGGATAATTTGATGAACTCGTATTTCAGCTAGAAATTTTCAAAATGAATACTGTAGTAAGCAAATTAGAGACGGTTAATTTATCCCTTTTTTCATCACATTTAAAAAAAGTTAATATTTTATAAAAAGAAAATAATAATAAACAAAGAAAGGAGTTAGGGAAATTACATATTCGGCCTGTAGATGAGAAAGTTCTTCAAAATTTATGCAGCATATATACTATATAGGTAAGTAAATAAGTAATCTCCTAAAAAGAATAAAGATGAATGAATATATAACCTCATAGTCATAGGTTTTTGGAATAAAATGGGCTGCTTGAGACTGGATGAGTACGAGAAACACAAGAAGCCCTAGCAAAACCATGGTCTTCTTGACGTTTGTATATTAAAGTGAATATATCACCTTACATAATCTCTAAGGCTTTATTTATAGTCGAGGAAGGGCATGTAATTATGCACCAATAAACCAAGCTGGTTATCAAATTGACTGCCAATGATTGATTGATTGGACATGTTTTAAACGTTATTCAAAAAGTTAAAAATAAAAGATATTAAAATCAATGTTGTAGTAATCACGAGTCATTAATTGGGCAGCGTGATGACCGGGATTAATTGGAATTATTTAGGATTACTTGGTGATTGATTAATCAGGATCTAGTCAGAATTTTTACAACCATGCCTATAACTCAATTAGACAGAAGAACACAAAATAAATTCTCGTTTTTTCCGTGTGTATGTGTGTGTGTATATGGAGAATATCAAAAGAAAACTCATCTTTAGTGAAAAAACTTAAAAACTACTAAAAAATTATTTTTAATTAAAAATAAAAAAATATTTTTAAAATTCCGTTTTTGTCATTATTCTTATATTTTGTTACCATTCACTCGAAAAAAACAAAAAAAAATTAAAAAAAAAACGTTGTAATGCGCATACGTATTACTCTGTGATACCGTTGTATCAAACATGTGTATTACTATGTATTATTATGTTCAATAGTGTTTAATTGCATATATTCAATATTAATATATATTTGTGTATTGTATATATATTCGTATTAGTGTTGTATTATATGCAAAAATAATAATAAAATAAAAGTCGATGTAGTGCATATGTGCGTAAATGTTGTATTACACATACGTACTAATGTGTATTCGATGTGCGTATTAGTCTTATATTGCATATATACAATAGTGTGTATCAAATATGTGCAATAGTGTTGTAAACACTTTTACATATATGCAATACACACTACACCGACGAGGTGACCGAGAAGTTTTTTTTTTCTTATTTGGCAACAATAACAACATATATGAATAATGAAAAAAGAAACTACAAAAAACTTAGATTAAAAATAATTCTTTACGAGTTTTTAAGTTTTTTTTTAGGAGAAGTTTTCATTTGATCCCACCCATATATATATATATATATATACATATGTATATACATATATATATATATATATATATATATATATATGTATATACATATATATATATATGGGTGGGATCTAGAGAGAGCTAGAGAATCAATAAAGAATTATTTTTAACTTTTTATAAAAAAATATTTTGTGATTTTTTTTTCTTTCCTCCTAATAAGATGATCTTGTTCCTAATTATAAAAACATCGATATAGTGCATATGCATATGTGCACATATGTGTATTGCATATATACAATAGTGGTTTATTACATATAATACAACACATTGCATTATACAATACACACTATTGAATATATGCAATTACAACACTAATAATTGTATGCAACACACTATCGCATATACGTAATACAACACTAATGCACATATGCACTATATCGATTTTTTTTATTTCTTTATATAATATAACACCATTGCACTAATAAAATACAAAAAATTGCATAGATATGCTATTCAACAATATTGCACCATTTCAAAATACACGCTAGTGCACATATGCAATAAAAAAAAGTCAATGTATTGCATATGTGCACTACAATGAGTTTTTTTATATTTTTTATTTTTTTTCTAGTGAAGAAAAACAACATATAAGAAGGATGAAAAAAAAATTTTAAACATATTTTTTTAATTAAATTAAAAATATTTCTTTATTTGTTCTCTGGTTCTCTCTTTAAAAAGGAATTATCTTTTGATCCTCTCCCTATATATATATATATATATATAGGAAAATTTTCAAATGAGAACCACCTTGAATTTTAAGAACTCGAAAGAACTCAATGTAACAATTTTATTTTTTTTTTGAATTTTTTTTACACATGCGTAATATATGTAGGTTACATACACGTAAAAAATGACATAATTTTTTACGCACCGAGTCGATTTTTTACATATGTGTAACTGGCGTAAAAAATGGTGTAACCATTTGTATCTTTATTCTCTCCCCTACTTTGATTTTTTAATCAGATTTAATCTCAACCACATATTTTAATCCATTTAATTAAATGTGTAGCCTAGAATGGAGTTATTAAGTTCTTAAAGCTCAACAAGGTTCTCAAAAGATCCCTTCCCTATATATATATATATATAAGGATTTATAGCCATACAAAAAAGCATCTTTAAAAAATTTATAAATAAATAAAAAAAATCATTAATCCAAATTTAATAAAAAAAACAAAAAAAGTAAAAACACAAAAATGCTTTCACCGTCTTCTTCGTTCTTTAAAAAAAAAACAACTTGAAAAAGACACAATGTTAAGTGAAAATGACCATTATGTCTTTTTGTTTAGCATTGTGTTTTGTGTTTATTTTCGTTATTGATTGTGTCTTTTTTCCTTGACATTGTGTCTTTTTTTCTTGATATTATGTTATATTACTCAATATTGTGTTATATTTTGTTCGGCATTGTGTTATATTTTGAGATTTATTGTGTCTTTTTTAGTTATAATTGTGTCTTTTGTTCATTTTCGTCATTGTGTCTTTTGTCTCTGCATTGTGTCTTTTCGGAGGGTTTTTTTTGGAACGAGAATGACGAGGGAAGCATTTTTGGTTTTTAAACTTTTTTGTTTTTTATTTATATTTTGAGTTATGATTTTTTTACTAATTTTTTGGGATTTTTTTTTGAAGGGTTTTTTGTGTGGCCACAAATCCTTTTCACACTTCTCATTTTTGTCTCCCTTTGTATTTTAATTTTTCATATATATATATATATATATATATATATATATATATATATATATATATATATATATATATATATCATTAACCTAATAGGATTTTATAAATAATTAACTAAAAAGTAGTTTCATCCCGTCTGAACCAGTCATTGTTAAACCTTCAAACCAAGTTTTTCGTTTAAATATATAATATGCGTTTATATAATTTTATAGTATTAAAATTAACATTTTATTATTTAAAAATCAATACGTAACTTGTAATAACATTTAAATTGATTACGTTCTTATTACACTCATATAAAATTAATATAAATTATTATTCCTCGATCCCAAATCCGTTATAAGCCCATGCTATCATGTTTTATTCGTTTATATCGTTAGAATATTTATTTTAGTTATGCCTTTAAAATTAGAATATATCATTGAAGCTTCTCGTGGAACTAACTAGACCGCTTTACCCGTTTTCTCATTACCGCCTTTATTTATTTTAAGGAGAGTAATCACATCCCTTTTTTCTTATTTTTTTGTTTTGGGGCCACTATGTGTACTAAGCTATTTACTATTATATAATTATATTCAAAACACAATTCCATAAATTACGTGGTTGTGATGTTGCTCGATTAATTGTTGAATGATATATGATTTATGTGTTTACTGTTTTTATGATTGGTTGGTATCTCATCCTCATCCTTTTTAGTATGATCATACGTCGTCCGAGTAGACATGCCCGAATCTAGTGACATGTTCAAAAAGACGCACTTATTGGTTGCGAACTTATCCAAGTAAACAAACCCGAATCTAGTAACATGTTGAAAAGACACATCTACTTGTTTGTGTTAATTAATGTTATTCACTAACGCAATTAATTGTTTTATTTTTCAATATTATTATTACACCAAACTGTGAATTACTCGCTCAACATGTGTTGTTGACATATTATTTTTACGCATATTGCAGGTTGTTATTACAGATGATTTGAAGTGGAGAAGTTAAATTGGACTTTAGGATAATTAATAAAGATAGAACCCAATTGTTGTATTTTTATTTTAATTTGAACACTTTGTGTACTTTAATTATGAATGAATAAATTTAGATATCGACGCTTTATATTAGTATCTTTGAGATATCATACAAATATTGTCGCGCCCCAGAATGTTCTGCCGTTAGGTTCGGGTGTGACATAAAAGCCTATACTGTGTTTAGGGCATGTGTTATTATGGTAATGTGGTTTAGCTATAGATACAAGGTACTGAACGTGGACATAATAAACGTGTATGTGGTCTAGTTATAGATACAAGCTATTAACTGATAGAATAATATATGCGTAATATGGTCCACTTACGGATACTATGGTAAGGCGGTCCAGTTATGGATACTATGATAAGGTGGTCCAGTTATGGATACAAAAGGTAATGTGGTCCTGTTATAGATACGATGATAAGGTAGTCCAGTTATGGATAAAATGAATAGGTGGTCCAATTAAGGATACTAAGTGTGGTAGTTAATAAATACGTGCATGTATGTTGTATGATTGCATGGTATGGCAATTAATGAACGTATACACATACGTTGTGTGATTGCTTGGTCCAGCTATGGATACTAGGAAAATAAATAGCGTATATGAACGGTGTGCATTCTCTGATATGAATGAAGAAGACAAGGGTAAGAATGTAAACGAATACGAACGAAAGAAAGGTCGTGTAAATGTATATTCGGACACGAAAGAGACACGTGTTAATTGTTTTAAATTGATCATTTATGAAAATAAAGAAACGTTAGAACTCACTCAGCATTTAGCTGAATTTTAGTATACATGCGGGTATAGTTGATGACGCGGAGAGCTTAAAATGCGTACGAGGCTATCTATACTGAAGACTAGTTAGTGAATGAAGAGTTTATGTAAAAGTTTTAGTTTCCACTGCAAATTGTATGTGCTTCTGCTGTAACGAACTGAGTTTATGAGTAAAACCAACGTGAAAGTAGGGCTCCTGGGTCCGGAGTCTTACACCGGATCCATACATATATGAACAGAGGGTAGGCATACCCTACCACACCTAGCATCAGTTCCCTGCTCATTGCGTCGTTCTATAAGGCGTTAGGGTTGACTATGTGCATATAATTAGTATGTCGGTCTAAAGGTTTATAAAAACGTTTTAGAGTTAACGTGTTCACTAGCATGTGTTGCTAAAGTATTTTATAAACTATTTTCCAAGTAATCAGTAAAGTAGGTTATAAGCAATAAAAGATAGTGATATTAGCTATTAGACGATCTGATAGCTTAGATATTTTGAATATGTAAAATGGATGCAAATTAATGAATTTCCATTAATCTTTTGTAAGACTATATCGGGTGTTTAATTCCTGAGATTTTCAATGTAATAATATTTTAAAGAAAAAGACTTCTGTTACGCAACAATTTTGATATATTTATAAAACATGTAGCAACTATGCTCACACGCCTAGGCCCATGAAATCAGGTGTGACAGTAGGCTTAAGATTGGCCAATGATAGTTAATCTAAGTTACCGGTAAGGTAATTAATGTCATACCCCGACAAGCAAAATGCGGAAGCGTAAAACGGGAATGTAACAGACACCTCTGGTAACAACAACATTGTTTATAATGAAACATTACAAACTAATTTACATTATATTACATCCTTCTATCTCTATCTACAGTCTAGGTGATACAAACAAAATTATATATTAACTGTCTCACTCCTTACTAATAGCTTGCATCTATTCACTAAGCATCGAGCACCTTCCACGACAGGTAGCACGTCATCACATTATCCAACTTTGGTACCATACATGAAAAGCACGTTTATGGGTCAACTACTAGAGTTGATGAGTTTCACGCGTTTCAAGAAAACAGTTATGAGTAATCACAAGTAACACTTGTAATTATGATATAAGTATATATGTATGTAAATGATGTAATTATGCTAAGCTACAGTGAAGCCTTGACTGTTTGTGCTACGTGCATCCATTTCCCACGCCCAATCAACCACTATGGCTCCCCTTCCGCCCACAACATGCCCTGGTAGCTATGTCTAACACCACATAGCTTGTTTGTATAAGTATAGTCATGTGAAAACGGCGCTATGTGACACGACAACCAGACCGATTCCATTTGGGTTTGTCAAACCAATAGTGCTATTCATAAGCCACCGGCTTAAAGTTAATCACTTTGTTAGTGGGGACTTTTGTGTGTTAGCACTTAGATAATTCACATCATTACACGTTTCAAATATGTATATGTAATGAAACATGCTTTTCACCCCAAAAGTTCATAAAACTGTTTAAGGAGAGGGTTCATGAAACTCACTTTTTACTCAGTATTCAATAGCACGTTAGTTTGAGGTTTGTTTGACTTGTAATCACTGGTCTCTATAATCAATATTATAATAATATTAATATTTTAATATTATTATAATTTCAATACTAAACCGGACTGTATATCTAATTTGGGTATAGTTGTTACGCCCAGAAAGTGTTAATAGGCTTAAATTGTGATGTTGTTCAATGTCTAATACTTAAAACCGAACTTGGCTTAGTTTCCCCGTTGTCCCAGCTGGGCCAAGTTGTTCGTTTATGTGTTCAGAAAACAGTTATGGAAATGTAAGCTTGGGTAAATGTGTTGGTCGATAAAATGATTAAGTTATAAAGAAAGATCACATATTGGGGTTCTGGATTCGCTACGGGGCTCGTTTCCGTTTATTCAGTTTGATTTGAGAAAAAACGCGCATAATCTATCCAAATTGTCCAGGTTTCTCATAAAAAGTTCGTTTTTACTTAATTAATCCAAAAATATGATTTTTGATCACTCTTGGTGTTCTGATATTCCCACAGGTTCGTTAATCACGAACTCGTTGGTTTTTATTAGAATTGAATTTGTGTAATCTTTAAATTAGTACAATTAATTATTTGTTAATCCTTAAATTATGAAAATTTAGCCACTTATCAATTAAAATATGTATATTTTTATAAAAATATTTATGGAATTATTTACTGATTTATTAATTTATAAAAATTCATTTTATCTGCTATATTTAGCCCGAAAATCGTCTGTTTATACCAAACGATCTCCAAAAATTCCAAAAAAAATTATGAGTAATCTAAATATATCTCAAAACAACCTGGAAAAATCCCAAACTCTAACAATCTTGCCAAATATCATTTCCGAGCCAAAAATGACTATGAAAATTCAAATAAACGCGAATGCACAAAACCTACTTAGGTTTTTCCAAGTGCTCCCAAATTTCATATGTGATTAAAATATATCAAATCTGAGTTCCCCGAAAAATTTCATTATTTTTTAAGCATTTTAACTATTTTTCTCAAATAAATGCCCCAATTCGGTAATAAATTCGCCAAATATTCTCAGATGGTCAAAAAAATACCAAATTTGAACAGGGACTCAATGATATGGTCCCTGTTGTCTCTGAAAAATTTCATGACCTAAAAATATGGACATCATAATCGAATACTAAACAGCCCGTAATCGAGTGATTCGGTATTACCTTAGCGGTTTTGGTTCGTTTTCGCCCTTCTAATCAAGTTTTCGGGTTCTCACACTTCTATGCAAGATAGATACAGGTCCTATGTCACAAAACAACCAAGTTTCATCAACATGGAAGCCTCTTAACTTAGGGTTTCGGCTAGGGTATAAAACCGAACTTTTGAACCGTAAAAACGCCGTTTAAACCCTATAATCCGTGTTTATGGACAAAAAGAGTATGATTATGATTCTTAACCATGTGTATGATCAAAAATATATTTGGACCATTTTTAAGGTTTTTTCATGGTTAGGAATAATTTTTGGTAATCAAACTATGTTTACACGGTATTAAACTTGTTTAAACAAAGATTAAATGATCCAAATATGGATAATTACCTTAAGGTTTATGGTTTGAGAGTAGAAGCAACTGGTTGAGTTCTGGAACTAGTTTGGGTACAAAATATCTTAGTTTCCTAATGGTTAAGTAAATTTATAAAACAATAATAATATATGTGGCGGACGTAAGAACTAATGGGCCTCATTTGGCCCATTTTGACCCTAATTTCTGGATTTGCAAGCCCAACTGTGAAAGCCCAAGTTCAAATTTATTTCTGGTTTGGTTTTTGGCGCGAAAAACATATCGGGTACGACAAATAGTGCGAAAACGAGTGTTTTTTTTGGCTATTTTTGTATAAATTTATAAAAACATACTTTACCTTTGTAAAAATCGAAAATATTTTCACGGATCGCTTAAAACATTCCCACTAAGTGTTTTGTAAATCTTTTTCGGCTTAACGGAGATACAATGCTTGTTTTGTAACTATCTTTCGCGTTTAAATCTATAGCGGGTAGTTAAACGAGCATGTTTTCGTTTAACTTGTTTGCTATCGAACTATGGGCATAATACTAATATATTAGCTTATATTAAACGTATATCACTTATAGATGCCCCCGGGATATCTGGGTCATTACCGGACCCGTTCGGTTAATCGTTTGATCGATACGTAATAAGCGTTTATTTGCTTAATCGGTAAATACGTACTGAGGTGTACCTGGATTTGCCTCAATTGTCACAATTAATTATGGTTAATTAGGCAACGTTGGCCAATTAAGTTCAATATTGGTTAGTTGTGATAATTATTGGAATCAATGTCAATGGTGATTATCCATCCAATGTGGTGTAGTGATAGGGAGCTTGGGTTTTTCAACGGAGACTCAAGTTCAATTCTCATTTACAACACTTTGGGAGGATATGGGTGGCTCTATAAAGGAAGACTGAGATCTTTGTGATTTTCAATTCGATTATGAGGGCATCCGGGTTTTACTACTAGTGGACTTTCGGGCGGTGGGTTTTTTTCGAAACTGGAGATAACTTGGAGGTGTTTAAAAGCTCCGTACGGCTGGTTTAGGCCAACTGGTGATGGCCTTTTGCCATTAAGACACCCCGTATGAAATACCTAGACATCTATATTTGTTAACCGTTAAAACAAATGTCAATGGTGATCAACTGAGAGTTATAATGGACGATATAGCCCATAAATCTTCTCATTATTAATTATAATGGATTTTCAAAAATAAATAAAGAGTTTGTGTAGAATAAAATATATACTTAGTGCTAATAGACATGCATTATCTATTGTTATTGTCACATACCATAATAATAATCATTATTATATGTATTTTAATTAACATATCTTTTTTTTTTGAATTAAAATGTCTAATTTGTGATAACCTATTTAATCAACACTTTCACCGATGGAATCATCCGTCGGTAGTATTTTTTCTTAGAACGACGACTTTCTTGTGTGTTAGGTCACCGCACTCTTCAATTTTTAGAGTTCAGTTGCCCCTCTGGTCAGATTATGTTGGCTTGGGCGTTTCCCCAGGAAACCGTACCACTGACTGCCACTTGACAATCGTTATGTCACCACAAGAGTAGAACTCTTTGGTGTAACACACAGTGGGACAAAAACCCGGGTGGGCTCAGGATTCGAAGTAACAACCTCGCAAGGCATGACTCAAATCCTTGATTGTCAATATCCACCTAAAGTGCCACAAGTAGGGATCGAACTTGGGTATCCTTTGAAAAACCCAAGCCTCCTACCACTAGGCCACAAATAGAGATATCTGATGGTAGTACTTATTTGTTTAATGTTTAACAGTGAAAACTGAAAAGTAATCTTAACACAATTTACATAGACAATCAATACATACGAATTTTGAAACCTACATCATGATGAACTTATGTAAGTATGTCGATTATGTTAACTGAAAACCAGTTAAAGATACCACAATTACTGTATTACACGCACCAAACAACCGTACCCAATCTTGTAGGTAGGGTATAATTGGAGCCATACTCTTATGTGTTGTCATTAATTAGTTAAATCGTTTGAAAGGTTTTGAATTGACTGGTTAAAAAAGAAAAGAACTAAAGGCTCTTCGTCTATGTTATAGTGGTTACTAGTAAAGGTTTTAGCATACTTAATGGAGAAATAGGAAAAGAAACAATTTGAAGCACGATACCTAACTTATATGGTTTTTAATGCACATTTGTTTAATAACTTTTACGGGAATAAATAAGGTTGCATTTATAATCCATTTTTTGAACTTCTTCATGAAAGTTAAATTAAATGATTGTCCTTCGCATGTTGTAGTCTTGTTGCCTTAAGTCCTTATAACGTTGAGGCATATGCTCATCACAGTATGTCATTCCAGTCACGTTTATAAATGGTTTGTTGTATAACTCTGTAGCATGCATGGCCATTCATCCTCACCAATTTGAAGTTGTGATTTGAAAGAAAAGTAGAATTAATGATGCGCTCCTCGATCTCACATCTTCTCGCATATTGATTTTGGGTGTAGGCGTGTACGTAGGTGCCACGAGAACAATATTTAGACAAGGAATTTTATAAGAATAAGATCTTAAAGACATAGACATTCCTTTGGTTTAATCGTAACATCATGTTATATAGCCATTTTAAAGAATTCATATCGGAGCCTCTATATTCATTCTTTTTATATGATATATAGTAAAAAATAGAGAAAACAACTAAAACATACTACATTAGGTTGTCTATCTATAGGAACTAAAATGCACCCCCATATTTAAAAGCATATATCCAATCATCTATATTTAACTTGTTGTGAGTGTATAAAAGGATAAAAGATAGTAAATGAGTGCCCGTAAGTATAGCATATAGATAGATATGGAGAGTCGGAAGTAAAAGGTTTTTAACATACAAACAAATTTTAAAGAAAAATACAAAGTATATAATATAATGGAGAAGAAGCCTCCAAAGTCCAATATAAATATTTATAATTTATGTTCAATTAATAGCCGCCTTATGCCTTTCAATTGAAATTAAAATGTCATCGATCTAGACGGACTTCGAAATAAATAAATAAATAGCCGATAGCAACCAAAATAACATGACCAGTCGTCACATTATAATCACCATGACATACAATAATAGGAAACTGAAAACAAAACTTCATGATTTTGTTTAGTCTTTGAAAAATAGGAGAGTAGATAGTACGTACTATTTCTAGGGTAAAGAAAGAAAAGTGATCATAACTTTGTTCAGGCACAAAAACCCATCGGGGCCCCTCGGGATAATACGATAATTGTCGGCAACTTTTCTTCCTTTTATTTTCATATTCTATCTTAATCATCTTTATTGTTGTGCTACGTTAGAGCTCATATTTCATACGGGTAAAAAATATAATAAAAATAAAAAATTATTATATGTAATACATAAATTCAATTGTTTAATATAATAATTTTTATTTATGACTTTTTTATTAAGTTTTTGATATATTATGCACTATAATTTTAATTAAAATCCAAAATTTTGATGTTTGATTTATTTCAAATAAATACTCATACCAATATTGCTATAAAAATGATATTTATAATAAAATGTTGTCACAGATTTAAAAACTAAATTTACAAAAACTAATGTTTTGTTGTAAAAGAAAATAAATAAAAGTATATTATATTTTAAAATAATGAGAGAAACAATGAACAGTCTTAAATGGTTATATTAACATATATGAGAAGACAATGCATATCGTGAATTACGAAAATGTAAACTATTAAATATAATTTTGAACAGTCTTAAATGGTTGTGTTAACAGATATGAGAAGACAATGCATATTGTGAATTACGAAAATGTAAACTATTAAATATAATTTTGGTTTTATATTTGAAGAGAAATCACACACACATATATATGTGTATGTATATATATACATATACATATACACACATATATATATATAAAGTCAAGAAATCAATCACAATTACCATTTTAGTGGAGTTGGTAAGTATATTTGGTTTGAAACATGAGGTATTGGGTTCGAAACTCGTATCACACAGTAATATGTTTTTCAAAATTTTATAAAGCCTTACAGGTAATGGGTTATAATAGAAAAATGGGCCATGGGTCATAATATAATAGGAAATAGTGACATAACATCTACTTGGCATCCTATGTGGAGTGCATAGTTAAATGTCATGTGGACAACTTGTGTTGCTTTAATAGTATAGTTCGATTAAGAAAAATTGAATTTTATTAATCTCATCGATCTTTGTGAGATTTGCTAATAATTGGCATACCTCATAAAATTGTTGTCGTCGATCCTACCTTTCACACTATTTATTTTTATTAGACCCTGTTAAAATAAGTTAGCTCTGTTAATTTTTTTTTACATATTTAAGCTGATGTTTTAGGACTTAAGTTATAACGTATAATCAGTTATGAATGATCAGGTTGATGTTTTCGACAAACATTATATAATAGTAATCAATTAAGTTGTTATTTTATTGTTTATAAAAAAAAGATTGAAGGTCAAGTTAAAATAAAAGGTATGATTTTTATATTAAGGATAAGAAATAATTTAGTCCATTGATTTTGGATTTTGACGGTTGAGATTAGTTTGAGAGAAAATCATGTGTGAAATAAAGAAAAATGACATAACAGGAATAACATATATTTGTTCACATTCTTTCTCTACATGCGTCACGCATGTCAATTACCCTCATTATTTTAAAATGTCTATAACCGTTTTATACGACACTTTTTTCTTATAAAAAAATCACCATAATAACAAATGCTTTTTAATCTTTAATATGAGTATCATATTGCTATAAAAATTTTTTTTAAAAATTTAGTGGGTTTTTTTGTACATTGTGTTATAGATTCTAAGCATTGTGTTTTTTCTTCATTTCTTATATAAACAATTGTATTTTTCTACAAATGTGTTACTTTATCGTGTTTTACCAAATTCCTTACTTTAGGAGTATAGTTTAAAAAGAGTTATATTTTATCATTTTTTTCTTCAATTGTGTTTTACTAATAATGTTTCTATCAATACCAAAATAATGTTTTTCCATTGTGTTTTTCATTCGTATAGCGATTTTTATTGTGTTTTATGATTGCGATGAAACATACATTTGTGTTTTAGTGTGTTTTTAATATAGTGTTTTAGTATAGTTATTATTATCATTGTGATTTAATCTTATTGTGTTTTTATTTTATCCCATTATTATGTTTTATAATCATGCTATTGTAGACCAAACTAATGTGTTATTAAGCAAGGTCCCAATTTATCCAAAACATCATAATATAGCCCCAAATCAAATTAAGTCTCACCGACACATTGTGAATTTTCTAAACAAGGTTCAGCGTGTCGTACATAGTACATTTTCGTATCCTACGATTCAACGCTTTGTTTTTAGTAGAATTGGTTTTGATATTCAGAAGGGGGTTGCGGCGCAGCTTGTTGCCCGTTTGCCTGCCACTTTATTGTAATCGTTTTGATTTTAATGAGAAGTTATGTCGTATAAAACAGTATAGCATCGACGTCCAAGTGGTCGTCGTGCTTAGAGATAAGAACGGGTGCGTGGCGTTGCTTCCCATCCGCGGTGGAAAGAGAGAGAGAGAGAGAGAGAGAGAGAGAGAGAGAGAGTTGTAGGCGGCGGTGCGGCGGCGGATGGCGGAGCAAATGCTTTTAATCGGACGGTAGTGGTTGGATGCACAGCGTTTCAGATTGAAGGTGGTGGTGGCGGAGAGTGGATGACGGTGGTGGAGGTAGATGGCAGGGTGGAAAGGTAAATGAAGCCGAGGATGTAGAGAAAGATGGTTTGGTTGGGTGTTATATTGAAATGATTCCGGCAAACACGGTGGCAACGGGTGGTGAATCTGGTTATGGTGGCTGTGGAATGGTGGTGGTTTTTGAGATATGGGTTATGAAAGTTAGGAGTTGTGTGAAGATGATGGATGCTAACTAGTGGGTTTTTGAGATTTTGATAATGGACCAAAATACTCTCATTCTTAGCATTTTTAGAAAAGTAAACTTTTTATTTGAACTCAACTTTTTAGTTGTATATTTTATTGCTTATAAAAAAAAGATTGAATTTTAATTACATATAGTTATTATAACGAAAAGTTTGTGGCAAAATGAATTCATGGACATCATGGTCGTTAATCACATGAATGTAATGATTCATGATTAACATAATGCCACAAGATTGATAAGACTATGTATAAAATTGTTAATAGAAGTTAAATATGGTTAAATGTGGAAATAAAAAAGTTATTAAAATTTACCATTCATTTAAAATCGTTTTTATCAATTTGGTTCACTAACCTTTTTTAAAATATTTTATAAAAAAATTAAAAATTTTATTCTTTTTAATTTAACTATACTCATCATATCTTTATACAAATTATAGTGCGTATAGAAGTTCTAAGAGCATTCTCATCCCATCCCTTATTCCTAAATCAAAAATTACACTAAAACTCATTACATTTTCTCTCTCTATTTTAATTAAATAATACTTTTTATACCTTTTATCATTACCTTTTCTCTTTTCTTCACTCACAACGACTTTCAAAATATATTAAAAAATTATAGAGAGCGAACAGTAACTTGTCAAATATACAGAAAAATCACTAATTTTTCTAAAATATAAAAACTCTTCACTCATAATACCCTGAATCACTCTCTAAATTATAAAAACACCACTCACATAAAATGAGGGGTTGGATGAGAATGCTCTAATGCGTTATTAAATGTAACAAATGTATCTAACGCATTACAACAATGCTTTTAACCTATATAGCGTTGTGCCCATCTTTTCGTATTTAATTTAGGAAAATTAGATTTTATTAATTTCATATTTTTAAGGTTGGCCAATAATAAACTCGCATTCTCACCTTAAAAAATTGCTATCACTGGTTTCTTCTCACACTATTTGTTTTCATTTGACCACCATTAAAAAAAAAAAGAAACTTAACCCCGTTAAGTTTTTTTTTTCCTAATTTCAAACTGATAATTTAGGTATTTTGAACGGAAGAAAGATAAGAGTCAATTGATTTCATACTTAATTGGAGGTTTAAACAACCGAATTGAAGCATTGCTTCGTCGTTTGAAGCACCGCTTGTAGATAAGTTTTACATCAATCAACTCGTATCCTTATTCCGAAAAAAAACCCCTAAAACTTCAATTTGAGATTTTGAAACAAACTTTACAAAGTTAAGTTTTTTTTTAACGGGGTCCAATAAAAATAATAGTGTGAAAAGTGGGACCGGTGACAACAATTTTTTTTAAAATAAGATTATAATCGGGCAACCTAAAAAAGATGAGATTAATAAAAGACAGAATTACAAATTTTGTCCTTTAAAAAAAGCCAAAAACCGGTTCGTGTCCTTTTCTAAGTTTCCTTGCAGGCGGTGTACTTTAAACTTTTTTTTTCTACACGTTATGTCCTTTACGCTAACTGGGTTAGAAAAACTCAGTTAAATGCCCTCACGTGAGACGCATGTGAGGGCATTTTTGTCTTTTCACCACCTGCAACTCCTTCCTTCTCTTCCTCTTCCTCCCTCGACGCTTAACCCCCTCAGGCTCCATTTCCCCCCAACCGATTCAGATCCAAATTCAATCAAAACCTAATCCAATCAACAATGACATCACTTATACATTTTCACAGATCCCAAACATAAATCAATGGTTCATAAACAACAAGAAACACTCAAAATCCAACCTTTAACAAAAATCAAAAACACCCAGATTGCAAACGACCCAGAACAAACGACCCAGAAACAATAAAGATCCAAGCTTTAACAAAAATCAAGAACACCCGTAAAGATCCAAGCTTTAACAAACAAAAATCAATAACACCCAGATGAAATTGACCCACAAAGATTAAATCGAATGGTAACCTAAAACGATGCATAAATCGATCGATGTAGAAATTGAATCGTACCTTGTGAAGAACAGTTAGCCGCCGGTAATAGATCTACGGCGGTTGTATGGCGGTGGTGATGATGGAATGGGAGGTACAGGCGGAGCGTTTTTCCGGTGGGCTCTCCGGCTGCCGGAAAACGGCGCCGACTCGGAAGCTGAGGTTGTATGGCGGCGGACGTTGAAGCGGCGTTGAGGGAGGTTGGTGTGGTACTGGCGGTGGAGGCGGCTGTTGGAGGTTGGTGGTGGGAGGAGGCGGCGGGAGAGGAAGAGGAGAGGTGGCCGGAATTTATGGCTTAGAGAGAAAGAAGAGAGAAAGAAAAGAAAATATATATAATATATTCCCCTGTTAAAATTACAATTATGCCCATCACATGTCTGGCACATGTCATACTTAACTGACTTTTTCTAACCCAGTTAGCGTAAAGGACAAAACTTGTAGGAAAAAAAAGTTTAAAGGACACCGCCTGCAAGGAAAGGACACGAACCGTAATTTGGCTTTTTTTAAAGGACAAAATTTGTAATTGGGTCTTAATAAAATTCAATTATCCTTTAATTTATAACAAGTAAACGTACCCGCGCGTTGCTGCGGGCCAAGTTGGTGCCATGTTTAGTTTGCGTTGAGGCTGTTTGGTACACGAAATGTTCAAAGAGTATTGAAGTCTGTTTGGTTCATAGAATGCTCAAAAGAGCATTGAAATTGAAAACCATTCCTTTCAAAAATCAATTTGTTTGGAACATGAAAGAATTAAAATTGGAATTTACATACATTCCACCACTCATTGGAATGTAATAATTTCACTACCTTGGCGGAATTTCAACTTTAATGTTACCAAATTACCAAAAATACCATGTATTCATCATCCTCAATTCCTCATACATTACATGTTATATAGTATATGAATTATGAAATAGGTCTTCATACCCAATCCAACCTCTACAACATCTCCTATCTCACAAATTTGAACCTAATGTACTCTAAGTATTCAGCAACATCAATCAACTCCTTGTTTCTGATGAACTTAATTCCATCAGCAGTTCCCTAACAACAAAATACTTTCCATCATGTTTACTACATTAATAAACCAAATTTACATAGAAGAATAAAAGAATAAAATATTTCTCATGTTTACCTGGGAAAAGTAGGGATGAGCATTTGGTACTTGGTACCCGTACCAAACCGGTACCGGTACCGAAATTGGTACTGTCGGTACCGAAGTTTTGAGTTTCGGGATCGGTATGGTACCGGTAGTACCGGTATTTCACTTTTACCTTCAATACCGGTATTTCCCGAACTTTTACCTTCAATACCAGTACCGTACGGGTACCGAACCGAATATTTCGGTACCGGTACTGGTATCAAGATTTGACAATTTTGTTCGTAGGAACAAAGAGAAGCAGATTTATTCTATACTCGATAAGTACCAATACGCAATGGGGAAGTGAATGCCATTTTCTATGAGCGAATGTGCCCATACTTGTTCATCATTAGAGGACACTATTCGTAATAATTTTCCCTTTTTTTCTTGCTTTCTTTATAAAATTTTCATAAATGATGAATAAAATCTTATGAATTGAATAAAATCTGATTAGGATAAAGTACAATATTATAAAGAAAAAGAAAGGCTTTGTTACGTTTCCACATCAAAGTAAAATATAGTACTTAGTTCTTTTTTATTTCATTTAATGCCTATTGGTGTCCCAAAAGTACCTTTTCGAAGTCCTGGAGAGGAAGATGCATCTTGGCTTGACGGATGGCGGTGACGGTGGCGATTGGGTTTCAAATAGAGATATGTAGAGACGAGTTTGTGATTGGGTTAACAGCAGATTGATGGATGGCGGCAGCAGATGTATCGTAATGACGGTGGCGGATGGCGTTGAGTTTCAAACGAGTAAACCCTAACAACCCGTTCATTAGAATTCTTCAACCCATATTCACCCATACTTACACCCCCCTGTTTTTTGTAATGGCCCATTCTGACCCATCTGATTTAAACAACTTACCCAAATCAACCCATAAAGCTTTAAAAAATACCCAAACTGACCCATATCAATAGGTTTGGGTCAGGATTACCACCCCTAAATGTAACCCCTTAAATGGTCTGTATCTAAGCAGGGCCGGCCTGTGGGCCAGTAAAATCAGACAAGGGTTTTAGGTTCATGTTTAATTTAGGCCTCCAACTTCACAAAAAATAATAATAAATATTACATTTTATATATAATGGGCAAAGTGAATTCAAAGTTATTTATAGTCCTGGTGGCAAGATTAATTGTTGCTAACTTGTAGGTCCTAAGTTCAAAACTTGTAGTAAGCGTTTTTTATTTAATTTTATTTTTTTCACAACGGTCATGAAATTGCCACAAAATTTCATTTCGATTTAGGCCTCCAAACTCGTTAAGTCGGCCTTGTATCTAAGGTACATAATACAATGATTCCAAAACTATGGGTATGTTTGGCAAAACTAGCTGGTGGGTCATGGCTGGAAGTTGGTAGCTAGCTTTTTAGATATATTTACATGTTTGACAAAGTAGCTGGAGCTTTAATAAAATATATAAAATAACCAAAATGGACTTACCAAAAAAATAATACTAAATATACATATCTTGGAAGGTTATTTAAGTAATTTTAAATAATAAAAGCTTGTAGCTTTTTCTAAACGCTACTAGTAGGAGCTTCAAGCTTTAAATTTTATTCATAACTTAAAAGTTTCAAGCTCTTTCAACCAAACAAGACTTTTTATTGGGTATGAGTTTTTTATTAAAACCTTAAAGCTAGAATCTCTTAAAAGCTCCATACCAAGCATACCTTTTAGCTACAAGATTTAAAGAAAAATCTCATATTTAATAAAAAGTCTTATTTAGTTGGAGTAGCTTGAAACTTTTAGGTTAGGAGAAAAAGCTTGAAGCTAAAAGCTGCAACTAATAGTGTTTAAAAAAAAGTTACAAGCTTTTAGAAAGGGATTGAATGGTGGTGGTAAAGGAGTAATTGTATATAAAGAATGGGATTCATAAGATTAACATCCAGCTGCCTTGGCAGCATGGTAGGCCTGTTGTGGAATGAATGGAGGGTCCCGGGTTCAAATCCCGGTTCCCGCCAACATTTTTGCCTATGCGACGCGAATGGAATGGAGTGCGATTGGAATTGGATCCATGTGATCCGTTTGGGCCATGCGATTTGTTTAGGCCATGTGATCCATTTGGATCCAAAGGCTATTATAACCCGATGAGCCTAATCTAGCCAAGCCCAAGAGCTGATTTGGTCTTTTCCCCTAACTTATCCAAATATGATCTAACAAAATAAACCAAACTCGTCACATTCGTATGTCCCGATACTTTTTAAAGATAACTGATCCGGTAAAGAAGATATATATATGTGTGTGTGTATATATATATATATTAAAGGAAATGAACATATTTATAATGTGATATGATATTCGTACACCCTCTCAAAACTCACACACCCTACATAGGGGCTACACGATCGTATGGAACCCCACGTGAAAGGGTGTGTGGATACGTCAAAGATGTGTGGATAACCAGATCTTTTATAATAAAGGGGATGAATTTATATAATAATTGAAGAGTATGAATGGGAAATAAAGCGTCGTTAAACAAAGTAATCTCGATAGATACGTTAGCCCGAACAAACCCGAAACCCACCCAGTTGTAGTTTTCGATGGGATTAGAAACCTTTTTAATCAATGAAATGTTGGATGCTTATGTTTTAATCATGTTATTGCTCATTGATATTAAAGTTATATCATAAGTGTGTTTCCTTCATTTTATAATATAATAAATTTTTACATGAACCTTTAAACATGTAACTAGCCTAAGTACTATATCTAACTAATTATTGTAGCAAATGTTTCTTCCCATATGTTAAAAATACAATATAATCTAACTCAAAACCGTTCACCCCACCCCCTTTCCCCTTCTCTAAGTTTTACAACCTTTTTCAAAACAAACTTTTCTAAGTTAGCCCCTCTAAATCTTGTTATTTATATGAGACTATCATCCCCTCTTTTTCTTTTATGCCATTATTATTCTTTTTTAAAATTTAAAGAAGAATTTATCTTCTGCTCTCTCCTCTCTCATCTCCATCTTCTTCATTTTTCTTATTGCTACTATTTTGTCAAAAATTAAGGTAATGAAGTTGTTATGTAACAGTAGTTGTACTATCTTTGAGGTTTCTTTTATTCTTGTTCATCTTCTTCATTTACATGGTTGCAAAGCCATCATATATTCATTTCAAGAATCCCACATAATCTATACACCATGGTGTGTGTTGTGGAGGAGACAAAGAACTAAAGGTTGGAAGGTGACCCCTTAACCAAAGTTCTTACATTTCTTGTAACTTTATGTTTTAATTTGATTTTTTTTGATACAATAACCACAAGGGTTTGATGATACATATTCTTTATATGATGTATCCATCACCCTATCAAATGGCTTATAATTTATTTCCATCAAAAACCATTTCAAAGTGCAAAGGACATTACTAATTGTAATGACTCAGAATTGACAGAATTCTTGGACAACAAAGATTGAGCCATAACTTTGTCATAATAAATTGAAGTGGTGCGAGACCAAAGCCTATGACTAAATTCATTGAGTTGTGGTTATAATGACATTTTATTTGCATTTTAATTCATTTTTATGACTCCATAGCGGTCAAACTAAAATTAGTGCGCAGATCTGTACGCTTTTAGATGAATGGCTTGTGTTAGTCAATCTCGGGTCTGAATCTGACCCAACTTGTCACACCCCAACCTAAGGTGAAAATGTCGTGGCATGAGCATGATTGCTCATAGCTCGAGGTAACTATCATGCAATAATTGTGACAATATCTAATAATTAAATTCATTAAATTCCAATCACAATATCCATAAATAACCAAATAATCCAAACAATATATCATAACAAGAATAGAAAATAATCCAAATACTTAAATTAAATTATTCTTAAAATCCTATGGTCTCATTTAGCAATCCAATACTTCCAATCTTCAAATCAAACGATAACCTACATATACGTAGAAAATAAATAGGTTTGTCAACACATAGGTTGAGTGAGCATGCCATTAATTTTGCAATGATGCATAATAATATGAAAAGTAGCAAAACGTAAGTAAAGCGGCAAATATAACTAAACCAATGAGCAATTAGGTGTCAAGTGAACCATTACCAAGCGAATCGGGCTCCGGTTAAAACAAGACGGTCGTATGATCATACTATAATGAGAATATGGTGGACCTCTCCGAATGCGTAAATTAAACAAGTAGTCAAATAGCAAATATGCCTAGCAATTCACACACAATACAACGTTTGCTAATGATTAAGATATATGTAATACGAAATACTTTAAGTACGTATATGCCCCCAAAAAGTTTGAAAATATGTGAAAACGGGGGAATGACAAAACTCACCTTAGAACAAGCGAGTTAATAATATATTAAAGAATAAACGAAGAGTCTTCCGATTAACGCGCCGAACGAGAATATCCAACAGAACCTGAAACTTAACAGTATGAAAGTATAAGTAAAAGAGAATCTAATGCCGCTGGAATCAATCCAAACGGATAAGTATAACTCGAGTTATGGCGATTTTAACGTTTAAACGAGTCGAGTCTGACCAGAATCCGAACTTCGAGTCGAGAGTCGGGTTTTGGTCAGAACCCTTGAAATTTAATTACGAGAAGAAAAGTCTTCTGGATCGAACATTGAATCCGACCAGAAGTATGAGAAAACAAGAAGTCAAAGATGTTGACTGTTTTACCCTTCATCGGGTTTTAAAGCAATTGACCAGTCAATACCCTTCAATCTCAGAAATTGATTGAAGGTTATCGACTAGAAGATGTTTATGAACAAAAACTCAGTTTACAACTTACCCGAAAAGTGCACGAATGATGAGATATAACAAGTCAAAGGTCTTTAGTCTTGCAAAGTCAACCGTTTATTGAACGGTTCTTCAACAAATCACCAAAAACCGAGAGATTTGAGAGAGGCAGAGAGTATGGACGGCTGGAGGATGATGATTAGGGTTTAGGTAAAGTTTTGTGGCAGGGTTTAAGCCTTGTTTATATTGAAAAAGCTAAACCGAACCATTTATGGACTTTTTGACCCGTTTAAGTAATAATATACGTTTTAATGATGAAATCACTGAAATAATCAAGAAGATTTGATCTTGATTGTTAAGAAACGAGTTATAACATGTATCTTAGTTATATGGAGATGTCTTGGCCCTTAATTCTCTCTAATATGCCGAAAATACGCGATTTTATGCCTTAAACGAGTTTAGGAAACAATATAATACGAACTGACTTGCAGGTATCCCAAGGCGTCGCGCGACGACGGGCCTAGGGCCGCCGCACAGCGCTCCGGCGTTCAATGGAGGGGTGTTTTCCGTTTGTAAAAGAATGGTCCCTCACGTTTGTTAAATGGTTAATTGTTGAACTTGTTTTGTTATGTTTAAATGTATGAACAATATATAAAACATTAAGGGCTAAGAATGAATATAATGAAACTTAATAATTCATAAATTCAAAATATTAATAGAGTTTAGGACCCGAATAACGTTCAAACACGGATAAAATAAGATAAACGAATACAATAAAACCTGAAATGTTACACAACTTTCTAAATAAATGTTGTTCCTAAAACATTGATTTAGTTGACTGGAGTTTTTTAATAATTTTTGGGAATTGTTTCATATTTTTTAATAATTTATCTATGTTTTGACAGCAAGTTATCCTAATTATGTTTTCATCTTTCTTTTCCTTTTTCAAGTACAAGTTATCATACCATCTTATCATTATAATCCTTATAATTAATTATTCGTCAAACACAAAATAAAACTAGCCTTATTACTTTTATTTATTAGGGCTTACAAATTGGACATTCACACGCTTAACCAAGACCTTAACCTTTCGACCCAAGTAATTCAATGTGAGTTTACATACCCCCTTTTTTTTCATCTTTTATATATTTTGGGGGTAGCATGTATACCTTATGTATCATTTGAATTTTATTACCACATTTATTCAAAACATAATTCAATTTATGTTTATGTGTGATTATTGCATGCTCTATTTTTAGGAAATTTATTCAAGTCTTTGATGTAATCAAGATCGAAAATAGTTAGTTGGTCTTAGGATATTTCTTCAAAATATGTATTTGATTTGATTATTGTAATTGTGTACTTGTTTTGATGTTAATGAATTAAATAATTATTGTCACTTTAATTAATGTTTTTTAAACTACTGTCCGATCAATACGTTACGCCCAGATATGTTCCGTCGATTTTGGTAGGGGTGTGACGTTGGTTGGGTCAGAGAAGCAAGACTTCAAGCTCTAATGTCGGAATTTGAAATCTTGAAGACGAGTGGCCAAAGTTCAATTGATAAATTTGCAAGGTATTGTTTATGAGAGTACCTATTATACAAAAGTGGAATAGAGATAGTTACAAAGGAAACTTAGTCAAATTATATCCGTTAATTATGATAAAAATACACCCTAATAATACATTACCTCTTTGACTCTCGTAATAAACTTGATTAAATTTTTTAACGGCAAGGGGAATATCATTGAAAACTAGGCCCTAACGAGGTGGTATGAACCCATAAAACGGAAACTTATTACAACTTACAAGTAATGTTAAATTTGTACAAGAACTCCAACTATGAATCTTCAATTTGGCTATATTTTTTTCCATAGAAGCCTCAGGATTTTAATCTCTTGAATGATGTTTTCTTCAGGTACCATAACGGTGTATAAAACTCAATTGTTTCACAGCCACCAAATGCTTCAAAATGTGATCGATGTAATTTCTACACATATGTTAATTGTGCCTAACATGCTTGCAAAATGCAAATTGATTTGGACTCGATACCATAGTTTGAAATTTGAATATTCTAATTCATTTGTATTTTTACTTCAATCCATATTTGCTACAAATATAAATATTTGAAAAGTCTTCCACTAAGTATGATCGATGTTGTTGTTACTTTCTTCTAAGTTCAAAATGTCATTTTTCTCAAAAAATCCTTATGAGTACTCAATACAATGATTTTTGTCTATTTGTTAACATTTATTGTCACGTGGTGGCATGTGATGCGCGACGCCAATCCGTTTGTTTTCTTTCTTATTTTATGTGATTTTTTTTCATATTATTTTTTGCTTACAAAATTATGTTTATGATTTAGTGTCGATACCGTCGATACCTACCAAATTAGTGTCAGTTTGCCACGGCAACGCAAGGGTTTTGAATTTTTTTTTTTGGTTGTAAAGACGATAATTAGTAATAGTAATAGTAATGCTATGAAACCAAGAAAACACACTAATCTGGTCGTCGTCCAAAAGTGATAGGCAGGATTGGTATCAAAACGATTTTTGTGTAAACGAGTGATAAAAGCTATCAAAAATAAGATCCTCCTAGATGCATGTCATCCGACCCATTTGGCCAAAGAGTACCTAAGAAGATCAACATTTTCACGTTTGTTGACTCAGGCGAATCTTTGCAATAAACGTATTGATATACCATTCTTCATGTGTGCGTTTGGTTCTAATGATATAAAAACTATGGAACACTTGCTTGGTATCTGCCATATCATATCGCGTTTCGTGCTTGGAGATCGATTATGGTATGGCTAAATATAGAAGACCCCACTGTGATGAGGCCGATCATTATGGTAACCTGAATAAACTTGCTAGAATTGTCCAAACTAAAAAATGAAATGGTGGAAGGTATTATTTATACTTTTTTGTGGGTGATTTGGAAGACTCGGAATGAAGTTGTTATCAAACAAACGAATTAAATACGGACCTTACGTTTGACTCAAACATTTATCCTAGGTCGAGTGGCCTAAGAACCGCCTTCTTGTTGTGTTTTAGATGCTTGGTTAGCCTTTTCTAACCATCATCATTTCATAAAAAAATTGTTATTTGAAAAGATTAAAAGACTAAAATATCTCTCTGCTTAACAAAAGAACTCTAACGTTGTTAATAAGACGGAGTTAGTTTTAATGAAAACTAGAATTTAGGACCCTGCGCTTCGCGACGGGACTATTAAATCGAACAAAAAACATAATGTAACATCCCGAAATTTCTAAAGTAATATTTAATATATTATTTTGTCGGGTGAAATAAACGAGTTAGTGGAACGATAATAATAGCTAAATATGAAGACTTAGTAGGATAATTAGATGGGATTAGATATGGACCAAAAGGAAATATGGGCCTTCGGTCCATGGGCTTAAGAGAGTATAAATACCCCCTTAAACCCCAATCCTTTCCATTCTATCCATTTATCCATATCTCTACACACACCCAAAACACACACGACCCGAACCAAGATCCAAAGGCGAGGACCCGAGCTTGTTGGTGCTAGATCGTCGTGACGAACCAAAGCAACGAGACCAGCTCGTGTTCGTAGTTTGACTCATTTACGGTACGTTTATATCGAGAACTTGTTCGTTTAGGTTTGGATTAGTATAGAAATGATAGATCTGTGTTTGTATGGTAAAAACGAATCCAACAAATCTAAACTTACTGAATATGGTTATGATTTGATGGGTTAATCGATTGATAAAAAGAACCCGTAACCTATATGCCTAAATCGCACCCTTTAAACATCAATGTTTGGTCGATTTGATGGTTGGGGTTTGTAGGCGCTGGTCAGACGATTCCGTGGATACCTAAATCGAGTTATTTGGTTAAGAAACGAAGGATTTAAGAGCGAACAGTACCTGCAGCTGATGAACTTCGCCTGCAAGCTAAGTTCGCCTGATGAACTTCGCCTGCAAAGCTAAGTACACCTGATGACAACTTCGCCTAAAGCTAAGTTCGCCTGATGACAACTTCGCCTAAAGCTAAGTTCGCCTGATGACAACTTCGCCTAAAGCTAAGTTCGCCAAAGGTTTAACTTCGCCTAAAGCTAAGTTCGCCTAAGGTTTAACTTCGCCTAAAGTCAAGTTCGATTAGAAAATAGATTAAAAATGATAAGTAAAAGTACGCCAATACTAGGCCACCAGATTAGATCAGGCGAGTATTGATACGTGTAACTTATGCAGTCAGCCGAGCTCAGTTAAAGAAGGGATTTACAACTATCGGAGGAAGAAGCAGAGTTAGGTGAGTTTCTAGCCCCACTTCTGTGTTATGTTTTCGGGGCTGTGTGCATACTCGATATGTTTGTTAATACACTTATCCTAAGTGATAAGTGTATGCCTTATATGAATGATGTGAAATGTATGAATGATTGCTTGTCTGTACGTGAACGATCTTCGGATATTGCACGTACTGTCAGGTTGTAGTGTTACGTATAAGGTAAGTATAATGTATTTGCTCATATGTATAAATGCGATAAAATTAATAAAAGAAGAAAATGATGGTTGTATGGTTACGAAAAGGGTACCGAGCCCTAATAATACTCGAGGTATGATGTATGGTTGTATGGTAACGAAGAGGGACCAGACCCTAATAATATCTGTGATGTTAGGGACTAGACCCTTATAATATCTGTGATGTTAGGGACCAGACCCTTATAATATCTGTGATGTTAGGGACCAGACCCTTATAATATCTGTGAGGTTATAGGGCGAAAGGCTCTTTAAAACGTATGATTATGTATGTAAAGAACGTATGAAAGTATGAAAGTATGAAAGTATGAATGAAAGAATATAAGTTTATGTGTATTGTATAGTGTATGATTAACTAGAACTCACTCAGCGTAGCTGACTTTTAGTATGCACGCAGGTAAGTAGGATGAGGCAGCTCGCTTGAGGAGACATGTGGCACTGATTAGGAGGCTGGCATCGGAAGACTCAAGACGTTTAACTTTAATGATTCGTTTATTTTGAAAGACAAAATGATGTTTTAAGACAAGACGTGTTTTGTTATGAAATGTTTTATGAAAGTTTTTATATTCCGCGAAAGTTTTAATGAACTCTGATTTGTAAGAACTGTGTTTATGAGTAAATCCGACGCTAAAGTAAGGCTACCGGGTTCGGGGCCTTACAAGTTGGTATCAGAGCATAAGTTCGAGAGATTTAAGCATCCTACATGCTTAGACTCGAACAGAGAATGAGATTTAAAATGAGAAAGAAAGAAGATGCCATTTCAAGATAGCCATGTGTCACTCAAGCAAGCTCAGTAAAGGTAAAGTATATGGTAAATGGTGTATGTTAATGTTGGCTTATTTGCTAAATGAAGAATGAGTGCAGGTTAGGGATAGGATTAATTGATCTTAACTGATTAACTGTTTAAGAGTATAAACAAGCACAAGTGAAATCATGAAGGGAAGTATGTAGAACCTGAGGAGTAACGCAAATAGTTAATTACACTTGATCAACGTCATTAACTACTTACCTTACGAATCACGTGCTAAATAATTCCTATAGTGATAACATTTGTGTTTCCTTAGAGATAAGATAGATGACTGTTACAAAAGAGGCGGACACGAGAAGAATCTGAGGCAGAGCGATATACGAAAACAACATGACTCCAACTGCAAAAAGTAATGAAGAAGTCACGCTTGGAGCTTGTAGTCAGATATGCTAAGAGAGTTGCCAAATTGTCACAAAAGCATCAAAGGAAGCCCTTGGAAAGACGAGACGAGACTTGAGACATCGAGAGCCTCATGGACAAGCTACCTTAATAGCTAAAACACATGATCACCGCTCGATGACTACAAGTCAGGAGTAAGAAGGATAACCCAGAAAGCAAAGGCGATTTAATAAAGTGTGTAAATATAAGAAGTTTTCCTTTTAAAGAAATAAGCTGGGTTTCGGGAACGAAACCTCTTTAAGGAGGGAAGACTTGTAACATCCCGAAATTTCTAAAGTAATATTTAATATATTATTTTGTCGGGTGAAATAAACGAGTTAGTGGAACGATAATAATAGCTAAATATGAAGACTTAGTAGGATAATTAGATGGGATTAGATATGGACCAAAAGGAAATATGGGCCTTCGGTCCATGGGCTTAAGAGAGTATAAATACCCCCCTTAAACCCTAATCCTTTCCATTCCATCCATTTATCCATATCTCTACACACACCCAAAACACACACGACCCGAACCAAGATCCAAAGGCGGGGACCCGAGCTTGTTGGTGCTAGATCGTCGTGACGAACCAAAGCAACGAGACCAGCTCGTGTTCGTAGTTCGACTCATTTACGGTACGTTTATATCGAGAACTTGTTCGTTTAGGTTTGGATTAGTATAGAAATGATAGATCTGTGTTTGTATGGTAAAAACGAATCCAACAAAGCTAAACTTACTGAAAATGGTTATGATTTGATGGGTTAATCGATTGATAAAAAGAACCCGTAACCTATATGCCTAAATCGCACCCTTTAAACATCGATGTTAGGTCGATTTGATGGTTGGGGTTTGTAGGCGCTAGTCAGACGATTCCGTGGATACCTAAATCGAGTTATTTGGTTAAGAAACGAAGGATTTAAGAGCGAACGGTACCTGCAGCTGATGAACTTCGCCTGCAAGCTAAGTTCGCCTGATGAACTTCGCCTGCAAAGCTAAGTTCGCCTGATGACAACTTCGCCTAAAGCTAAGTTCGCCTGATGACAACTTCGCCTAAAGCTAAGTTCGCCTGATGACAACTTCGCCTAAAGCTAAGTTCGCCTAAGGTTTAACTTCGCCTAAAGCTAAGTTCGCCTAAGGTTTAACTTCGCCTAAAGTCAAGTTCGATTAGAAAATAGATTAAAACCGATAAGTAAAAGTAAGCCAATACTTTTGTAAGAGGGATTCAATCTTCTTTTCAATATATATATATTAATGAAAGATCAGTAATCGTAAAATTTAAAATAGTTCAAGAAATTAGAAATTTTAGTGGATGCTTTAAAAACATTGACCGAATAAGATATAAAGATTTGTTAGTAAGAAATAGACAAAGGACCATCGTACCGAAGGGTCCCATACCTGGAATTGGATATGCATTTAAAATGATATAATAAGAAAGTCAAAACAGAAAAATTAGAATTCGCAAACATGGTGCTGGGTCCAACTCTAGTCAAGGTATTAACCCAACTAAAAAAACGAGTACGCTAAAACAACACTCCGGACGAAAATTCAAGGTCTACAAAAGGTTAAACACCACAATTTACCAACACCTATATTCCATCATCACCACCCACCGTTCGCCACCCACCAGCACCCACCGTCGCCGTCTACTACCTCCAATTTATTTTAGTTGTCTACAGATGTTAAAAAATAAGCAGCCTTCTTCTTGCAAACTGCAGAGGCTTGGTTCACATATTTTTCTACAAAAGTCTGCAGATGTGGTCCACAGACTGCGAACATTTTAACTCTGAAAAAAAAAACATCTAAGTGGGTAAATTGTTTATAGGAGAGAGAAATATTTTTTTGTGTTTGTATGTTATCCGTAAAATGACGGATCTAAAAAGTTGTTATGGTGTTGTCAGATCTAGTTGGTGACATGGAAGTTTTGTTTGAGATATGTTATTTGGATTGGCGTAAGCCACAAAAGGTTTGATCCGTCATTTGAAGTAACTTGTCCCAAAAAAAAAAGATGTAATTATATCTGAAATGTACGTATTGACGGGTGTGTGTCAAGATATGTCATTTCAACTGACAAATTTATAGGTTCTACCATTTCAAATGGTGAATCTCAGACAAAACCTTTAGGTCACCAGGAAAAATCTGACAACACCAAAATAACTTTTGATATCCGCATCTCACCTACAAATGCAATAAAAAATTTCCTCTCTCAATTTATTCACCTAGATTTTTCCTATTTTGAAAAAAAAAATCCATGGAATCGATTGATCAATTAACAACTAATTATGGAATTACAGTATATCGTTTCATAGTCATAATTTATTTTTAAAAAATAAATATGAAGGATAATCAATAAAGTATCACCGTTGGAATATGTTATTTAACTAGCAGATTGACCCGCCGCAACACGGGGTGTTTTGGTGATCATTATAAACGATTTTACACATATAAGGCTTACACATTTTTGGTTATCTAGTCATTCCATCTAAGCCCATGAGGGCTTTCTGGGGTCACAAAAATACCTATATCTAAGTTCTTTGTGCTACATTATAGTAATGTAGCCCTTCCATATATTTATTAGTCCTGCCAAAAGTAGTAGTCATTTCCAAAATTAGTCGTAGAGACTTGCAAGTCCTGGCAAAAGTAGTCTAATATGCTGCCACATGTTACATATGCTTCTTTGGTGTTGGATCTGTAATAATATTGCAGCTGCTAGTGACCGTTAGTGAAACAGAAAATAGCAATTGACATAAGCATAATCCTAAATTCCTAAAGAATGATGCTAAAATCTAGGTTTGACTTTCAAAAGTCAAAATAGCATTTTCACTTTCAAAAACTTGAAAGTGACAAATATTAAACACAGAATATATAACTGAGTTTTTATATTGAAGAGTTATTGAACAAATATCAAGATAAATTATGCACTTTATGCCATTATGTGTATACAACTGAAAGCACAATATATAAGCATAAACCCAATTGTAAAGAAGCCTAACAATAATTAAAGTGGCTGTAATATTAAACACAGGATAAATAACTAAGTTTTTATATTGAAGAGTCCTTAAAGAACATAAAGATTTTTACAGACATGGACAGATTGTTCGTTTCATTTATTCTCCATTCATTTGGATTTTGGACCAAATGTAAAATATTGTAAGATGGTCGGTGTGGTCATAGTTAAAAACATCATTTCAGAAAAAAATATATATATATATATGTTAGTTGATACGGTTTAGTGTATATGAAGTTAAGAGGCAGATGATGGACATGGGGAGCTGTGTGCTTTCACTATGTGGGAGTCAGAGGCAGTTGATTACCTGATGATTACCTGGTTGATCTTGCATTGGCCTCGTTGAACTTGGATTTGGCGTCGGTGGTGGCAGGCCCATTGATGCGGATGCAGAGGTGGACTGATCCGTGGCACTGACGGGTGTATCACTGATTTTGTTGACAGTAATTGAGCTGTCTCATTTTGAGATCAATGTAATGTCTTTGGAGACATTGTAGCATGACAAAAGTGTGATGATGAGTCAAAGTGTGGCCGATCATTTAAATCGACGTCATCATTGTTAGCTTTAATGATAGTCAACATTGTGATTTAACAATTCATCCTAAACAAAGACGTAACGGTATTGCATACTAATATCGAATTTACATCTTAAATTATATTTGTAACATTAAATCCCTGCTTAGATCTTAAACAAAGAAGACATGGACTCACGGTATTTCATATAAATATCATATATATATATATATATATATATATATATATGGGAGGGATATTTTGAGAATCATGGTGAGTTTTAAGAACTTAATAACTCAATTCTAGGCCACACATTTAACTAATTTGATTGAAATATGTGGTTGAGATTAAATCTGGCAAAAAAGTCAAAGTAGGAGAGAGAATAAAGATGTAAGTGGTTACACTAGCTTTTACGTCCGTTACACATATGTAAAAAGTCGACTCGGTGCATAAAAAATTCTGTAATTTTTTTACATGTATGTAACCTACACATATTACGCATGTGTAAAAAAAATTTCGAAAAAAAAATCGTTACATTGAGTTCTTTCGAGTTCTTAAAACTCAAAGGGGTTCTCATTTGAAATCTCCCCTATATATATATATATATATATATGAGAGGTATATTTTGAGAACCTTATTGAGTTTTAAGAACTTTAAAAACCACATTCTAACCACACATTTCATTTCAATTTTGGTATTTTGTGGTTGTAATTAAACCACTATAAAAAATATAATATAAGGAAAGAGAAAGAAACAACATTATTAAATTAGGACTGGGTATTTAGGTAAAATACTATCACCCCTAATCATATCAAAGTATTCATGTTTGTCACACCCCGACCAATGAAGGCGGAAACGTCGAGGCGCGACATAATTGCTCATTGCACAATGACACTATAAGGTTACAATATTTAAACAACTCATTTAAATCCATATCATCATAAATAACACAACAATTGTACATACAAAATGCCAAATAGATAGATAAACAAATAACTTGTTCTTTTATTTTCTAATATCCTAAAGCCAAGATAATAAGTTTCTTCAATTAATCCAATCAACCTAACATCAAACCTGTAACATTGCATAAAATAGAGTTTGCCAACACGAAGGTTGGTGAGCAATTTTCATAGTTTTGGACAATAAGTATATAGTATGAAATCCACAACTAGTATATGAAAACAATAAATAATAGCAACAATTTAGATAATAAAACCGTCAATAAGAATACATTGATGACAATAATGAAATCGTCAATAGGAATACATTGACGACACCTTTCTATATGGGGATACCATATATACTCAGAATTAACGTATGATCATACTTTGATGAGGCTACCCGCCTTAGCATTCAAGAGGCTACCCGCCTTAGCATTCAAGAATTTGCACATAATCATGTAAAGCATATAACACCAAATCGAGCATTTATTTAAGTAAACATATACAATACGTGTTGTGGTTTAAGACTCAAGTATAAATCATTTGAATTTGAATAAGTATGCAATGCCACCCCCAAAATGAAAGATGGAAAACGGGGGATGAAAAAGTACTCACATTAACAAGTAACTTGAAATATATTGTCGTGAATAATCGGAGAGATCGGTTTAACGAGCAAGACCTATATTAAACGGGTCTTGTGTTAGTAGGTAGTCTTGAAATGGTTTAAAATAAAATACATGACAAATAAAGTAAATAAATAAAGTTTAGGATTTAAAATATAAATATTTGAGAAATTAAATAAACGAGTTTTGTAAAATAAGTTTACTCGAAACCGGGTCTCGGTATTCTATTCATTAGTTTTTTTCTTTTTTTACTCAACCAATGTTAAGTAATAATGTGGGTTAAAATGCGATATTGCAAAACCTTTGGTTATAAGAATACCCAAAACGAGATTTAAACGAGTGTTCGGGTTTGTCGGTTCGAGACTTGATAATTGACCAAGCTCACAGTTAACTTTCCAAGATAATAAATGTTATGAGATAACTCAATAAAATCAAAATAGACTTAACCAAGTATGTAGTTCTATTGTGAAGAACCTTAACGTTCGTTAAGCGAGTATACGACCTTATCGGTTCGAACTTGTTATAAGATCAAGTTGGTTACCGACATGCCAAGTATGAGAAACTAACTAAATTGATTTAAAATATAATCTTGAAGAAAAATATGAGTTTTGGTGGCTAAAAACACACTTGTGTGTCTTAAGCGAGTGAACTCGGTTTAGTTCGGTCCTTGACTCGGAATAAGACCGAGGATGGTTACCACATACCCAATTACCATGGAACTTGTAAAATAAATTATAAATAATAATACTCAAGTTTTACATTCAAAAAGTTAACAATAAAGCTTTTAAACAAAAGTTCGGTTTTTGGTTTGATCCTTGACTCGGAATAAGACCGAGGATGGTTACCACATACCCAATTATCATGGAACTTGTAAAATAACTTATAAATAATAATACTCAAGTTTTACATTCAAAAAGTTAACAATAATGCTTTTAAACAAAAGTTCGGTTTTTGGTTCGGTTCTCAACTCGGGATGAAACCGAGGCTAGTCACCACATACCCAATACCATGGAACTTGACAAATATGAACAATAAACTAAAATATGTAGAAGTTAAGCAAGTATAACAAGTTATATGGTTAGATTTGTTAAAAATATAAACAAGGACTACAAAGTCCTCCATATAACTGTAACACCCCGGCTTAAGCGGAAACGCCCCGAGTGTGATGTACAGATTGCTCAAACACACGTGGCACTATTAAGTAATCATAATAACATTAATTCATTTAATAAGCCAAGTAACACAAGTTCGAAAGTAACAATACAAGTTCAAACCAAAACATAGCCATAACAATAGTTCTTTTATTGAATTACCCTAAGTAATCTAAGTGTCTTCAATACTTCAACCTCTAATCACGGTACCTGTAACATATGTATAAAATATGGTCAGCTATAAATATAGCTGGTGAGTTTCCACAGTTTAAATACGTACATAAAAACCATACAATTCATAGACATGTGATAAACGAGCAAGTAAGTCCTTTCCAGTTGGTACAACCAACGTACCTGGATAATCGCGCAAGTAAGGTCCTTTCCAATTGGTAACAACCAACGTACTTGGATAATGAGGCCCTTTTCTACTCGATACAAATGGACCAGAGTGCAAAGGGGGGCGTATGATCATACTTGATGAGGCTTCCCAATCGTGCAAGTAATACAAGTAACACACAAGTCCATATACGAATAAGAATAACTTGTAGTGAAAAAGGAATAAGAATAACTTG
The DNA here is from genome assembly GCF_021521415.1 of Bidens hawaiensis. NCBI lineage: Eukaryota > Viridiplantae > Streptophyta > Magnoliopsida > Asterales > Asteraceae > Bidens > Bidens hawaiensis. The sequence continues at coordinate 282,283 of NW_027492511.1, forward strand.
AAGGCGTCAAAGGAAACCGAAGCGGTCAATCCGTACGAACTATAAATAAGAATAAACACGACTTTTAACGGCTATTCTAACGGGATTCTAAAGTTGATTAATTGCACGAATAATTTTTAGAATTTAGTTATTATTTTATAATTTTATTACGAATCCTATGGCTCTTAGATTATTATATTATTATTTATGTTTTAACGGAAATCGGTTATTAATATGGTTTAATTATTTTAACGGCGGGGATACGAAGTTTGTATGTTTGAAATACTTGAACTAATGTTTACAAGTCGTAAAAATATAATTTTTGTTTTAACGAGATGATTTTTAATATATTAAAGTTTACGTCGCAATTAATATACGATTTTTAGTTACGGCTTACGAATGAAAAACTCGGTTTCTAGTGTAAAATGGTGAGATACATTTTATAGTTAATTTATATAATTTTTATTTAACTTAAAAAAATTTTATAATTTTATTTTGATTTTTAATTGCTTAAAATGATTTATTAGTTATAAATAAATAAACTGTTATTAAATAATATATATATAAAAACGTGACTGACCCGGGTTTCGAACCTGGGTCCGGAGGTTATTAGTTTCATGTTTAACCAACTGAGCTAGGCCTCATATTCGTTAAGATCTTAGTTGTAAATATACATATATAGTATTACAGTTTAATGATTTTATTTAATATTAATAATAATAATAAACAGATCATCAGAAAAAAAGAATGAAATAGCGCTTGACCAGGGTTTCGAACCCGGGTCTGTTGGATACATGTTATGTAGTTAACCAGTTGGGCTGTGAGTCATATTCGTTTTACATCTGAAAAACATTATATATATATAATACCTCAGGTTCATCTTCTTCACATGAAGAACATAAACCCTAATAATTCAATCTCAGTTTCTATTTCATGTGTGTTTAAATTAGTATAGGGTTTTTGTTTATTGGATCAAAACTAATCAAAAACATGTTACAATTACCTCAAAAGGTGTTGATTTGGTGAAGAACAAGAACTCGCCAGAGCCGAAGCTTTGCCGGATTATTACGACTATTGTAGAGAGAATTAGAGGGAAAGAAGGTTATGAGCGAGTTGTAACAAGGCTTAGGTCCCTATTTATACAACTAATCGGAGCGTATACGCGTCAATGCATTAATGTGATTTACCCGGATTTTCCGGCGACGATTACGGGGTGATTTACGGATGTTAAACGCAATTAAATAGTTGGTTAATGTTTTATATTGACGGAGAAACGCGTTTACATATTTATTTGGTTAAAACGACGAAGTTTGGTGGTGTTTGGGTCACCTCCGGTGCCGCTTCCGGCGGCCGGAGGGTGGCCGGAAAAACGGGGGTGGGCGGGGGGGAGGCGGGTAGGGTTTTATTTTAATATAAATTGAATTAAAAATGTTACACTATTAGCCCCTGAAGTTTAAAGAACCTTTAAATGATAATATAAATATCTTTTAAGTTAAATAAAGTTTTCAAGTTTACATTTTTTAACCCTAAACTTTATAATTAAATTAAATAGTTTTCGGTTTTACGTGTTTAACCCGTACGACTTGATTACTTTAAGGCTCGGGACTTTATAAATACTTGAATGACAACGAACATCGAATAATGAATATTAAATGTCGAGAATCACTTTATTAAAATATTTAGTACATCGAAACGACCCAACGAGTCGGGTTTACAAATACGAAAACAAATCGAAAAACTGACGAATGGGGATACTTAGTTCGCATTTGGTATTCCCGCTCCCAAGTAAATTCAGCGCCTCGTTTAGATTCCCAACGAACCTTTACCAAAGGTATACGGCTACGTTTGGTCTCTTTGTCCATGCGGTCCATGATTTCCACCGGCATCTCAACAAAGTGCATAGATTCATCGATGCGCACTTCGTCAAGTGGTATGTGGAGATTTTCCTCGGCTAAGCATTTCTTAAGGTTCCACACATGGAACGTCGGATGAATATTCGCGAGTTCTTGCGGAAGTTCAAGAGTATAGGTCACGCTACCAACACGATTGAGAATTTTGAAAGGTCCAACATATCGAGAAGACAGTTTTCCCTTATTACCGAAACGAACAACACCCTTCCAAGGAGATACCTTGAGAAGAACACGATCACCAACATTAAACTCGAGAGGTCGTCGACGATTATCCGCGTAGCTCTTTTGGCGAATACGAGCGGCTAAGAGATTTTGTCGAATTTGTGCGATTCGATCAGTGGTCTCTTGGACAAGTTCGGGACCGATGATTTGGGTTTCACCAATCTCGTTCCAACAAATCGGAGAACGACACTTACGACCATAGAGTGCTTCGAATGGAGCCATACCGATGCTCGTATGAAAACTTTTATTGTAGGAGAACTCAACCAAATGAAGATGAGAATCCCAGTTTCCACCAAAATCCAAAACACAAGACCTAAGCATATCCTCAAACGTTTGAATTGTCCGCTTGGATTGCCCATCGGTTTGAGGATGATAGGCGGTGCTAAGGTCCAAACGAGTTCCCAACGCGGTTTGCAGAGATGACCAAAAGTGAGAAGTAAAACGACTATCATTATCGGAAATAATACGCAAGGGTACACCATGACGGCACACGATACGTTGAACATAGATTTGAGCGAGTTGATCAACCGAGAATTTTTCATTGATCGGAATGAAGTGCGCGGACTTAGTCAAACGGTCAACAATAACCCAAATTCCATCGTGGCGGTTTCGAGTGGTTGGAAGTTTAAACACGAAATCCATGGTCACATCTTCCCATTTCCAAATCGGGATGTGCGGTTGCACGAGTAAACCAGATGGTTGTTGATGCTCGGCCTTAACTTTAGCGCAAGTAAGGCACTTTGCGACGTACAATGCAATGTCTTTCTTCATACCAGGCCACCAAAATGTGGACCGTAAGTCGAAATACATCTTATCCGCATCGGGATGAATAGAATATCGCGACTTATGAGCTTCTTCCATGATGAAAGTACGAAGATCGTCACGATTGGGAACCCACAAACGATTAAGGTAATACAACAAACCATTGCGCTTGGTTTCGAGTTGAAGCTCAGCGCCACAAGACATTTCGTCGTGCATATTACCCTCGGTGACAAAGACATGTTGAGCTTCAAAGATTCGGAGTTGGAGATCGGTTTGGACGGTCACACTATGAAGCAAGATAGATTTGACATGAGTTTTTCGGCTAAGGGCATCGGCTACAACATTCGCTTTACCGGGGTGGTAGCGAATTTCGCAGTCGTAATCACTAAGTAATTCGGCCCATCGACGTTGCCGCATGTTTAAATCCTTTTGGTCAAAAATGTGTTAAAGACTCTTGTGGTCGGTGAATACCACACATTTTGTGCCATAAAGGTAATGTCTCCAAATTTTTAACGCAAAAACCACAGCACCAAGCTCGAGATCATGCGTCGTGTAATTTCTTTCATGAACTTTGAGTTGCCGTGAAGCATAGGCGATGACTTTACCTCGTTGCATAAGGACACAACCGAGGCCTTGGTTAGAAGCATCGCAATAACAACAAAGTCCTCGTTGCCCTCGGGGAGAGCAAGGATCGGCGCATCGCAAAGCATACGTTTAAGAGTTTGGAATGCTTCATCTTGCTTTGGCCCCCACACGAAAGGCTTATATTTGTGAGTCAAAGCGGTTAGGGGCAAAGCAATCTTGGAAAAATTGAGGATGAAGCGACGATAATAACCCGCGAGACCAAGAAACAAACGAACTTCGGTAGGAGAGGTTGGAGTCTTCCAATTCTTGATGGCTTCGACCGTGGCGGGGTCAACGTGAATTCCTTTTTCGTTTACTATGTGCCCCAAGAACGGAATTTCGCTCAACCAGAATTCACACTTCGAGAACTTCGCGTAAAGTTGTTCCTTCCTCAAGAGATCAAGGATGGAATGAAGGTGCTTTGTATGCTCGGTTTTGGACTTAGAATATATGAGGATATCATCAATAAAGACAATAACGAATTTGTTTAAGTATGGCTTGCACACGCGGTTCATGAGGTCCATGAATACCGCGGGTGCATTGGTTAACCCAAAGGGCATAACCCTAAACTCATAATGTCCATATCGAGTCCGAAAGGCGGTCTTGGGTACATCATCTTCATGCACGCGTAGTTGATGATAACCCGAACGAAGATCAATCTTGGAGAAGCAAGAAGCTCCTTGAAATTGATCGAAAAGATCGTCGATGCGAGGCAAGGGGTAACAATTCTTGACTGTAAGCTTGTTGAGCTCGCGGTAGTCGATACACATACGGAAGGAACCATCTTTCTTCTTGACAAACAAAACGGGTGCGGCCCATGGAGACGAACTAGGGCGAATGAACCCTTTTTCCGAAAGTTCTTGGAGTTGGGTAGACAATTCTTGCATCTCGGAGGGTGCAAGACGGTAAGGAGCCTTCGCAATCGGAGTTGCACCAGGCACAAGATCGATGCGGAATCGACTTCTCGAACGGGAGGAAGACCAGAAACGTCATCGGGAAACACTTCGGGATAGTCGCGAACAACCGGAATGTCTTCAATCTTTTTCTCCTTCTTTTCAACAACGTGAGCCACGAACGCTACATACTTCTTGCGCAAGTATGTTTGGGCTTGAAAACACGTTATGAGGTTAAGACTCGAAGGAGAAGGCTTTTCACCAATAACACGAAGGGTTTGACCATCGGCAATCGGAATACGAATTATCTTCTCGAAGCAAACAATTTCGGCACGGTGAGAGGACAACCAATCCATGCCTACTATGATGTCGAAACTTCCCAATTGCATCGGGATGAGGTCGATTGAGAACGTGTGGCCATTAAGATTTATCTTGCAATCTCGAATAACAGAGTCGATCGTCACGGATTTACCATTCGCTACTTCAACAGTGTATGAGCTCTTAAGTCTAGATCGGGGCTTAGCAAGCAAGGACTCAAATTCAAAAGACACAAAACTCATATCGGCACCGGTATCAAATAAAATGGTAGCAAAGTGGTTGTCTACAAGAAACGTACCGTTCACCACATCGCCGTTTTGTTGCGCTTGGTGGGCATTCATCATGAAAGCACGCCCACGGTTATCTTGAGGAGCTTGAATGGCTTGAGCGACTTGAGCGGCTTGAAGCTCATGAGGTGCAGGTGCTTGAATAGCTAGCAATGGTGGAGCTTGATTAGCCATCAATTGAGGAACTTGTGGCTGAATCGCTTGGTAGGCTTGGTAAGCTTGGAGCTGGAATTGCGGAGCAGGAGCCAGCCGAAGTGGGTTCACGTTTGCGAGTCGTGGACACGCACTATGAAAGTGGCCAAGTTCACCACAATTATAGCAAGCCCGCATTTGGTTAATGGGTTGGATGTATGGCATGGGTCGGGGGTTTGGTTGAGCAGCCCTCGGAAATTTTATCCTATAAAAATACAATTTATTCATATATTAAATTTTTTCTATCTAAAACCAATTTCTTTCAACTCAATATATCAATATCAATCAACAAGTAGGTACATTGTGATGAATAATACAAAAAACTATCTTACATACGTTAGCATTAAATGTCAATAAAAAAATATACAACCTAAATAAAAACATATAACATACACTTGTTCTAAGAATAAGAAAACATATTACCTACACACGAAAAACATATAACCTACACACGTATATGATATGTGTATCCATAATTAGATAGTGATTTATTATAGTTATATTAGTTGTATTAATTGAAGAGAGATAATGCATTTATTGTTGCATTTACATTTTTATCATTTATTTTTAAACATATAAAACCTAAAATAAAACTAGTGGCTCATATTCATTTATCACAGTAATTTCGTTTCTCTCCTGAACTTAAACATATATATATATATATAGGGATAGGTTATTGTAAAAATACAATGTTTCCTACGAATGGTAAGAATAATTATGGGCCATTAGATTAGGAGATCAAAGGGTTGAGGTTTAAAATTAACAAAAATCGACATAGTTTCATAGAATTAACTCTTTTATCATTATAACCGACATAGTTTCATATAATTGTTCTTTAACCATAATTTGTAATGTCACATGTCAAAAATCTATTGGTTCTTACCATTCCTAAGAAACTTCTTATTTTTATTTGAACCATTTTCTATATATATATATATATATATATATATATATGGGGGAAGGTTATAGGAAAAACACATTATTTTCTAAGAATGGTAGGAATAAATATAGGTCATTAGATCAACCAATCTAACGGTTGAGATTAGAAATTGTAAAAAAACCATGGTATTTCTTAACTTTACTCTTCCCGTAGTTTCTAAGGGGCAAAATCGTCCACCTAATTTATTAAAATTTGGAACAGCCAATTTTTTTAGTCAAAATACGATAGGAAGATGCGATTATTATGGCTAATATATAGGGTTTTCCATTATTTTCAAAACACCATATCTCATAATTCTACCTTTTAAGATTTATTTTGAAATCATCGATCGGATCAAACTCCGTGTATACAAGGTGTGCTCAAGCAATTCAAACACCATCTAATATACTTTCAATTGTGTGGTAGTGAACAAACACTTATAGTTATCACTAAAAATTTAAAAAATATAACGTTGTAGCTTGCAACATGCATTTAAATGCCTTGTATCTTCAATCTAAACAATAATAATTTAAATTTAAACAATTGTAAGGCACTTTAAAAACTATTCGTTTAATTCCTAACACACTGTAAATGGAATTGTGTCAACCTTGAATACATCGGACAATTTTTGTAGAAAACCATGCATGATATTTTATATGAACTAAAACACTATTACTGAACGACTGAATCGGAAATAACACACCATCGGTATTAATAATAATAAACACTATTAGTAATCAATTGATCATTTACAGTTCTCGCCGTCCATTCATAGAATTTATCGGGAAGGGTTTGCATAATAAATCATGTTCCTAGCAAAAATTCTTAAGATTGAAGATGCAGTTTCTTATTAATTGACTTTTGGCATTTTGGAAAACAAAGACCACGTTCAAATCCCATAATTGTTGGAACTAAAACGGTTTTTATGATTTTTTAATTAAATTAAATGAAAATATAAAATTACGTAACTACCCTTCAATGAAAATTAAAATAATTCCACATGTTAATTTCCTAGTGGTTCTTATTATTCTTAGGAAATTTCTTATTCTTATTTAAACCCTTTTCTATATATATATATAGAAAATGGTTCAAATAAGAATAAAAAAGTTTCCTAAGAATGGTAATAACCAATATATTTTTGTCATTTGGTATTAAAACCTATGGTAAAAGAATAATTCTTGGAAACTATGTCGGTTTTTGGTAATTTTAAATCTCAACCCTTGGATCCCCTAATCTAATGGCCCATAATTATTTTTACAATTCCTAGGAAACATTGTCTTTATAAAATAACCTATATATATATATATAGAAACATGATCAAATACATTTTATTCTTAACATGAAAACAGTGAGAACCAATTTGTTGTTATTATTTAGGTTTATTTTTCTAAGTGTTTGATGTTATTTTTTGTTCGTATTTGCTAATTTTCGATTATGAGACGTTATAAGCATTTGCTTATTTATATTTTGTTGTTATTATTAGATTTTTTCTTTTGCTTATATTAGTATTTGCTGTTCTTGTTTTCTTCTTGATTTTGATTCTTTTGTTGTAATTTTTAGGTTTTTTTCGTTGTTATTATAAATAATTGTTTATGTATATTGGTATTTTAGTTAGTATTGTGTATTATATTCTCATTTTTTTATAAATTGGTATTATTTCCTACGTTCTCATGTTAAGACTAAAATGCACATGAACCTTCCCCTATATATATATATATATATATATATATATATATATATATATATATATATATATATATATATATAACTGTTTAAATAAGAATAAAGAGTTTCCTAGGAATGGTAAGAAACAATGTATTTTTGACATTTGGCATTAAAACCTATGGTAAAAGAATAATTATAGGAAACTATGTCGGTTATAATGGTGAAAGAGTAATTCTAGGAAATTATGTCGGTTTTTGGTAATTTTAAATCTAAACCCTTAGATCCCCTAAGCTAATGACCCATAATTATTCTTACCATTCCTAGGAAAGATTGTCTTTTTACAATAATCTATCCCTATATATATATATATATATATATATATGGGGAAAGTAAATATGGGGCTGTTAAGTACCTAAGCTTAGACATAGAACCATCAAAATGACGTAGTTTTGATTAAAAACTAGTTAAATCTTAATTTAAATTCCTATTTTTTGTGCAAAGAATACCATTTTATTTATTTTATTCATGTTCCATCTCCACTAATTTAGGAAAACTTCATAAATACTTAATTTATTATTCATTGATCATAAGCAATTATGTCTGGCAATTCATCTTCTTCAATTTGCAAATCACAATTGATCTTCAATTACCCGGGTTACAAATTCAGTCTGATCATAAAATTCTTATCCGATCATCCCTAACTTGATTACGATTCATGTCCAGACTACTCTTTAATGAAATTAAAAAAGCCCTAACAGGATTGTTAAAAAAAAAAGACTTGTAAACTTTGACTTATTGACCATATAGGGAAATCAATCACGCTTTTTGATTAACATGATTTAAGTTAAACTGTTTATGACCATATGTAATGTCAACTTAATTTCAATTTTTAATGACCAGATGTGGTTACGAAGAATTTTGTTTTGTGCATTAGAATGGATGTGAGGAATTACTTATGAAGAATGGATTCTGTGTATCATCATAGAGTGATGAATTATAATTGAATTGGAGCATCATTTGGATCAGAGAGAAAACCTAACCTGGGTTTGCAATTTTGTTTGCACATAAAAATAGGAATTTAAATTAAGATTTAACTAGTTTTTAATCAAAACTATGTCGTTTTTATGGTTTCACGTCTAAGCTTAGGTGCTTAATAGCCCCCAATATTCACTTTCTCCTCAATCCCCTATATATATATATATATATATATATATATATATATATATAGGGGTGGGATCCAGTGAAAACTCCTCTTAAAGAAAAAACTTGAAAACTCCTAAAAACTATTTTTAACTTTTTTTAAAATTTTTTTTTGAAGTTTCTGTTTTTTCCATTATTCTTATATTTTGTTATTAGTTCAAAAAAAAAAAAAAAAAAAAACCTTGTCGGTAACCTCGTCGGTGTAGTGCACATGTGTAATGGTGTGCATTGCATGTATGCAAAAGTGTTTGTATTGCATAGTATACAACACTATTGCACATATTTGATACACACTATTGTATATATGCAATATAAGACTAATACGCACATCGATTACACATTGGTTAGTATGTGTAATACAACATTAACGCACATGTGCACTACATCGACTTTTATTTTATTATTATTTTTTCCATATAATATAACACTACTACACATATACAATACACAAATATTGAACTTAAAAATACATAGTAATACACATGTGTAATACAACGGTTTCGCAAAGTAATACGTATGTGCATTACAGTGGGTTTTTTTTTATTTTTTTTATTTTTTTCTAGTGAAGGGGACCAAAATATAAAAATAATGGCAAGAACGGAAATTTAAAAATATTTTTTTATATTTAATTAAAAATAATTCTTTAGAAGTTTTTAAGTTTTCTCCCTAAATATGAGTTTTCTCTTAATCCTCTCCCTATATATATATATATATATATATAAGGTTACTTTCTTTTAAGAACTCTAAAAACCAATATTAGCCACTCATTTTCTTTACTAATTAAATTTTAAAAATAAATCAAAAGGGTAGAATAGTAATATATATATCTCAACCAATTAATTAATTTTGCTCCTATTTTCTCTCATCTGTATTGTCTCTTTTCAATTTTTAGGTTTTACAAATATGTTAGGAATTAAATTACTCTTAGAAATTAATTATGTTTTTTAGAATCTTATTGTAATCCACAAATACATAACAAAATATAGATGCTTACATATTGATGCTAGACTGTCGCTTTCTAGTAAAAAACAATTAAATCAGTGTCCTAATCACCTTAAGCTAGTCAGGGTAAGTAGGGTGTCGAACCACGAGAAGTATGTGGTGAGTGTAAAGTGAAACCAATTCCTAACATTATGAAGTAACTATTCAAAGCGCTGATCACACTAGCAAACAAATTGAGTTTTATAACAGACAAACAAGTAATCAAGTATTCAATCAATTAAACAAAACAAATCACACCCTGGAATTCAAGTAAGCAAACTAACAGCAAACTCATGTAACTTAACAGATAAACTATCTTATGTCAACTACAGACTGACTAACCGGTTAAACCTTAGGTATCCACGCTTGCTAACATACGGCATTGGTTATCAAACGGTCCCTGCAAGTGTGACTCAACTAAGGGCAAACGTATGCTTTCTCACGATTAACAGGTCAAAACAATCCTATGAGCAATTATTATAGTAACCGACAAACTAATCGTTCTGATCGACAAAAACCTAAACCGACTGAATGCACGGACATACTAAACATCAATACTCATAGATTAACATCAAGACAATTATAATTAGTTGTTCTAGTACATGAGAAATAAACTGAAATATTACAAACTATACATCCCGAGTATGACTCGAAGGATCTAGCGGCGTCTCGGCATCTCTCGATCTTCGATTCTGATGATTTGGATCATATATAGGCCTTGAGATGAATAGGAATGAAGGTTTTCTCCTCTTGCTGCTCTAGAAACTGCATGGAACTGAATCCAGAGATCCCTTTTCTCAAACGCTAACTTTTTTCTTATATAGGGTTTTAAATTTGGAATCACGTGGTTTTATTTTGGCTCAGCATATGATACTCTAGTTTCAGCAAATGGTACTCTACTCAGCAAATGGTACTCTAACTTTAGAGTATGATACTCTAATTCAACAAACCATACTTTAAACACTTCTGATGTACGCTCCTTTTATGCTCAGCATATGATACTCTGTTTTCAGCAAATGATATGCTAAACCAACTTTTACCCATATTCTCTAGTTTTTTATCATGCTAGTCACACATCATCCCGGGTCTTCATTCCGTGCTCGTACAGGTCCATATTAACTGCTTTAATCACCTATGACATGAAATATAACAAACACGTATGAAGTACCAAAGTTCATGAAATAAACAACTAAAACAAGTAAAATAAACACACGAACTACATACAAATTGACCGAACATCACATATATGTAAGTTAAGTATTTACGCATGTGTCAAAGTTAGAAAATTACGTTTGTGTTGTAAAATAGATGTTTACATAAATGTAAGTGAACTATTTACATATGTTTAAAAGTTAGTAAATTACATTTGTGTATATATATATCGTTTAACATTGTTTTTTTTAATTTTATTGTTGTGTGTACCTATATGCACAAAATAAATAATAGGCTTTTACATATGTGCATATACATTGTTTAACATCAGTTTTTAATTTCTTTTATGTGTAGCTTTAAATAAAAAAATAGACGTCTAAATATACGTAACTTAACTATTTTATACGTATATACCTTAGGGAACATATATATAATAGTGGCATGAGCCACCAACAATATTAATGTTTAATGATATAATACAAACGCAATGAAACTAAATTTAATTACTTGGAATCGGCAAGCATCGAAATAATATAAAAATAATATTTTGCTTCAGCAAATTAACATTCTCAGCCATGTTCTTCCATTATTTCCCACTGGATTTTAGAAATGCACTTATACCATAACATAAATTAAATTGAATGAAATCTAAAAAATAATTTGAATAACCGTCAAAGACATCCCACGACAGATTAATCCCTATAACACCCTTTTTCCAATTTAACTATTGTCCACAACCTTTTTATTTAATTACCTCAATGTCACTATTCTTTTGAACCATTAATTTTAAATGATCTATGATCTAGATGAGTTTTTAAAGTTATCAAACTAGATTAGAGTTCTTAAATGACAATCATCCTATATATATATATATATATATATATAGGCTAAGTATAAAATAAAAACCTATTTAAGTTGTGAAAACTCTAGAAAACCATTCTCAACCACATGTTTTTAATTAATGTTTAAATCTTGTGGTCCACAATTAAAGTGAATAAAAAATGTAAATATAAATATAACTTTTTCTCTCTCATGAAAACATATATAAAAATTAGTAAAAAAATGTTAAAAAATAGAAAAACATTTTTTTTGATGTTTCGATGTTTTGTATTAAATGTTACAACATATATTACATGTAACAAAAAAAACGATGTTACATAAGGTTTTCGCGGGTTTTCACAACTCAAATGGGTTTTCATTTTAACCTTAACCTATATATATATATATATATATATATATATATATATATATATATATATATATATAAGCTAAGTAAAAAATAAAAACCTATTTAAGTTGTGAAAACTCTAAAAACCCATTTTCAACCACATGTTTTTAATTAATGTTTAAATGATGTGTTCCACAATTAAAGTGAATAAAAAATGTAAATAAAAATATAACTTTTTCTTTCTCCTGAAAACATATATAAAAATTAGTAAAAAAATGTTAAAAAATAGCAAAACATTTTTTTTTGATATTTCGATGTTTTGTATTAAATGTTACAACATATATTACATATAACAAAAAAAAAACAAACGATGTTACACAGGGTTTTCACGGGTTTTCACAACTCAAGTGGGTTTTCATTTTAACCTTACCATATATATATATATACGAAAACCCTATGTAACATCGTTTGTTTTTTTTTGTTACATGTAATATATGTTGTAACATTTAATACAAAACATCGAAACATCAAAAAAAATGTTTTGTTATTTTTTAACATTTTTTACTAATTTTTATATATGTTTTCAGGAGAGAGAAAAAATTATATTTATATTTACATTTTTTATTCACTTTAATCGTGGACCACAAGATTTAAACATTAATTAAAAACATGTGGTTGAGAATGGGTTTCTAGAGTTTTCACAACTCAAGTGGGTTTTCATTTTATACTTCGCCTATACACACACACACACGCACTAGTCGAGTGCCCGCGTCATGCAGCGGGAAACGTAGGCGTCGGTAATTACGTAATAAGTTTATGGGTGTTCATTGTACGGTTTGAAGCCGTAAAATTGTTCAAACCAGTCTTTGGTTTGATTTCACAGTTAATTTTTTTTCTTCAACTTTCGGCCGATATTTTTAAAGGCTATGCTTTAGTTTTCGACGACAAAAACCGCTACTACCGATTTGGCCCACTGTTTAATTAAAGCAATTTAAACCAGACCGCAAACACTCTATGTACATAAAACGATATTTTTTTAACTGAAATAAAAAAACTATAACAATATCATACTCAAATTAAAGATAAAAATATGCTCGTTTTTATGGTGTAATTTTTTTAAAAAAATATTAAAGTATGAAAAAGTTACTAAAGATTAAAAATCATGGGGGTAATTGGGTTAAAAGTGAAAATTAAAATAAGATATAGATAAAAGATTAAGGGCCATTGTTATAAATATTCTTTAAATTTACAAATGTTAATTATAGTTGAGGGACCAATATTGTAAGTATTTTAAATAGAATTGAATAGAACTTGACTTTTAATATGGGAAATTACTCTTTTACCCTCATTCAAGTTTGTACCATATGCAATATTATTTGTAAATTTCTTAATATGGACCGTCTTAATTTGCCTTCCTCTCTCATATATATATATATATATATATATATATATATAAGGGTTCAAATAAGAATAAAGAGTTTATAAGAATGGTAAAAACCAATAGATTTTTGACATTTGGTATTAAAACCTATTGTAAAAGAATAATTCTAAAAAACTATGTCGGTTATAATGGTGAAAGTGTAATTCTAGGAAACTATGTCGGTTTTTGGTAATTTTAAATCTCAACCCTTGGATCCCCTAATCTAATGGTCTATAATTATTCTTATCATTCTTAGAAAACATTGTCTTTTTACAATAACCTATCCCTATATTATATATATATATATATATTCTTTTACCATAGATTTTAATGTCAAATGCAAAAATATATTGGTTCTTACAATTCCTAGAAAACTCTTTATTCTTATTTGAACCATTTTCTATATATATATATATATATATATATATATATATATATATATATATATATATATATATATATATATAGGATTAGGTTTATTTCAGAAGTGTGAAAAGTGTGAGAAGTAATTACAACCAATCATATTTTTTCTTTTATTTATGATTTATTTGAATAGAATGGGCATCTTATTAAAAGTTTTTCATATATGGCAAGTAACTTATGTGTGGGGCAAGTTACATATTTTTTGTTTTTAATTTAAAATATTTTTATAATATAACTAGTTTCATTTACTATAAAATAATCGATCTTCATAATTCCATTTTATCAACAAATATAACTAAGTTACAAACTATTTATTTTCTTTAAAATTGTTTTTTTTTTGTATATTTAATATGATTAATTCGTTCATTTTAATAACTTACCAAATTTAGGAAGATTTTTAACTTTATACTGAATTCGTAAAATCACATACACAGTACATAAATGATCATACACACGATAAAATTTATACATACAATTTGAAATGCCACCCCCACAGTGTGTGTATATATATATATATATATATAAACCTACACACGATAAAATTTACACATACACAATTAAAAATACCACATACATAGTACATACATGAACTTACATAACCACATACGATAAAATTTACATATACACAAATCGTAATATCAGGTACATGGTACATATATGGACCTACACATGATATAATATACGTATATACAATTCGAAATATCACCTACACAGTACATATATGAATTTACACAAGATATAATTTATAATACACAATTCGAAATATCACCTACATAGTACATACACACTATAAAATAATTTTGTTTTATATTTTACATTAAACTACATATAATAAATAACAGTTCATGGTAATAACCTACACTTATAAAATTTTTACATACACATTCGTGATATCACATACACAGTATATATATGAACTTACACAATATTATTTGTGTAAAATAGTTTGTAAAATAATTTCATAAATCACGTTATTTATGATTTGAAACAAATGAAAAAAAAAAGAAAAACAACAAATTAAAGTTATATCGTGATGTATATTTAATAATTGTCTATTAAAAACAAAATAAATAAAAAATAAAGTCAAAACTTGGTATTAAATTCGGATAGGAATATTATGTTAGTATTAATCATTAAATGATTCTATAAATGAATTCCATATTTATTACAAGAACGCCATTATGATTATGAACCATAGATCAAACATATCAATGGCTAAGATTTATTTCTCGCACTTCTCGCTATAATATCACTTCTCGCAAGATCCATCCCCTATATATTTCATATTATATAGAAAATGGTTCAAATAAGAATAAAAAGTTTTCTGGGAGATAAAGGTAAATTATAGAATGTAATACGGAGTTCAGTGATTGAATGAATTTAGTGATTAAATCTCTAATCCAAGTAAGTTCTTTGTGGACGTGTTCTTGTAGAAGTTATGAGGATTTGACTTAATTGGGGTGAAATAATTAATGATTATCTATCCTTATCATGTATCTACTGCTAATTACCTACGGTGACTGCATAATTAACTGTTTTCGTTATAATTCATATCGGAGTGGGTCGGAAAAAAAAGGGCGGAACAATTTTTAAATTTAATGGGGGTATTTGAGGCTATGGAACCATGCACAAAAATAGACGCCAAGCGAAATAATTTGGCGTCTGCCTTGCTATTTGAGTTTAATAACATCTAACGAGAAGTGGGATGCAATCAAAGCCTGACATCTTGGGGTAGGTTGGGTCAGAAAAGTAAGACTTCAAACTCTAATGTCGGAATTTGAAATCTTGAAGATGAATGGCCAAAGTTCAATTGATAAATTTGCAGGGTATTGTTTATGAGAGTACAATAACCCAATTGTATGTTTTTTCAACTATATATAAGAGTGGAACAGAGATAGTTACAAAGGAAACTTAGTCAAATTATATTCATTAATTATGATAAAAATATACCCTAAGGGCCCGTTCGTTTTATGGACTTTTTTTAAAGGATTTGGAATTGGAATTGGAATGGAATAAAATGTTTGAGAATCCCTTTCATGTGTTTGGTTGGTTAATATGTATTGGAATTGGAATCTTCTTTATTCTCGGGTTTTTTTTTCTTTTTTTTTTTGAAGAATGAGGACAACGAAGGAAACGTTTTAATTTTTTTACATTTTTCGTTTTTGATTTATATTTTGAGTTATGATTTTTTTATTAATTTTTTTGAATTTTTTAGAGGGGTTTTTATTTTCCCTAACAATCTTTTAAAATAGGTGGGATTTTGAAATCCCATGAAATGTGAGATTTGATGGGATTTAGTTTCCATTTCCATTCTTTCATTTAATGAAACGAACATATCAATTCACGGGATATAAAATCCCATTCCTTAGAATTCCTTCCAAATCCTTGAAACGAACAGGACCTAATAATATGTTAACTCTATGACTCTCGTCAAAAACTTAATTACATTTTTTAACGGCAACGGGAATATCATTAAAAACTAGGCCATAGCAAGGCGGTATGAACCCAAAAGGGAAACTTATTACAAGTTACAAGTAATGTTAAATTTGTACAAGAACTCCGACCATGAATCTTCAATTTGTCTCTATTTTTTTTTATCCACAGAAGCCTCAAGATTTTAATCTCTTGAATGATGTTTTCTTCAGGTACCATAATAGTGTACAAAACTCAATTGTTTCACGGCCACCAAATGCTTCAAAATGTGATCGATGTAATTTCCACACCTATGTTAACCGTGCCTAACAAGCTTGCAAAATGCAAATTGATTTGGACCCGATACCATGGTTTGAAATTTGAATATTCTACACATCTGTATTATTTCAATCCATGTTTGATACAAATCCAAATATTTGGAAAGTCTTCCACTAAGTATATGATCGATGCTCTTGTTACTTTCCTCTAAGTTCAAAATGTCATTTTCCTCTATAAATCCTTGGGAGTGCTCAGCAAATTTTGTCAATTTGTTAACATTTATTGTTACGTGACGACATGTGGTTGCGCAACGCCAACCTGCTTTGTTTTCTTTCTTATTTTATGTTTTTTCTTTTTTTGCATGTTATTACTTTTTGCTTACAAAATTATGTTTACGATTTAGTGCCGATACTGTTGATGCCTACCAAATTAGTGTCGGTTCGCCATAGCAACGTGTGGGTTTTGGAATTATTTTTGTTGTAAAGATGTTAATTAGTAATAGTAATCGTAATGTTATAAAACCAAGAAAACACACTAATCTGGTCGTGGTTTAAAAACGATATGTAGGAATGGTACCAAAACGATTTTTGTGTTAAACGAGTGATAAAAGCTATCAAAAAGAGAATCCTCCAAGATGCATGTCCTCCCACCCATTTGGCCAAAGAGTATCTAAGAAGATCACCATTTTCACATGGACTTTTACTTGACTAATTGTCGACTCATTTGAATCTTTGCAATAAGCGTATTGATATACCATTCATCATGTGTGCGTTTGGTTCTAATGACATAAAAACTATGGAACACTTGCTGGTATCTGTCATATCATATCACGTTTCGTGCGTGGAGATCGATTATGGTATGGCTAAATATAGATCGCCCCACTGTGATGAGGCCGATCATTATGGCAACCTGGATAGACTCGCTAGAATTGTCCAAACTAAAAAAGAAATGGTGGAAGGTATTATTTATACGTTTTTTGTGGGTGATTTGGAAGACTCAGAATGAAGTTATTTTCAAACAAACTACTTAAATACAGACCTTACGTTTGACTCAAACATTTATCCTAGGTCGAGTGGCCTAAGAACCCCCTTCTTGTAGTGTTTTAGATGCTTGGTTAGCCTCTTCTAACAAATCATAATTTAATAAAAAAAATGTTATTTGAAAAGGTGGAAAGACTAAAATATCTCTCTACTTAACAAAAGAACTCTAACGTTGTTAATAAGACGGAGTTAGTTTCAACGAAAATGAAAGATCGATAACTGTAAAATTTAAAATAGTTGGTCAAGAAACTAGAAATTTTAGTGAATGCTTTAAAAAACATTGACCGAATAAGATACAAAATATTTGTTAGTAAGAAATAGGCAAAGGACCATTGTACCGAAGGATCCCATACCTGAAATTGGATATGTATTTAACATGATATAATAAGAAAGTCAAAATAGAAAAATAAGAATTTGCAAAACATGGTACTGGGTCCAACTCTAGTCATAATAATTATGGAATTACAGTAAATCGTTTCACAGACATAATTTATTTAAAAATAAATATGAAGGATAATCTAATAAAGCATTATCACCATTGGAATATGTTATTTAATTCTAGGAACTCTGATGGGCACCTAACATTGACCCAACAGAGGATCATCCATTTTTTTTATAAAGGATAATTATCTGATGAAGAAAGTAATTAAAAACAGTAATATATACAGTGGAATAGAATTTTCAAAAGATTGAACTTGAGAGAAAGGTCAAGGAAAAAGTTGGAATATATATTGAATACTTGGTACTGGGTCCAAATCGATTTGCATGCACGTTAACACGTACAGTAAACAAAACGAGTTTGTTTCTATTCTAGGACGATTTAGACGACCAACCCACCAGCAGCCACCTTTTTAACCAGCTGCTATAAATATCGTATGCAACCCATCTCTTCAAGAACATACTAAATAAAACACATAACTAATTACTAAGCAAGCCAATTAAACTCACTAATCTGATCGTGGTTCAAAAACACATAACTAATTGCTGGGTTTTGGAATTTTTGTTGTTGTAAAGATGTTAATTAGTAATAGTAATAGTAATAGTAATGCTATGAAACCTGGAAAACACACTAATCTGATCGTGGTTCAAAAACGATAGGTAGGAATTGTACCAAAACGACTTTTGTGTTAAACGAGCGATAAAAGCTATCAAAAGAGAATCCTCCTAGATGCATGTCATCCGACCCGTTTGGCCAAAGAGTACCTAAGAAGATCAACATTTTCACGTTGACTAATTTTTGACTCAGACAAATCTTTGCAATGAGCGTATTGATATACCATTCATCATGTGTACGTTTGGTTCTAATGACATAAAAACTATGGAACACTTGCTTGGTATCTGCCATATCATATCATGTTTCGTGCTTGGAGATCGATTATGGCATGGCTAAATATAGACGGCCCCACCGTGATGAGGCTGATCATTATGGCAACCTGCATAGACTCGCTAGAATTGTCCAAACTAAAAGAAAGAAATGGTGGAAGTATTATTTATACGTTTTGTGGGTGATTTGGAAGACTCGGAATGAAGTTATTTTCAAACAAACGACTTAAATACGGACCTTACGTTTGACTCAAACATTTAACCTAGGTCGAGTGGCCTAAAAACCCCTTTCTTATAGTGATTTAGATGCTTGGTTAGCCTCTTCTAACCTTCATCATTTCATAAAAATATGTTATTTGATTTAACACCCTAATTTGTAATACATAAATTTATATAAAATTGAGCGCAGCTAGGTTCCATTTGACAAATAAACAAAATAAAAGTGGACAGAAACAAACTGTTTTGATATACAGTTTCCACAAAAGGCATATGATTGACCAAAGTTTTAAAAGTTAACATGCCATAATAAAACATAGAACCTAAAACACACATCCCTTGTGTTACAATCTTTTTTTTAACAGCCACAAAACAAGAGGTTTTACAAAATATCAGACCGTAATGTCTTTACTTGATCCGAGGTCTTGGTCACACGTGAGAACCATCACTGCTGAGCTTTACCTAACACCATAGCACGCGTTATAAACATTAGTAAGATAAGCTATTTACATCTTAAAAATCGTACACATGAAATAAGTATCGCGAAACATTTTGTAAAAAGAGGTCCCAAATGACAACAAATGATTCTAGACTCTTTAATGAGAATGTTTTTGAACAATATATATAGCAATTCAAACTTTATTCCAAGCATCCCAAAACACATGTTTATAACCAAAGCATTACTTACTTTGCATATTTCACACATTGGTTAACTTAAGCATTACATAAATTTGTCAACTAAGTGATTGTACCTGTAAAATTTCAGCATCGTACTTATTTAGGATGTCGATGAGATGTGTACCTTTCATAGACGAAGAAGATCCCGCTCGATAATCTTCAATCTTAATGGCTTGGTTACCTAAACATTTACCGTTTAGATTATTAGTTCATCATTTTTCATACCATTATGCACCTTGTATTTTACAATCATAAAAGATGCAACAAATTTCGGTTCGTCATATTATTTACTCCAATTAGCAACTTTGACTTTGGCTAAAGCCAACACATATCCGTAAACTTACAGTCCACCTTTCATCAAGCTTGCAACTTTTGTTTTAGTATGAAAAAGAGTTTATAAAACAACTCTAATTTTACAAATTAAATTCACAAAAAGACATTTTCTTTAGTTCTACTAGATTTCTACTTGTTTATCTCATCCGAATCCACATAAAACATCAATTTATAAAACCCCCTATTTTTACTAATGAGCACTAAAAATTAAGTTACTAGAAACATTAATCTACAAACAATCTAGCATCAATCAACCACATGCAATCATCATCTAAGCTATTTGCAAACTAACATGTATCATATTTCACTTAGTTTTGAGTCAAATCCCCAAAACCCATTGTAACGCCCGTTAATTCCGGTTCCAAGAATTAAAGCTTGTAGAGTATGTATAATTCTCGGGATTTATCTGACGTGTCTCGGAAGCCTTTACGTTATCCCGGTACGTTAAAGAACTTAACTTTTCCTTCCATTTTGCCTTACACTTCAATTTGGAGGGACTTGGATGTAACTATTTTTATTATATCATAAAACAAATAAACCCTAACCCCTAACCCTTCTAGCTGCCGATCGGACCTCAAGACCCCCCCTGCTCGTTTTTCTTCTGCCCCGCCATGTTTCCGCCGTGAAAACTTCAATTCAAGGTCGGTTTTATGATTCCCCATGTCTTTTACACCTTAATTGATCATATTAACGCGCTTATTGGTCGTTAAGGTTGAGTTTTGATGATATCAGTTTGCTGACAGATTCGTATACGTTTATTGTAGGGTCTGTAACGCGATGATAATCCACTGGTTTTGATCTATTCTTGATTCCATGATGTTCTACCTTGAGTCTAGTTTCCAGAAAGGTATAATACGTAATTTTTGGACGAGATTTGAATGGTTTTTATGAATTTATAAAATCGAGTGTCAAAGCTGATGCGGGATGACGGATTCTGGTCTGTCTTCTCGACGTCATAACCTTTTTTCGACAGGTCCAAATTGGTTGGTTCCACTTCTGGAAGTTAGTATTTTGAGTTAGGAACCAAACCCAATTGGAATCGTTTAATTTGGTTCGGTAATGAATTTTATAAAAATAAAACCATTTTGTTGCGCACTGAAATAGCTGCGCGTACCTTGCTGTGTTGGAGGAATTTTTATAATTTTCGTGTCCAAAAGAAAAATATAATAAAAATATTTTTATAAACCTAAGACATTTATTAAAGTCTGGTAAAAATTTGAAATAAAAGGTTATCCTATGTAATTAAATGCATCTTCGCATGCTAAAATCTACATGTTTTACTCGTTATTGATCGATAAGTTCGTTTTAGGCTTAACCGGTGGATGTTCAATTGTGTTCTTGTCGGGGCTGTTTGAAGTGAGTTTTTGCACCACAATCTTCCTAGGTATGTCCCGTATATCATACTTAAATATCATGATCTTAGGTGTTCGTTAAGTTGATCAACTAGTTGTAGTTTGATTGTTATGTTCGGTTGTCTAGAATTGTTGAGTTCGATGCGTTAATCGGTTGGATGACCAACCGAATCAGTTTGCATGGCCCTAGGGGAGTTTAAGGGCTGTTGAAAAATTATTTTTTGATGCTCGGGGCTGTTGTGGTTAGTGCTTCGTCAATAGAGTCGGCGGTGCGCGAATTTTCTTTTACACGGTAAAGTAAGAGTTGTAAAAAGTAACCGTCAACCCTATCAACTCGGGTGACATAATCTTGACGAATGAAAAGATTTAAAATGGAATTTGGTCCATTCGGGGCTGATTCGTTTAACAAATGGTTTTAAGGTTTATTACACGCGCATTCGACCCGAGTTGATTTTCGTCGGGCCTTGGGCCAAGTCGTTGGGCCTTGGGCCAAGTCGTTGGGCCTTGGGCCAAGTCGTTGGGCCTTGGGACAGTTGTTGTGTCACACCCGGCCCTGAGCGGCGGAAACAGCCGGGCGCGCGCGAGTGGGGATTGATAATTAAGCACGGGCCATTGCAAACATTCAAAGTAAGATTTTCATTGCGCTTGAAATGTTTAATACAAATACATTACATTGTTTAAAAATTACATAAAAACATCCAAGTATAAAAACTGTTGAAGATTTCCACGCCGTATCCCCTTGCGCGGCGGGAACAACCACGCGCATCGAAGGGATAGAACTAAAATCTTCCAAAAAGCTAGTTTTAGATGTTCAGCGTGAGGTGCTCTAAGTGTGACTCCATGCGCTACCTAGTTATCTCCTGAAAGACACGTAAAAACATTTGAATCAGTATAAACTGAGTGAGTTCACAAGTTTTAGTAACTTGATAAATCGTATTGCATCATAATCTTGATAAAAATCATTCTGAAACATAATTCTGATAGCATCATTAAAACACATGTTTGGTAAAACATAGTTCTATCAACACATTCTGATAAAATCGTCCCGCGGGTTACGCTGCGAACATTTCTGGGAACTGTGCTCGTCTGTGTAAGTGGCGCTGCCACTACGAGCGAAACAAGTAATACCGTCCCGCGGGTTACGCGCGGACACATCTGAAAAACCGTGCTCGTCTGTGTAAGTGGCGCTGCCACTACGAGCGAATAATACCGTCCCGCGGGTTACGCGCAGACGTTGTGCCGGAAAACAAGGCGCTCGTCCATGCAAAGAGGCGCGACCCCTACGAGCGGGCTCAAACCCATAGTACTGCCCCATGACCATACTAGGCACTCGTCCATGCAAAGAGGTGCGACCCCTACGAGTGGGTGGATCAAACCAGCAGTCCCTACCCTTAGAGTTCCAATGGTAAAGTGATCACTTACTCGAGTTCTAGCGCACATACATCGAAAACCTTAGATAACCGTTCGCATTGCTCATTATGAAATATAATTTAAACACATAATCGCTTGCATAGCTTGTAAGTATACCATGATAAAACATTATTTAAGTACGTGTCCTCGCCCCGAAAACAGTTTAAAAACAGTGAAAACAGCGAGAATAGGGGCTGTGAGACTCACCTGTGGTTCTTGTTAAGGGATTAATCGAGATTCGGGTTTTCTTGGTGTTGACCTCGGAATTGAAGGTCTAGAATGCGATTAAATAACAAGAAGTATATATATTAAGATCAAGAATTAGGAGAATATAAGGGTTGGAAAGCAGATCTCAAGGTTATATTCTTGGCTTACCTGGTAACAGGATCGGAAACGAAAACAACGGATGCTTGGGAGATGATTAGTGCAAGTTGCAGTTCTTAAGAGAGAAGTTTGAAGTGTGTTTTGGGTGATAGTTTAGGTTACATATTTATAGGCAAACTCAAGGGAACACAATCCCTTGCTTTAGGGGATTGTAATCTTTTCATATCTAGGTGTAATGATGATAAGGTATGGAAATTATTATTATTTATTTAAAAGTGGAGTAGTGGATAAAAGATTTTGATTTGATTTGGTCAGGACATGCAGGTCTGGGGTTGGTGAGAATAGGGTGGCTGACAGTTGACTTTTCATGTTACAGTGTGCTTTTTCAGGTACTTTTGTCCGTGTACAGTAAAAAGTGGAAAATCTCTGAAACACGCTACTGTTTCCTTTTGGGCGGGAGTAATCTCCTTACGTCTGGAGAATAGACTAAGTGTTCTGTGCGTATCACTTTGTGCGCATAGCTTTCTGCGTGAAGGACATTTCTTTGCTGCGGGTAGGTGCGTAACCTTCTCGCAGTTAGGACATTGAGTTTCATTTGTAGATTCTCCAGGTGGTCTTGGTATTTCAACATAGTGATCAGTTATGTTGAAGTCAATTCCATCTTGGAGCTACAGACAAACTAGCTCTCAATGTTCCCGCCATGCGGGGAGGTTAGTTCCCTTCCGCACGCGCATAAACGATTTAGGATGCACCCGCCTTAGCATCATGCGAGATGGTCAACCCATTAGACAACATAACGTTAAGGTACATGAAAACATAAAGCCAAAACATTCGCGCATGGCGCATATAACATATGCCCACGCTGGTTCTTAACATGGCGCGCTCGCGCAGGGCGCACATAATATGCCCGCGCTGACTAACATGGCGCGCTCGCGCAGGGCGCACACAACAAATGAACGCGCTAATTCTAATATGGCGCGCTCGCGCAGGGCGCATATAACAATTACCTAATATTTAGGTTGATTACTTGGTTTAAGGGATTGGGAATTTACCGGGTGTCACATGTTGGGCCTTGGGCCAAGTCGTTGGGCCTTGGGACAGTTGTTGGGCCTTGGGTCAAGTGTTGGGCCTTGGGCCAAGTTGTTGGGCCTTGGGCCAAAGTGTTAGGCTTGAACGGCCCATTAGGCAAGAGTGTTCTTACAGTCTAGTTTAGTAACGTGTTGTGTATAATTTATAGGCATTTGCTTGTGATTGTGCACTTGGGGATTTTCCTAGCTCGTTGCAAGTGTTCGATTGATTTTAGGTGAGTTCTCGATGCCCCGTTTAACTCTTTTTAAGTTTTGGGCTAGCATGCACACCTAAGTGTTTTTCTTACTTGATGAAATGTTTTGAATGGTTTTACATAGGCTTGCTAGTATCGGTAGGCCTTGGAATGTTATGGAATGTGTATGTATATATATATTTATATATATTTAGAATGGCCATTATTTGGCGAATGTTGTAGTCGTCTCGACTACTGAATATTGCGTATGCCTACCTTGTGTTTGCACGCGCCGAATGTTACGTGTTTGGGTTGTACGTTTTCTTGGCCCTGAATGTTTGTAGTCGTCTCGACTACTGAATGTTGCGTATGCTTACTTTGTGTTTGCATGCGCTGAATGTTACGTGTCTGGGTTGTACGTTTTCTCGGCCCTGAATGTTATTATTGAATGATATATATATATATATATATATATATATATATATATATATATATAGTGATATATATATATATAGGAATGTACGTATAGAGATGCTCATACGTAAGGATGATTATTTATTTGAATGTGGTGACCTAACCGATGTACTTCCGTTTATCGTTTTAAAACCGTTGGAATGATTATTAAAACTGTTGCTACTTATTTAAAACTTGAACTCACTCAGCTTAAGCTGACTTTGTGTGCATGTTAGTGTGAGTTTCAAGTTAGGAAGATGGTGCCTTATCGCTTGGACGTGCACGGAGCTACTTGGACGGTGAAGGGCATACTGGAATGAAGAATTACTTACAAACCTTTTATTTCAACTTTTAAAAGTTATAATTAATTTTGATTTTGGGAACTTGAAATTCATCTATTTACGTTTTCTGCTAATTTATACTCTGTAATGCTATTTTAATGCAAAGAATTGTTTTTAAGATTATTTAATTTATCAAGTGTTTTGTATGATTACCAACTGTGGGGTTTCCCGGGGTTCGGGGCCTTACACCCATTCAAAGGGTTGCAAGCTCAGCCATGGAGCTTACAAGATGGAGAAATTACAAGAGAATAGATGGTGCCTATGATGGGTTTTGAAGCTTAGATGATCACTAGCACAAATGGAGATTTAAAAGGGAGGATTTGGGTTTTGCTCTCCCCTTTCTCTCCCTTCTTCCTGTCGCCCAAATGAACACACACACACACTCTATTTTTCTTTTTTGCTGGACTAATCTTAATAAGTGGTCACTCTTGACTAAGTCAAACACAGCCCACTATATTTTATAATAATGCCCAAGTTAAATTTAAGCTTGTAAAATGTTATTTTTACACAAGACAATTATATCACTACCATTATTATTTTAAAGATTTCTAAAATTTATAATCTTACTTAAACGGGGGTTTAGGATGTTACATTTGAAAAGGTGAAAAGGCTAATGGTCTGTTTGGTATGAGGTAATAGAATAGACGGCGGAATGGATATGAACGTGGTAATGGAATGGACCAAGGAATAAAATAGGTTATTACCATTCTAATGAGATGTTTGGTTACCATATGAAAATGAAATGTATGATCACTTTGCGTTATTTGGTAGGTAGGAAAGAAAGAAAAATTAAAATTAAAATGGTAGTGAGTGACGGTGGTGGTGGGAGGTAAGTGGTGGTCGTGGCATTGGTGGGCTGTGATGGTGGTTGGTGGTGGCAGGTGGTGGTGGGCGACGGGAGATAATGATGGTTGGAGGTGGGTGGTGGTATTGGGAGTGGGTGGTGGCGGTAACGGTGGATGTGGTGGTAGCAGTAGCGGTGGTGGGCAGCGGGTGTTGATGTTGAGGGGTGGGGGAGACGGTTGATGGTGGTGGCGAGCAGTCGACGGTGGTGGGTGGCTGGCACTGGGTGGTGGCGGTAACGGTGGCGGTGGATGGCAATGGTGGTTAGTGGTGGCAGCGGTGGTGGTGGTGGTGGTGGGAGGGTAGTGGAGGTGATCTAGGATGAAAGAGGGAATTGAATGAAAAAAACATGGGGTATGGATAGAATGAAATTGAAGTATTTTAGAGGGAATGGAATGAACTAAGTAATGAGTCATTTCATTCATTTGGTCAACTAAACACACTTTTCTCCATTCTCTCGTAGTAGGTCATTCCATTCCGCCCTTCATTTATGTATACCAAACGCTACCTAAAAATATCTCTTTACAATTAACAAAAGAACTCTAGCGTTGTTAATAAGACGGAGTTAGTTTCAACAAAAATGAAAGATCAATAACCGTAAAATTTAAATTAGCTGTTCAAGAAATTAGAAATTTTAGTGGATGCTTTAACAATATTGACCGAATAAGATATAAAAGATTTGTTAGTAAGAAATAGACAAAGGACCATTGTACCGAAGGACCCTATATCTGGAATTGGATATGTATCTAACATAATATAATAAGAAGGTCAAAATAGAAAAGTAAGAATTTGCAAAACATAACATGGTACTGAGTCCAACTCTAGTCAAGGTATTAACCCAATTAAAAAAACGAGGACGCTAAAACATCATCATCTAAGTGGGTAAATGGTTTATAGGAGAGAGAAAATATTTTTTTGTGTTTACAGGTTATTCGTCATTTAAAATAACGGATCTAGAAAGTTGTTATGAAGCTGTCAGATCTATTTGGTGACAAGGAAGTTTTGTTTGAGATCCGTTATTTGAAATGGCGGAAGCTACAAAGACAAGGTGTAATCCTTCATTTGAAGTAACTTATCCCAAATAAAAAAAGAAAATGTAATCATATCTGAAACGTACGTACTGACGAGTATTTATTCAAGATATGTCATTTCAAATGATAGATTTATAGGTTCCACCATTTCAAATGGTGAATCTCTGACAAAACCTTCAAATCATCAGGAAAGATCTGACAACACCAAATAACTTTTGATGTCCATCATTTCACCTACAAATTAACGCAATAAAAAATCCATAGAATCGATTGATCAATTAACAATTAAGGTATGTTTGGTTGGAGGTAATGGAATGAAGAAGGAATGGAATGAGAGAAGGAATGGAATGTATAATTACCATTCATTTTCCTTGTTTGGTTAACATATGAGAATGAAATCAATTATTAATTTTTATTGTTTGGTATCTAATAAAATTGTCGAAATGAAATAGAAATAATAAAAACACTTCTATCTCAAAAAAGTGAATACTTTTTAAACCCAAAAAAAAAAACCCTACAATGGCGACGGTGGTAGCTTCGACGACGAAAATGGTGGTGGCGGTGGCGATGGTGGTGGCAGCGGTGGTGGTGTCGGCGGAGTTGGTGGTGGTGGTGGTGGTTGTTAGGTGATGGTGTTGTTGAGAGAGTAGGGTGAAGGAGGAATGGAATGAAAAAAAAAGAAGGGGGGTGGGAAGGAATGGATTTGATGGATGGGATTCCATGTGTAATGGATGATTCAATTCATTGAGCAACCAAACACCACTTTTTTCATTCCTACGTAATGAATCATTCCATTTCTACTGTCATTCTTACGTACCAAACGCTACCTTAGTTATGGAATTACAGTAGTAAATCGTTTCACAGCCAAAATTTATTTTTAAAAAATAAATATGAAGGATAATCTAATAAAGGATCACCATTGGAATATGTTATTTAATTTTAGGAACTCGCACCTAACATTGACCCAATAGAGGGCCATCCATATTTTTTATAAAGGATAATTATCTGATGAAATTAAAAAGAATATTATAGACAGTGAAATAGAATTTTCAAAAGACTGAACTTGAGAGAAAGGTCAAGGAAAAAGTTGGAATATATATTGAATACTTGGTACTGGGTCCAAATCGATTTGCATGCACGTTAACACGTACAGTAAACAAAACGAGTTTGTTTCTATTCTAGGACGATTTAGACGACCAAGTACCAACCCACCAGCAGCCACCTTTTTAACAAGCTGCTATAAATATCGTATGCAACCCATCTCTTCAAGAACATACTAAATAAAACACATAACTAATTACTAAGCACGTCTTAATTATTAAGTTTCATCAAATACGTACATATGAAGGCCGACATGAACATTCATGTTCTTGTTTTGGGGCTCTTTGTGCTTCTTGGTAATTTGTGGCAATCACAAGCAGCGCTGGTTCGATACAACTTTGTGGTATGGTTTCAATTCTGTAATAATTAGTACTCGTATTAAGAAATTTGAATGTATTTCTTGAGTTCGATCAATATATACATGTCCTTTCTTTTTGCAGATTCAAGAAACCAAGTACACAAGGCTATGCAGCAGCAAGAACATCTTGACAGTTAATGGGCAGTACCCTGGTCCAACAATCTCTGCTCGAAGAGGAGACACCGTTATTGTGGATGTTATCAACAAAGCATCCCAGAATATAACAATTCACTGGTAAATAATATATGTTTATGACCTCAGTTACTATATATGTTATAAAGGGTGGTCTCCTTTGAAATGATTCGTTAATAGCATGATAAGTGGTGCAATTGTAGGCACGGAGTGAAACTACCGCGATATCCATGGTCGGACGGGCCTGAGTTTATCACTCAATGCCCAATCCAACCTGGCACTCGATTCAGCCAGAAGGTTATCCTCTCCGATGAGGAAGGCACATTATGGTGGCATGCACACAGCGACTGGTCTCGAGCCACCGTGCATGGTTTACTAGTCGTCTCTCCCAAGATTGGAACAAGTTTTCCATTTCCAAAACCTCATGCCGAGGTTCCGGTCATCTTAGGTCTTTAATTAACCAGCTTTCCCTGCTAATTTCCACATCATGAATAACTTCATAAACTTTGTTCTAATTATATATATTCAAAACAATTCAGGTGACTGGTGGAAGAATGATATACAGACGGTTATGGAAGACTTCATGCGTAATGGAGGTGATCCAGCTCCCTCTGATGCTCTAACAATTAATGGTCAGCCCGGTGATTTCTACAATTGCTCTCGTCCAGGTAGATATATATCGACTAAACATGTTATATATAGTTAACTAAAAATATATATACTAACGGATCCTATATAATGTCTCCAGAAACAACAAAAGTAAATGTGGACAAAGGAAAGACTTACCTGCTTCGAATGGTAAACGCGGCCAAGAACAACATCATGTTCTTTGCAATTGCGGACCACCAGCTCACCGTCGTAGGAACTGATGGTGCCTACACAAAGCCACTGAAAGCCAGCTATGTGGCAATATCACCCGGACAAACCATAGACGTCTTGCTAGTAGCAAACCAGCCTCGCAATCGCTACTATATGGCCGCAAAGTTCTATAACAGCAATCCTCGCAGTGTCTTTGATAACACCACCACCACAGCCATCATCGAGTACAATGGAAAATACACCCCCTCACCCTCACCTATTTTCCCTCTTCTTCCTGCTTTTAATAACCGAAATGCATCTGCTAACTTCACTAGCAGTTTACGAAGTTTGGCAAGCAGGGATCATCCGATCGACGTGCCAATGAAAATTACAAGGAAGTTACTATACACACTCTCTATTAACGCATTGCCTTGTGCTAGTAACACTACGTGTTTGGGACCGAGGGGTAACAGGTTTGCCGCAAGCATAAACAATATTACATTTGACGTTCCAGGGACTTCCATTCTTGGAGCTTACTACCGCGGAGTGAATGGTGTTTATGGTGACGACTTTCCTGATAACCCCCCTTTCGTCTTCAACTACACACAAGATAATCTGAATATCTCGCTACAAACTCCGACGAATGGGACTGAGGTTAAAGTCCTGAAATATAATGACGCGGTGGAGCTTGTTTTCCAAGGAACAAACGTGGTTTCAGGGGTAGATCATCCCATGCATTTGCATGGATACAGTTTCTATGTTGTGGGATCCGGATTTGGAAATTTCGATCGACAACGGGATCCTCTGAACTATAATCTTGTTGACCCTCCACTTCAACAGACTATTGCGGTTCCTCAAAATGGTTGGACAGCCATCAGATTTAGAGCAAATAACCCTGGTAATTAAGCCCATTTCCATGCACGTAATTAATCTCTACATTTGTTAATATTTTAATTATCTAATATATACACTTCATTTTCCAGGAGTATGGTTTATGCATTGTCACTTCGAGCGCCATGTAAGTTGGGGGATGGAGATGATATTCATTGTAAGAAATGGAAAAGGGGTAGACGAAAGAATCTTGCCTCCGCCATCAGATATGCCAAAGTGTTAAAAGAGGATCTATTCATCATATTTATTTGTCATAAGTAATTCTATTTATGCCTAAAACCTTTCTGTATTTTCTCTAATTTCTTTTATTGTTTTTTAGACTCTTATGTCATTGGTTTAATTCCTTTATTTCCTTTTTGAAAGCTGTAAGTTGGCTGTTTAAATGTAACCTGTTGTTGTGTGTACCTACAATAAACATGAATAAAGAAAGCTACTAATTAGTTTCCTCAAAGTTTTAGATTCGTATATAGTTGTAATGGATGACTTTGGTGTGCGTATGTATTACCACTTTAATTTTATTTCCTCTACCTTTACTATACTAGCTAGCAAGCAATGTGGAGCCGACTAAACTAATTTGAGGACATGAAATATCAAATAATACTATATCTTGAATTGATTGATTATAAGAAAATATATATAACAAATACAACTAAGGTATGGCAGTTCGTGTTTAGTAGATCTGGTGCAAGACGAAGAAGACGAGATGCGGTCATATTATTCTTCTATATTGGAGGGCTTTTTCACTAATCCAGACGTGAATTGGAATTGCTTCTTCATTATAGAGATAACTTCCCGAATGGACCAAAGCACAATATGTCAAGCCCGATCCATTTCAATCCAATTTTGGCAAGGCCTAAGTTAAACAACGCCCAAGTTAAAAGTGGCCCTTTAGGGTTTAACCCACCTGAAGAAACACTAACCGGACCCACGACAGATTACTGGTAATCTGGGGGTTGGATAGCTGTTTCCCACGAGGGGTTAGACCCTTGGAAGATGGTTCTTCTGATAACCTGCAAAACAGACACCGTGAGCTCGTCACTGAGAAGGGGGGGGGGGGGTTCCTCCTTGTGACCACCCTCCGGCGTGAGAATCAGACTAGATTGCTCTTTAAATATAGAAGTATATTAAGAGATTGCTAGAGCAGATATCAGGTATATTATGATGATATAAGATAATGTAGTGTCTTTAGATGATCATACCATTTGGGGTATTTATAGCCGAAGGTAGGTTTCCAAGGAGGTATGGCCAGCTGCAACAGTGTTCCTGTTCATCAACAGTAGCCTACGCACGTGCCTTGCTGGTAGTTGGTGAGTAGGCAGCGGCTGATAGTGACCAGGCCTGCTGTATACTATTCCCTTTCCACCAACTGCCGGCTACGCACGTGGTATTACAGTAGTTGGTGAGTAGGCAGCGGCTAATAGTGATACAGTACAGGAGCATGCTGCTCGCCATACTGTATCAGTGAGCTGTCGTATCTCTGATCAGATCTTTCGCCCATACCTCGTCAGGTACAGTAAAAGATCCTTCAGTATACAGACTGGCTTATTTGGGCGGGAGTATTCCCCCTCCCGCCTCTGTGAGGGATTGCTCCCGGCTTTGCTCATTCCTTCAGGTGACACTGTGATCGAGAGCTAAGTGCCTTGTGCGTGTAGCCATGCTGCGCGGGTGGCCTTCCCTAATGGCTTGTATCCGAGGCTGCGGGGACAGGCGGAGTCCTTCACCATTGGGAGGCTTTTCCTGCGGGACCAGCTTGCGTACTGCGCGTAAGGACGTCACGTCTCTGAGCATGGTTGGTCCTGCGGATCCAGTTGGTCTCTGCGCAGACGTCCCTGTTTAAGGTGAGTCTTGCGGGTCCAACTGGGCTCTGCTGGGACCTACCTCTTCAAGTCCCCCCAGTCCAATGTTCTTCTCATGCGTGTTTAATAAAGTGAGGTGAACTTTTGGACTTAAGCAAAGGGTTTTGAAAAGGGTTTTGTAAGGTTTTCCATGGGATTCTTTCCGCGGAAGTCCTTGTCACTTGCAGAAATGCCCGAGTTTCCTGCTTGGTCTTTGGGTATGATGCGGGTAGGTCTGTAACCTCCTCGCAAGTCAGGAGCATTGAGTCCCAGTTGTATGTATTTTCCATGAGGTTTTGGTAGTTTTGAACATAGTGATCAATTATGTTAAAACCACCAATTCCATTCTGGAGTTTCAAACAACGTAGTTCTCGACGTTCCTGCTATGCGGGGATGTTATTTCCGTTTCCGCAAGCATTGCCCAGAAGATCCTTCCTGGTTTCAATTCCCAGCGGAGCGCTAGGTATGTGAAGGGTTTTGCCTTAACACTGTACCAGCGCTCGTCTTACGGTTACTTTACTTCCAAGGTATTCCTGGCGTCAATTCCCTGCGGGTGCTAGGTATGTGAAGGGTTTTGCCTTAACACTGTACCCGCAGCCGTCTTATAGTTACTTGGTTGCCGAGGTACTTGGCTTCAATTCCCTGCGGGTGCTAGGTATGTGAAGGGTTTTGCCTTAACACTGTACCCGCATCCGTCTTTCGGTTACTTGTTCACCAAGGTTTACTTGGCGTCAATTCCCTGCGGGTGCCAGGTATGTGAAGGGTTTTGCCTTTACACTGTACCCGCATCCGTCTTACGGTTACTTATTTGCCAAGGTTCTTGACTTCAATTCCCTGCGGGTGCTAGGTATGTGAAGGGTTTTGCCTTTACACTGTACCCGCATCCGTCTTACGGTTACTTGTTTGCCAAGGGGTAAGGGGTATTTTCCCGCTTACTTTTTAATATTTTCGAATTTTGAATTTTGAAATTCGAAGAGTTGGTGAAAAGATAAGAACAGTCCAAACCTCTGAAACGTCGTGCGACGGTTTCTTCTGACTGTCAGGACGTGCAGGAAGTTATGGTGACGTGACAGATGGCGAGTTGCCCATCCTGGAGCAAGCCGACGGTCCCGCGCGGATGGGTACTCGTGCTTTGGACGAGGGCGAGTTGCCCATCCTGGAGCAAACAGCGGATCGGTTTGTGGAGGTCTATCCGCTGGGCCACGAGATCCTGAGCCAACGGCGGCCAGGTAAGGCGATATTCCTTCCTCAACCCCTTAATGCTGTACCCGCTGTTGGAATTCTTGACCTGTCTTCTTCTGAGGAATCCTCAGATGCTCCTCCATTGGTGCGGAAGAAGAAAGCTGCTGCCGGCGGGAAAGGGAAGGAGAAGGCCTCCACGGCTGGTCCGGTGGTTCTATCTGACTCGGAGTCAGATAGTGAAGAGGTGGCGGGGAAGCCCGGTGGTGAGGAGACCACTGTTCCGGAGGCTACGACCGTTACCTCCGGAGAACCAACGAAGACGACGGTGACCGGGACCAAGAGGCCGGCTCCATCGGGTTCCTCCCCGCCCGTCCGTACGTTCAGGGTCAAGAAAACCCGTAAGTACAATCATAATGTCTTTGCAGATTTATTACTTCTTAAATTTAACATTCTTTGTGCAGGCGTGTATGTTGACGCATTCCGGGGTGAAGCGCAGGGGGGTACCTCCCCGCCAATGACGGTAGGCTCGGTCAGCCTTCCTGAGGCGTCGACCCAGGCGCCTGCGTCTGCATCCGTTGGTCCAGTTGCTCATTCATTTGGGCCAACTGTTCCGGTCGAGATGACGTCACCGCCGGCCGTGAGTGCGATTTTTACAGCATCCTTCACGGAGCCGGCGGTTACTGCTGCTGCTGATGAGGCGGCGACCGCGGCGGCGACCCCAACGGCGACCACGGCGGCTGCCACCATGCCCACGCCACCGGCACCAATGGCCGGACCATCAGGTACGCGCAGGGCTTCCCGCCGATCTTTGCCACCTTCCCGTCTGCCTGACCTGTTGGATGGATTTCCTTTAGGTTCAGGTGATGGGTTTGGCGGTTATCGGCCTGTCATTGACCCTACAGGTGCGTAGGGTTCCTTTCTTTTTCCCTTATGTTTTTTATCATCTTTTCCTTACTGCCTTTGTTTCTTTTGCAGTGACGGATTCCAATGAAGTGTATGTTCCGCGATGGAACATACGCCGAGGAACAACCCTTCGCACACCTGTGGAGTGCGTGGACTGGGTTCGCCACGCTGCTCCCCCGGGTGCGTTGGGGGAAGCCATGGTTAGCTACCAGGAGGGTAGGCTAACCAATGAGCTTCGGGTTCTCCAGGCCCGGATGCAGCCGCGCGTCGAGGAAGTATCTGAAACGCGGGCTCTTCGGGAAGAGAACCAACAGCTGGCGGCAGCTGCCGCCGCCAAGGAGAAGGCCTTCAAGGCCCTCGAGGTTGAAGTTCAGGCGCGACTCGAGGCCCGCTCCAAGGCTGCCCAAGCTGTGAATGAACAGCTTCGGCTGGCCAGGGAGACTGCGCGAAACGCAACCGAGAGGGCTGCCCAGGCTGAAGCCGTTGCTGAGCCTCTGCGTGTGGAGAATGAGGAGCTGAAAGGCAAATTAGAGGCTCTCCAACGCGCTCATGATGCCTTGGCAATGGAAGATGCCAAGAAACTCCAGGAAATCCTGGACCAGAGGGGGGTGCTTGACCAGACCCAGCGGAAGCTTAAGGGCGTCGAAGAGGCTGCCGCAAAGGAAGTTTTACTTGCCAACCTTAACAAGAGCGAAGCCGAACGCGCCCATAACGAAGCTCAAGCTGCCCTCCAATGGCTTCTTCGAGAAGCGTTGCCTCAGGTATGTTTAACTTTGTCTTCACGCTTTTCTTTTGTAAGAAAAGGTTCTAACACTTGTATTTTTTTTTTTTTTTTTTTTTTTTGTAGGTTGTGCGTCGGGTCTTTTCAGAGACTTCTTACGATGATGCTATGACCGCAGCCCTCAACGCTTCTCATGAGGATGGGGAAAAGGCCGGCTTCCTGCTTGTTCTAGGGTTTGTTGAGAAAGGCGTCCCGCCTTCCAACTTCCCTTTGTTCGATGTGGATACCGAAGCCATTTATGACCAAGCATTGAACCAATACGCCGCCTTCCCGCATCCAGTGGTGGAAAAGGTGGACGAAGTAGCTGTTGCTGATGATGGGTTAGCTGTTCTCAAAGCGTTCCTCGAACCACCCCGTTCTTCTGACGGAGCGGGTCCAAGTGGAAGCGGCCCTGAAGCTTGATCCTGAAGATCCCTTTCCATTGCTAAGATAGACTTGTATAGATTTACTCTTTCAGGCGGGTAGTAACCCGGCCATTCTTGTAATATATCATT
This sequence comes from Bidens hawaiensis, assembly GCF_021521415.1. Taxonomy (NCBI): domain Eukaryota; kingdom Viridiplantae; phylum Streptophyta; class Magnoliopsida; order Asterales; family Asteraceae; genus Bidens; species Bidens hawaiensis. The sequence goes on from NW_027492511.1 coordinate 318,169, forward strand.
GAAATATAAATCTTTTTGCGGATAAGATTGTTATTTCCTTCTTTGGATTCCTTGCTTTATAAACTCATAACTTGCATACTTAGTTTTAGCAATTTTCCAAGTGTTTTAGAATAAGTTAACCTTTGAACGTGGTTGATGATGGGTTAAAGTTTCGCTTCCTCCTTCGTGATTGTGCGGGTAGAACCGTCACTTGCACTTGGTAGGATGGCTAAATTTTAACTGTCATCTGACCTGCGTGTAGGTTTTCCTCATTTTTCCTCGAAATTTCTAAGTATTTAGGATAAGTTAACCTTTGAACGTGGTTGATAGTGGGTTAAAGTTTTGCTTCCTCTTTCGTGATTGTGCGGGTTGAACCGTCACTTGCACTTGGTAGGATGGCTAAACTTTACCCATACCTGACCTGCGTGTAGGTTTTCCTTATCCTTATTTCTAAGTAATATTGTTTTGAACCGTTCGACGCGCGGTTGTCGATAGGTTAGTGTTCGGTTTCCTTTCATGATTCATGCGGATAGACCGGCACTTTCATTTAATGGGATAATTGAACTCTTCCCCTTCAACTGACCTGCGTGAAGGTTTGTCAAGTTATTGGGTTCGTGCGGGTAGGACCGCCTTCCCATGCAATGACTTCACGTAATTATGCGGTGAAAACCGGCATATTAGTGTTCAGAAAAGTATAAATGTAAAATCATCAGCTTCGATGTTCTTAAAGAGAATCATTTCCATTAGAAGTGGCTCTTGGCCTTTTCTTTACAAATTGGAATTGATTTACATGCAGACTGTGTAAATGAGCTCCCTTCCATGTTGTTGGGATGGGAGTGCCATCGAGCCGATACGCACCTGGTTCGGGATCTCGTTCTTTACGCAGCATGTAGTCTCGATTTTGAAGCTGGAATTGATTCGTGTTTTCCCCAGCTGAGGTTCTATACGCACCCGCCTGCTCAGCCTTTATTGTGCCACGAGGTGCGCGAGCGTCCCATCTCTGACAAATGCTTCGACCATGTCCTTTACGTCTATGCATTCTTCAGTGTTGTGGCCTTTTGTCTTGTGGAAGTCACAGTATTTGCTCCGATCAGCATCGTGACGATGTCGGATTATTGGAGGCTTTGGCCATGGGAGCTCTTCAGTGGCGAATATCTCAGTGACGCTTTTGGTGAGTGGCGTCCATCTGGAGTTCCGGTGCGACTGTACATTATCCCTTCCGCCCACTCGATGTTGCAAGCCGGATGAGGTGTCAAAGTTTACCCTTGACTGCCAAATGCCTAGCTTTCGCTTTTTATTTAGTCTGGCGGTGAGGACGTTGTCTTCTCTCGTCTTCTGAGTGTAGAGGTTTGTGCTCTGTGGGAGATCTCTACCCAGTTGCTTCTCTGTTTCCGCATAGCGTTTTGCTGCTGTCATGATGCCATCCCATGTGGATGGCATGCCATCTTTACCCGTTAGGGTGCGGATGAGCTCTGGGTCATGTGCGCCCTGGATGAAGGCAGCGCGAACAAGATCTTCGCTGATATTGCCCAAACTTAGCTTCTTTGAGTTGAAGCGAGTGATGAAGTTTGGCAGAGATTCATCTTCCTCTCGTATGCATTTGAGGATTGTCCATTGCTCCTCGGTATACTTCCGTTGCTGGCTGAAGTGTTGGCTAAACTTCTGTTGGAAGTCTGCCCAGTCGTAGATGTGGTTGACCGGTAGACGATCAAACCAAGCTCTAGCAGCCCCAACAAGCGTCATTTGGAACATGTAGCACCACGTGGGTTCCGTCCAATTGCTGACGGTTGCCCCCGCTATGAACCTGTTCAAATGATCGTCTGGATCAGATAAACCGTCATATGTGCCTATGTTAGGCATTTGTTTGGCACTCTTTGGGGCGATTGCTTCCGCAATGTCCCTTGCAAACTTGGACGTTCCTGCATTCGCAACGTTTGGTCTGAACGTTTTGGAGAAGTCTCGTGGACTTCCACCTGTGCTTTTTGGTTTGAAGGCTTGTCCAAAATGCCTTTTCGGTTGGGATTCCGTTTCCTTACGCTTCCCTTTTGCCCTATGGCGAGGGTTCGCGTCGGAGTCGGATTCCTCCGAGTCATCCTCCCAGTATTCGAATTCGTCGGCCTGTTGCACGGAACGCAAGCGTTCGTCCAACTCAGCCTGGAATTCCTTTTGTCGTGCCTCCGCCCATGCCTTCACTTGATCTAGTGTTTGGCGAGGAACCTTCGTTCGTTTTTCCAGTTGGGTATCGGAGAACCCCAATGGAATATTTACTCCACTTGCCCCGGCTTGGGTAGTCGGGGTAGTGTTCGTAAGGATTGTATAACCGCCGGTGTTTCCCCCAGTTGCTAGGGTTGTTACCGGGGTTTCTTGGTCGGTTACTGGCCTTTGAACCGGAGTAACGTTAATCATTTCTTCAGAAATTGTGAAAAAACTAAAGTAGTTCTAGCTTTTATACACGGATGGCGCCAATGAAGAAACACTAACCGGACCCACGACAGATTACTGGTAACATGGGGGTTGGATAGCTGTTTCCCACGAGGGGTTAGACCCTTGGAAGATGGTTCTTCTGATAACCTGCAAAACAGACACCGTGAGCTCGTCACTGAGAAGGGGGGGGTTCCTCCTTGTGACCACCCTCCGGCGTGAGAATCAGACTAGATTGCTCTTTAAATATAGAAGTATATTAAGAGATTGCTAGAGCAGATATCAGGTATATTATGATGATATAAGATAATGTAGTGTCTTTAGATGATCATACCATTTGGGGTATTTATAGCCGAAGGTAGGTTTCCAAGGAGGTATGGCCAGCTGCAACAGTGTTCCTGTTCATCAACAGTAGCCTACGCACGTGCCTTGCTGGTAGTTGGTGAGTAGGCAGCGGCTGATAGTGACCAGGCCTGCTGTATACTATTCCCTTTCCACCAACTGCCGGCTACGCACGTGGTATGACAGTAGTTGGTGAGTAGGCAGCGGCTAATAGTGATACAGTACAGGAGCATGCTGCTCGCCATACTGTATCAGTGAGCTGTCGTATCTCTGATCAGATCTTTCGCCCATACCTCGTCAGGTACAGTAAAAGATCCTTCAGTATACAGACTGGCTTATTTGGGCGGGAGTATTCCCCCTCCCGCCTCTGTGAGGGATTGCTCCCGGCTTTGCTCATTCCTTCAGGTGACACTGTGATCGAGAGCTAAGTGCCTTGTGCGTGTAGCCATGCTGCGCGGGTGGCCTTCCCTAATGGCTTGTATCCGAGGCTGCGGGGACAGGCGGAGTCCTTCACCATTGGGAGGCTTTTCCTGCGGGACCAGCTTGCGTACTGCGCGTAAGGACGTCACGTCTCTGAGCATGGTTGGTCCTGCGGATCCAGTTGGTCTCTGCGCAGACGTCCCTTTAGGGTTTAACCCACCATACTCTTAAAAATAGAAGTCTCCTTCTCAACATGATGGAGAATATTTTATCTTCCCGATCGGTGTCAATTGTTCGTAAAACATTCCATGTTAAGCTAGTTTTCTCTTGACCACCCTTTCACACTCACGTCAGATCCATAATTTTTACCACAAACATGTATAAGAGTTGGTAACTTAGATAGAGTTTGGATAAGATGTAATAATCTCCGATATGTTGAGAAGAAGACTTATATTTATAGGAGTGTGGTGAGCTAAACTCTAAATGGCTGCCATTAACTTGGGTCTTGCGCGCCAAGATTGAATTAAAATGGATGGGGCTTGGCATATTGTGTTTTAATCCATTCGGAGGATATCTCTATAACAACAAAATTTTAAAATAAATTTAATGCATGCACATTTTTATGGTGTATCTATTGGTTTGTTTTGTTTGTGTTGATATAAATGCTAAGGTTGACCGGGTTGACTGTTGCATTGACTCCTTGGCGGACCCATCCATAAAGTGTGTTGTTTATGTGTTAAGTAAATAATTAGTTAGTATTAGAACTTGTTAGTTGTTTAAACAAGTTACTTTGACCAGCAATTATGATTACAGGGCTAGTATGAACAGTTTTGATTGAATCTCTATTTCTCCTCCAAATAACTCTTAGAGATTTTCTAGTTGAAGAGGTAGGTCCCAGCAGAGCCCAGTTGGACCCACAGACTCACCTTGAAAAGGGACGTCTGCGCAGTTCAACCCGCAAGACTCCTTAACGGACGTCTGCGAGGTTGAACCCGCAAGACTAAACCAAAAGAACGTCTGCGCAGAAACCAACTGGATCAGCAGGACCCACCACGCTCAGAGACGTGACGTCCTCACGTGCGGTACGCAAGCTGTCCCCGCAGGAAACGCCTACCAATGGTTCTCAGGTACTCCGCCTGTTCCCGCAGTTACGGATACCGGCCATCAGGGAAGGCCACCCGCGCAGCATGGCTACACGCACAAGGCTTAACTCTCATAATAATTCAGCAGTCACCTGAAGAAGGAATGAGCAAACCGGGAACATTCCCGCACAAAGGCGGGAGGGGGAATACTCCCGCCCAAATGAGCCAGTCCGTACGATACTGAGGATCTTTTACTGTACCTGACGAGGTATGGGCAAAAGATCTGTCCAAAGATACGACAGCTCATTGACAACAGTATGGCGAGCAGCATGCTCCTGTACTGTATGTCACTATTAGCCGCTACCTACTCCCCAACTCCTGACATACCACGTGCCTAGCCTGTAGTTGGTGAAAAATGAATAGTACACAGCAGGCCTGGTCACTATCAGCCGCTGCCTACTCACCAACTACCAGCATGGCACGTGCGTAGGCCACTGTTGGTGGAACAGGAATACTATTCAGCAGGCCACACCTCCTTGGAAACCTACCTCCGGCTATAAATACCACAAATGGTATGATCATCTTATCTTAACACATCTTAACATATCTTATCATATTATACCTGATATCTGCTCTAGTAATCTCTTAATATACATTTATATTTAAAGAGCAATCTAGTCTGATTCTCACGCCGGAGGGTGGTCACAAGGAGGAACCCCCCCCCCCTTCTCAGTGACGAGCTCACGGTGTCTGTTTTGCAGGTTATCAGAAGAACCATCTTTGTCGGGTCTAACCCCTCGTGGGAAACAGCTATCTAACCCCCAGGTTACTCGTAATCTGTCCGGGGTCCGGTTAGTGTTTCTTCATTGGCGCCATCCGTCCATAAAGCTAGAACTTCATTTTTCTCCAGTTTTTTCAAACTTCTGGAAAGATGGTTAAAGAAATTCCGGTAACCACAACCCCAGCTACTGGGGGGGATACCGGCTACACAGCCTTTACAAACACTACCCCGGTTACCCAAGCCAGGGCAAGTGAAGTAAATTATACGAACACTACCCCAGTTACCCAAGCTGGGGCAAGTGCAGTAAATAATCGCTCACTGGGATTCACCGATACCCAGTTAGAGAAACGAACAAGACTCCCCCGCCAAACACTCGATGAAGTTAAGGCATGGGCGGAGGCACGTCAGAGGGAATTCCAAGCTGAGTTGGACGAACGCTTGCGTTCCGTCCAACAGGCTGACGAATTCGAAGAATACTTGGACGATGACTCGGAGGAGTCCGACTCCGACGCGAACCCTCGCCATAGGGCAAAAGGGAAGCGTAAGGAAACGGACTCCCAACCGAGAAGGCATTTTGGAGAAGCCTTCAAACCAAAAAACACATGTGGAAGTCCACGTGACTTCTCCAAAACATTCAGACCAAACGTTGCAAATGCGGGAACGTCCAAATTTGCAAGGGACATTGCAGAAGCAATCGCCCCAAAAAGTGCCAAACAAATGTCCAGCATAGGCACATATGATGGTATATCCGACCCAGATGATCATTTGAACAGATTCATAGCGGGGGCAACCGTCAGTAGTTGGACGGAACCCACGTGGTGTTACATGTTCCAAATGACGCTTGTCGGGGCTGCTAGAGCGTGATTCGATCGTCTACCGGTCAACCACATCTACGACTGGGCTGACTTCCAACAGAAGTTTAGCCAACACTTCAGCCAACAACGAAAGTATACCGAGGAGCAATGGACAATCCTCAAGTGCATTCGAGAAAATGATGAATCTTTGCTAGACTTCATCACTCGCTTCAATTCGAAGAAGCTAAGTCTGGGTAACATTAGCGAAGATCTTGTTCGCGCTGCCTTTATTCAGGGCGCGAACGACCCAGAGCTCATCCGCTCCTTAACGGGTAAAGATGGCATGCCATCCACATGGGATGCCATCATGACAGCAGCTAAACGCTTTGCGGAAACGGAGAAGCAACTGGGTAGAGATCTCCCACAGAGCACAAACCTCTACACCCAGAAAACAAGAGAAGACAACGTCCTTACCGCCCGATTAAACAAAAAGCGGAAGCTAGGCATTTGGCAGTCAAGGGTAAACTTTGACACCTCATCCGGCTTGCAGCATCGGTTAGGCGGAAGGGATAACGTACAGTCAAACAAGAACTCCAGATGGACGCCGCTCACCAAAAGCGTCACCGAGATATTCGCTACTGAGGAGCTCCCATGGCCAAAGCCTCAAATAATCCGACATCGTCACAATGCTGATCGGAGCAAATACTGTGACTTTCACAGGACAAAAGGCCACAACACTGAAGAATGCATAGACGTAAAGGACATGGTCGAAGCATTTGTCAAAGATGGGACGCTCGCGCACCTCGTGGCGCAATGAACGCTGAGCAGGCTGATGCGTGTAGAACCCCAGCCGGGGAAAACACGAATAAAATTCCAGCTTCAATGTGGAGACTACATGCTGCGTAAAGAACGAGATCCCGAACCAGGTGCGTATCGGCTCGATGGCACTCCCATCCCAACAACATGGAAGGGAGCTCAATTACACAGTTTGCATGTAAATCAATTCCAAATTTGTAAAGAAAAGGCCCAGAGCCACTTCTAATGGAAATGATTCTCCTTAGAACATCGACGCTGATGATCTTACATTTATACTTTTAACACTGATGCCGGTTTTCACCGCATACATAAGTGTGAGTCGTTGCGTGGGGAAGGCGGCAAAACCCGCATAAACCCAAAAAACGGCAAACCTTCACGCAGGTCAGTTGAAGGGGAAAAGTTCAGTCATCCTACTAAATGAAAGTGCCGGTCTATCCGCATGAATCATGAGAGGAAACTGAACACTAACCTATTGACAACCGCACGTCGAACGGTTATTCAAAACAGAATTTCAAACAAAAGGATGAGGAAAACCTACACGCAGGTCAGATATAGGTAAAGTTTAGCCATCCTACTAAGTGCAAGTGACGGTCCTACCCGCACAATCACGAAAGAGGAAGCAAAACTTCACACCTATTATCTACCACGTTCAAAGGTTAACTTATCCTCAGAAAGGATGAGGAAAACCTACACGCAGGTCAGATATAGGTAAAGTTTAGCCATCCTACTAAGTGCAAGTGACGGTCCTACCCGCACAATCACGAAAGAGGAAGCAAAACTTCACACCTATTATCTACCACGTTCAAAGGTTAACTTATCCTCAAAAAAAGATGAGGAAAACCTACACGCAGGTCAGATGTAGGTAAAGTTTAGCCATCCTACTAAGTGCAAGTGACGGTCCTACCCACAATCACGAAAGAGGAAGCAAAACTTCACACCTATTATCTACCACGTTCAAAGGTTAACTTATTCTACACTTGGAAAATTGCTAATTTAAACTAAAGTATGCAAGTCATATAACGTTTATAAAGCAAGGAATCCAACGAAAGTAGCGGTCTTACCCGCAAAAAGATTAATATTTCACAATGATTCATTACAAGAATGGCCGGGTAACTACCCGCCTACAAGAAAATAAATCTGTACAAGCTAAATCTATCCTAGCAGTGAGAAGGGATCTTCAGGATCAGGCTTCAGGGCCACTTTCACTTGGACCAGCACCGTCAGTAGAGCGTGGCAGTTCAAGGAAAGCTTTAAGGATAGCTAGCCCATCATCAGCAGCAGCAACTTGGTTCACCTTCTCCACCACCGGATGCGGGAAGGCGGCATACTGATTCACTGCTTGGTCGTAAACAGCTTCAGTATCAGCATTGTACAAAGGGAAGTTGGAAGGCGGGATGCCTTTCTCAACGAACCCTAGACCAAGAAGGAAGCCGGTCCTACCCGCACAATCACGAAAGGAAGCAAAACTTCACACCTATTCTGTCACGTTCAAAGGTTAACTTATCCAAAACACTGGGAAAATTGCTAAAATAAACTAAAATATGCATGCGCAATTCATATAACGTTTATAACGCAAGTCTCAAAGATTCAAAAGTAAGCGGGAATATACCCCTTACCTTGGCAACCAAGTAACTATAAGACGGGTGCGGGTACAGTGTCAAGGCAAAACCCTTCACATACTTAGCACCCGCAGGGAATTGAAGCCAAAAATACATCGGCAACCAAGTAACTATAAGACGGGTGCGGGTACAGTGTTAAGGCAAAACCCTTCACATACCTAGCACCTGCAGGGAATTGACGCCAGGAATACCTTGGGAGTAAAGTAACTATAAGACGGTTGCGGGTACAGTGTCAAGGCGAAACCCTTCACATACCTAGCACTCCGCAGGGAAATGAAACCAAGAAGGATCTTCTGGGCCATGCTTGCGCAAACGGGAATAACATCCCCGCATAGCGGGAACGTCGAGAACTAGATTGTTTGAAACTTCAAGATGGAATTGGTGGTTTTAACATAATTGATCACTATGTTCAAAACTACCAAAACCTCATGGAGAATCTACACAAGAGGTACTCAACGCTCCTGACTTGCGAGGAGGTTACAGACCTACCCGCATCATACCCAAAGATCAAGCAGAACAGTGGGAAATTCTGCGTGACATTAGGACTTCCGTGGGAAGAATCCCCATGGAAAACCTTAAAACTAAACCCTTTTCAAAAACCCTTTGCTTAAGTCCAAAAGTTCACCTCACTTTATTAAACATTCATGAGAAGAACATTGGACTGGGGGGACTTGAAGAGGTAGGTCCCAGCAGAGCCCAGTTGGACCCACAGACTCACCTTGAAAAGGGACGTCTGCGCAGTTCAACCCGCAATACTCCTTAACGGACGTCTGCGCGGTTGAACCCGCAAGACTAAACCAAAGGAACGTCTGCGCAGAAACTAACTGGATCAGCAGGACCCACCACGCTCAGAGACGTGACGTCCTCACGTGCGGTACGCAAGCTGTCCCCGCAGGAAACACCTACCAATGGTTCTCAGGTACTCCGCCTGTTCCCGCAGTTACGGATACCGGCCATCAGGGAAGGCCACCCGCGCAGCATGGCTACACGCACAAGGCTTAACTCTCATAATAATTCAGCAGTCACCTGAAGAAGGAATGAGCAAACCGGGAACATTCCCGCACAAAGGCGGGAGGGGGAATACTCCCGCCCAAATGAGCCAGTCCGTACGATACTGAGGATCTTTTACTGTACCTGACGAGGTATGGGCAAAAGATCTGTCCAAAGATACGACAGCTCATTGACAACAGTATGGCGAGCAGCATGCTCCTGTACTGTATGTCACTATTAGCCGCTACCTACTCCCCAACTCCTGACATACCACGTGCCTAGCCTGTAGTTGGTGAAAAAGGAATAGTACACAGCAGGCCTGGTCACTATCAGCCGCTGCCTACTCACCAACTACCAGCATGGCACGTGCGTAGGCCACTGTTGGTGGAACAGGAATACTATTCAGCAGGCCACACCTCCTTGGAAACCTACCTCCGGCTATAAATACCACAAATGGTATGATCATCTTATCTTAACACATCTTAACATATCTTATCATATTATACCTGATATCTGCTCTAGTAATCTCTTAATATACATTTATATTTAAAGAGCAATCTAGTCTGATTCTCACGCCGGAGGGTGGTCACAAGGAGGAACCCCCCCCCCCCTTCTCAGTGACGAGCTCACGGTGTCTGTTTTGCAGGTTATCAGAAGAACCATCTTTGCCGGGTCTAACCCCTCGTGGGAAACAGCTATCTAACCCCCAGGTTACTCATAATCTGTCCGGGGTCTGGTTAGTGTTTCTTCACTAGTAGTCTGTGTTTTCAGTTAGGAAAGTGACACCTTATAGAAGTTAACTTTAAGGTACCGATAGGTATCGATACTTACTAGAAGTTGAGTTTAACATATGTTACTAATGAGTTGGTGTGATGAATGTTGGGGCAATAGTTGTGTAATAAAGAGAGTATTTTTGTATGTTATATGCATTTTTGTTGCACTATTAGTAATTATAAAGATGTGAAATGTGATTATGATTTAATTGGAGTCATGCAATTTAGGCGAACTACTGGTATGATAGTGCTCACTTTAACAACATATTTATAACAGGAAATGTCTTTACGTGAAGCTGTGGAACTTTATAAAGAATGCTAATTAGGAATTCAATCTCATGTCAGACTTCTTTGTGATGTTAGTTACCTAAGGCATATTTGTTCTATAAACAAAACCCCTATGCCATTAGGGACCTACTTGTGGGATATAGCTAGGACTTTTGAAGCTCAAGGTGCTTTATGCCGTACCAAATGGTAAACAACTACAATGCTTGTTATAATATAATGCAATGCTTTATTTCTCGCCTACCAGGTGTGTCTCAGTAGGTATGTGAGCTGGACTTGATTACTCAAACCTGTTAGGAAAAAAGGGAATATATGAACCGTAGTGAAACATACGCTCTTTTTGAGTTCTGCATGTCTGCTAACCTTAAAGGAGATAGACAACATCGTTTGTATTGAAGGTGTCCTCCAAAATACAGTATCGGAACCATAGCTTTTAGCAATCAAAATTCTAATTGTTTCTTCATGTTTTCTAATTTTGACTTTATTCCGAATCATCTTCCACAATTATGAAATTTTAGTTCAAACTCTGAAATAGATTGTTGTTTATCCTATTAAAGAATGTTTTCATAAAATTTTCTAAAGATGTCTCCTAGATATATGTTACACTATTGTGAATCTTCTTTAGTATTCATGAAAGTTTTGTTCAAATACTTTCAAATCTTATCAACATGATCGCTCTAACTGTATTTGTTATGACGTGAACGTTTTTTGTGACAACCAGCACTTTCAGGTCAATATCCGTACAAATTCTTAGCATTTATTTAAACATAATTGTCATTTAATAACATCTTAGACTGCATGCACATGCGTAAAAAGATTTGGGTTGAATAAATACCATGCATGCTTATTATATACTTTTAGTTAAATGACAAGTCCTTATTAGAGTATAATCAAGTTAAATAAATATTGCATGTTAGGAACATGCAGTAAAACCAAAAGGAGGTTATCCAATATTTATTTAACTTGATTATACTCTAATAAGGACTTGTCATTTCGCCTAGTGTTTTGTTCTAATATGGCGGCTCCAACTTTATAACATGCACCAACTTTATATCAATTTATTCCTAAATCCTTGTTTTATCCATATTCCAAAACTATTGTGTGCATGAAATATCCAACAGGTCTTTAATCATCCTTAATCAATCTAGAGTAGTCCCATCACTTGTTTTTAGGCCTAAAATACAATCCCTGTTGATTATATAGAGTTGGTGTTTGTTGGTATCCAACTAAATCCACACTCCTACTTTTCTTTATGCATAATTTATTCAGGAATAGGAAGGTCTTATGTATTCCTTTTTGTTTGGTGAGTGCCAGAATAGGTCATTGACATGATGCAACTAGTTATATATTTTTTGGTATGATTTTATTTTCTTGACTATGAACATAGTTCGGCCATAGGGTGGGAGGCTGAAGAAGTATATCTATAAAGCAAGTCTAGTTTAATTCTGTGGCTTCATGTTGACCGATTTATTTTATTGAGGGATGTGACCCATGAATGTGCAGCCAAATATCTAAACATGTTAAATCCAAACTTGGCCTTTGTATCTAATGAGTTTGTTCATTATTATATAACTTCCTTCATGACTAACAATTCTAGTGATCGTTGTATGAAGCCTAAATGCTAAATGAATTTGTACGTTACTGATTATATTGATATTTGTTTATAATCTATGATTGTTTGTCGCCCGTTACGTGTGGGACGTAGTAATTTCCCAAGTAACTAAAAGTATATAATATGCATGCATGGTATTTATTCAACCCAAATCTTTTTACGCATGTGCATGCAGTCTAAGATGTTATTAAATGACAATTATGTATAAATAAATGCTAAGAATTTGTACGGATATTGACCTGAAAGTGCTGGTTGTCACATTCTCCCTCAGTTAAGAAAATTTTGTCCCGAAATTTAAGTCGTGCTATCCGGGACCGGTTCTTTTGGAAATAGGTGAGGGTATTTGCGTTTTATTTGGTCTTCACGTTCCCATGTGTACTCGGGACCTCGTTGTGAATCCCAACGCACCTTAACCAACTTGATTCGGCTTCTACGGAGCTTTTGAATCTTCCAATCCGAAACCTCAACGGGTTCTTCAACAAAGTGAAGTTTGTCGTCGATTCTGATCTCGTCAGGTGGTATGATAAGTGTCTCATCAGTTAGGCACTTTTTCAGATTTGACATGTGGAAGGTGTCGTGAATGCTACTAAGTTCTAACGGCAACATGAGTTTGTAAGCAACATGACCAATTCTTGCCAAATTTTCGAATGGTCCAATGTACCTAGGGTTGAGTTTCCCTCGCTTACCAAACCTAGCAACACCCTTCCAAGGTGAAACTTTAAGAAGAACTTTATCTCCGACATTGAACTCTAACGGCTTACGTCTATTATCGGCATAACTTTTCTGTCTATCTCTTGCCACCCTTATGCGATCCCTGATTTGGAATATCTTATCAGTCGTCTCTTGGATGATCTCAGGACCAGTGATTTGTTTGTCACCAATTTCTGCCCAACAGACAGGCGAACGACACTTCCTGCCATAAAGTGCTTCAAACGGTGCAACTTTAATGCTAGTGTGATAACTGTTGTTATAAGAAAACTCAATCAATGGTAGGTGAGTATCCCAGTTGCCACCAAAGTCCATCACACAAGCACGTAGCATGTCTTCTAAGGTTTGAATGGTTCTTTCGCTTTGGCCATCGGTTTGCGGGTGATAAGCCGTACTCATATCCAATCGAGATCCCAAGGCTTTTTGTAATGACTGCCAGAAATTTGATGTGAAACGACTATCCCTATCGGAGATTATGGAGATGGGAACCCCATGTTTTGAAACAATTTCTTTTAGGTGGATTCTAGTTAGCGCTTCCATGCGGTCTTTCTCTCTAATGGGAATAAAGTGAGCGGACTTAGTCAAACGGTCGACAATTACCCAAATGGTGTCGAAATTATTTCTCGTCTTAGGTAATTTCGTGATGAAATCCATGGAAATTTGTTCCCATTTCCACCGTGGTATCTCAGGTTGCTGTAGAAGTCCCGATGGTTTTTGATGCTTAGCCTTGACCTTAGAACAAGTCAAGCATTTACCCACGTATGTAGCAATATCTCCCTTTATATTGGGCCACCAATAAAGCTCTTTGAGATCCTTGTACATTTTGTTAGCCCCTGGGTGGATCGAGTATCTAGAATTATGAGCTTCGCCCAGGACTAACTCACGTAGACCTCTAGTGTATGGTACCCAAATCCTATTCGTAAAATAGAGGGTTTCATCAGCCTTTGGCTCCAATTGCTTAACCATCCCTCGTAAGGCTTCTCCTTTCAAATTTTCAGCCTTAAGGGCTTCTTGTTGTGCATTTTGTATTTGAGTGGTGAGGCTCGTATATATGGTCATTCCCAATGCACGGGCCCGAAGTGTCTTAACTTTTTCCTTACGGCTCAAAGCATCAGCTACAACATTTGCTTTACCCGGATGGTAACGAATCTCACAGTCATAGTTGTTAAGCAATTCAACCCATCGCCGTTGCCTCATATTTAATTCTTTTTGATCGAATATATGTTGAAGGCTTTTGTGATCGGTGAATACGGTACACTTTGTACCATAAAGATAGTGTCGCCAAATTTTGAGTGCAAACACTACGGCCCCTAACTCCAAGTCATGAGTTGTGTAGTTTTTCTCGTGCACCTTTAACTGTCGAGAAGCATAGGCAATCACCTTGTCTTTTTGCATCAAGACACATCCCAAGCCTTGATGTGATGCATCGCAATATACAACAAAATTGTCTGTACCTTCGGGTAGGGATAAGACGGCGCACTACACAATTTCTGCTTCAAAAGTTGAAAAGTTGATTCCTGCTCTTCACCCCATTCAAATTTCTTGTCCTTTTGCGTCAGAATAGTCATTGATTGAGCTATCTTGGAGAAATTTTCAATGAAACGACAATAGTATCCAGCCAATCCTAAAACTTGGCCCACTTCAGTTGGAGTCTTTGGTGATTCCCAATTCTTGATTGCTTCAATCTTAGCAGGATCCACGTGTATACCATTCTCATTGATCACATGCCCAAGAAACTAGACTTCTCGAATCCAGAATTCACATTTTGAGAATTTGGCATACAATTTCTCGTTTTTAAGAAGTTCAAGAATTAGTTTCAAGTGTTGTTCATGTTCCTCTTCAGTCCGCGAATATATAAGTATGTCATCGATGAACACAATCACAAACTTGTCCAAATAAGGTTTGCAGACCCTATTCATGAGGCCCATAAAAACAGCAGGCGCATTTGTCAAACCAAAGGGCATGACTAAGAACTCATAGTGGCCATAACGAGTTCTGAATGCAGTTTTAGGAATATCCTCTTCCTGAATCTTCAACTGGTGATAACCTGATCTTAGATCAATCTTCAAATAGAAACTAGATCCTTGAAGTTGGTCAAACAAGTCGTCAATCCTTGGAAGTGGGTAATGGTTTTTGACGGTGAGCTTGTTAAGTTCTTGATAATCAATGCACATTCTAAAGGTTCCATCTTTCTTCTTGACGAATAAGACTGGGGCTCCCTAAGGCGAGTAGCTCAGTCTTATAAAGCTTTTATCTAATAACTCTTGCAGCTGATTAGACAATTCCTGCATCTCTGACGGTGCTAAACGGTATGGGGAACGTGCCACAGGTGCGGCTCCTGGTAGTAGGTCGATTCGAAATTCGATTTGTCGTGCTGGCAATAATCTAGGCAAGTCTTCGGGAAAGACCTTTGGGAAATCCCGAACGATTGGTATGTCCTCAAGTCGATGCTCTTCGGGCTTCTTTTCGACAATATGGGCTAAAAAGGCATAACATCCTTTCCTTAAGTACTTGCGGGCTTTCATACACGTTATGATCCCTAATGCTGCACCTTTCTTTTCTCCCAAAATTACCAAGGTTTCACCTGTTGAAAGTGGTATACGAACTAGTTTCTCATGACAAACGATCTCAGCATGGTTTTTAGATAGCCAATCCATTCCAATCACTATGTCAAAGCTTCCGAGCTCAACGGGTAATAGGTCAATATCGAAGGAATGATCCTCAAGGGTAAGGATACATCCCTGAATGATTTCACCCATTTCAATTAACTTACCATTGGCTAACTCTATAGTATATTTCTCTTTTAATGCGCTAGACTCTTTTGTCAAAAAGATGCTTGAATTTAGTGGAAACAAAACTCAAATCGGAGCCTGTATCGAAAAGTATAGAAGCATAGCGATTATTTATAAGGAACGTACCAGTGACAACATTTGGGTCCTGACGGGCGTCCCCTGCTCCCAACACAAATGCTCGCCACGAGCTGGATTTTGGTTTTGATTCTTAAGCTTAGGGCAGTCTTTCTTGAAGTGTCCGACTTCACCGCATTCATAGCACGCCTGAGTAATCTTTTCAGTGGGTGGAAGGTTGACTCGACAAGTCGCCACCTTGTGACCATATTTCTTACAACGGTCACATTGTGTGCACCCTCCGGTGTGATGATAGCCACATTTGGCACACTTAGGAAGTGTTCCAATATATCCCCTGGGTTTAGCAACATTGGTCGCAGGACATGCTTTCGCAGCCTCTTTCTTCTTGAACCCACGATTACCAATATTGTGTTTAGGCTTGCCTTCCCACTTACGCTTGTTATCAACTTTCTTTTCCTCCACAACTACCGCTTTCCGTATACTTGTTCCCTTTTTCGGTAGCAACCCCATTCGTATGGCCTCATCGGTTAAACTGTAGGCTAAAGAGATAGCCTCTTTGATAGTGGCAGGTTTGGACGAGATGACCATACTTCGAATTTGAGGTGCAAGTCCCCAAACATACTTCTCGATCCTTTTATATTCAGGGTTAACCAAATGTGGCACCAAACAAGCCAACTCATTGAAACGAGTGGTGTAAGCAATGACTTCCGATCCTACCATGGTCAAGTTCCACAATTCAGCCTCAATTTTCTGAAGTTCATTTCGAGAGCAGTATTCTTCCAGTATCAAAATTTTCAATTGCTCCCAAAAGAGTTGAGATGCACCTTCCCTGCCTAACGATTCAAATTGAGAGTTCCACCAAGTGAGGGCTTCATCGGACAAGGTACATGTGGCATACTTCACTTTTTGGTCATTGGCACAACCACTGATATCCAACACGTTTTCCATTTTCTCAATCCACCTCATGATTCCAACGGCTCCCTCAGTGCCGTTAAAGTCGCAAGGATTGCAACCAAGGAAAGCTTTGTAGGTGCAACCCCTTTGCCTGATTTCAGTTTCTGCATAGGCAACGTAAACAATTTAACGTGTGCTTAATTATATACGATGGCTTGCTTTATACTGGGGGTGGATTTCTGGTTTCACTTACCGGTAGCAGTCCTCATTCCAAAGCCATCTCCGGATCCACTCCCTCCGTCCCGTGGTCCTCGGGAATCAATACCAGATCCTCTATTTGCCGCTCTATTGGCCTCGTATTACGCCAAAGCAGCGGCCACTTGTTGTGAGACAAGCGAGGCAATGTCGGTAGCTGTCATTTGGACTACATTTCCTGAGTTGTTATTGGTGTTCTTTCGTTTAGGAGCCATGCTTTTCTTTCTAATACATACAATATATAAAAGAATTAAGACAATATATACAATAATTTCATCACATGAACAAGAAATGTAAACAACCAGAGTACCATGCAATATCATAAACATAAAGAAACACTTGCTACATTGTTCATCAAGGACAATACAAAATAGACAGTGATCATCAGTGCCGTCAAATACAAGTTTTCAAAATACAGTACGATAGATATTGCATAGGCACAACCCGCCCAGCATAGGTCAACGAGTAAGGTGAGAAAACATGCTGAACAGCACGGCAAGTCCTACCATAACACTGAACACCACGGTTGTCATCACAGCGGGGGAAGGACGACTTTCTAAGTCATCAACTCTACCACTCACAGCAGCAAGGGTGTGACAATCCACATCAACATGGCCCCTCAAATCCCTTATGATCCTCTGAGTGTTCCTCATTTCAACTCCCATCAATCTCAGCTCTTCAGCGGTCACCCTCCTCATGACTTCCACATCCTCGGTCAATGCATTCACGGAGTCTTCGAGTCCTCTACGCATAATAGCCAAATCCACCCTTAGCACCCTATCCATCTCTGCTATGTCGTTTTCCATCGTGGCGATGGAATCCCTTATCCGAGTACGGGTAGCAGTCAACTCCTCCCGGATTTCCCTGACACTCTTCTTAGTGGCAACTACACTATCTAGCATCTCCTCATTCTCCTCTTCAATCCTCATATGTAACCCATTTCTCACGTCCTCTATTGCTGGCGGAATAGTCCTCCTTACATCCCCCACGGCCTCATCGACTTGATCCAGCCTCTTAAACACCTCTTCCGCATCACCTGCTAGTCTCACAATCTCGCTTTTGCGCAGTGTCTTAAGCTTTGCCCTAGTGTCCCCAAGTAACTCACAAGGGTCACTTGTGTGTATAACGGTTTGTTGCATGTTAGGAACATGCAGTAAAACCAAAAGGAGGTTATCCAATATTTATTTAACTTGATTATACTCTAATAAGGACTTGTCATTTCGCCTAGTGTTTTGTTCTAATATGGCGGCTCCAACTTTATAACATGCACCAACTTTATATCAATTTATTCCTAAATCCTTGTTTTATCCATATTCCAAAACTATTGTGTGCATGAAATATCCAACAGGTCTTTAATCATCCTTACTCAATCTAGAGTAGTCCCATCACTTGTTTTTAGGCCTAAAATACAATCCCTGTTGATTATATAGAGTTGGTGTTTGTTGGTATCCAACTAAATCCACACTCCTACTTTTCTTTATGCATAATTTATTCAGGAATAGGAAGGTCTTATGCATTCCTTTTTGTTTGGTGAGTGCCAGAATAGGTCATTGACATGATGCAACTAGTTATATATTTTTTGGTATGATTTTATTTTCTTGACTATGAACATAGTTCGGCCATAGGGTGGGAGGCTGAAGAAGTATATCTATAAAGCAAGTCTAGTTTAATTCTGTGGCTTCATGTTGACCGATTTATTTTATTGAGGGATGTGACCCATGAATGTGCAGCCAAATATCTAAACATGTTAAATCCAAACTTGGCCTTTGTATCTAATGAGTTTGTTCATTATTATATAACTTCCTTCATGACTAACAATTCTAGTGATCGTTGTATGAAGCCTAAATGCTAAATGAATTTGTACGTTACTGATTATATTGATATTTGTTTATAATCTATGATTGTTTGTCGCCCGTTATGTGTGGGACGTAGTAATTTCCCAAGTAACTAAAAGTATATAATAAGCATGCATGGTATTTATTCAACCCAAATCTTTTTACGCATGTGCATGCAGTCTAAGATGTTATTAAATGACAATTATGTTTAAATAAATGCTAAGAATTTGTATGGATATTGACCTGAAAGTGCTGGTTGTCACAAAAAACGTTCACGTCATAACAAATACAGTTAGAGCGATCATGTTGATAAGATTTGAAAGTATTTGAACAAAACTTTCATGAATACTAAAGAAGATTCACAATAGTGTAACATATATCTAGGAGACATCTTTAGAAAATTTTATGAAAACATTCTTTAATAGGATAAACAACAATCTATTTCAGAGTTTGAACTAAAATTTCATAATTGTGGAAGATGATTCGGAATAAAGTCAAAATTAGAAAACATGAAGAAACAATTAGAATTTTGATTGCTAAAAGCTATGGTTCCGATACTGTATTTTGGAGGACACCTTCAATACAAACGATGTTGTCTATCTCCTTTAAGGTTAGCAGACATGCAGAACTCAAAAAGAGCGTATGTTTCACTACGGTTCATATATTCCCTTTTTTCCTAACAGGTTTGAGTAATCAAGTCCAGCTCACATACCTACTGAGACACACCTGGTAGGCGAGAAATAAAGCATTGCATTATATTATAACAAGCATTGTAGTTGTTTACCATTTGGTACGGCATAAAGCACCTTGAGCTTCAAAAGTCCTAGCTATATCCCACAAGTAGGTCCCTAATGGCATAGGGGTTTTGTTTATAGAACAAATATGCCTTAGGTAACTAACATCACAAAGAAGTCTGACATGAGATTGAATTCCTAATTAGCATTCTTTATAAAGTTCCACAGCTTCACGTAAAGACATTTCCTGTTATAAATATGTTGTTAAAGTGAGCACTATCATACCAGTAGTTCGCCTAAATTGCATGACTCCAATTAAATCATAATCACATTTCACATCTTTATAATTACTAATAGTGCAACAAAAATGCATATAACATACAAAAATACTCTCTTTATTACACAACTATTGCCCCAACATTCATCACACCAACTCATTAGTAACATATGTTAAACTCAACTTCTAGTAAGTATCGATACCTATCGGTACCTTAAAGTTAACTTCTATAAGGTGTCACTTTCCTAACTGAAAACACAGACTACTAGAAAATCTCTCAGAGTTATTTGGAGGAGAAATAGAGATTCAATCAAAACTGTTCATACTAGCCCTGTAATCATAATTGCTGGTCAAAGTAACTTGTTTAAACAACTAACAAGTTCTAATACTAACTAATTATTTACTTAACACATAAACAACACACTTTATGGATGGGTCCGCCAAGGAGTCAATGCAACAGTCAACCCGGTCAACCTTAGCATTTATATCAACACAAACAAATCAAACCAATAGATACACCATAAAAATGTGCATGCATTAAATTTATTTTAAAATTTTGTTGTTATAGAGATATCCTCCGAATGGATTAAAACACAATATGCCAAGCCCCATCCATTTTAATTCAATCTTGGCGCGCAAGACCCAAGTTAAAGGCAGCCATTTAGAGTTTAGCTCACCACACTCCTATAAATATAAGTCTTCTTCTCAACATATCGGAGATTATTACATCTTATCCAAACTCTATCTAAGTTACCAACTCTTATACATGTTTGTGGTAAAAATTATGGATCTGACGTGAGTGTGAAAGGGTGGTCAAGAGAAAACTAGCTTAACATGGAATGTTTTACGAACAATTGACACCGATCGGGAAGATAAAATATTCTCCATCATGTTGAGAACGAGACCTCTATTTTTAAGAGTATGGTGGGTTAAACCCTAAAGGGCCACTTTTAACTTGGGCGTTGTTTAACTTAGGCCTTGCCAAAATTGGATTGAAATGGATCGGGCTTGACATATTGTGCTTTGGTCCATTCGGGAAGTTATCTCTATAATGAAGAAGCAATTCCGATTCACGTCTGGATTAGTGAAAAAGCCCTCCAATATAGAAGAATAATATGACCGCATCTCGTCTTCTTCGTCTTGCACCAGATCTACTAAACACGAACTGCCATACCTTAGTTGTATTTGTTATATATATTTTCTTATAATCAATCAATTCAAGATATAGTATTATTTGATATTTCATGTCCTCAAATTAGTTTAGTCGGCTCCACATTGCTTGCTAGCTAGTATAGTAAAGGTAGAGGAAATAAAATTAAAGTGGTAATACATACGCACACCAAAGTCATCCATTACAACTATATACGAATCTAAAACTTTGAGGAAACTAATTAGTAGCTTTCTTTATTCATGTTTATTGTAGGTACACACAACAACAGGTTACATTTAAACAGCCAACTTACAGCTTTCAAAAAGGAAATAAAGGAATTAAACCAATGACATAAGAGTCTAAAAAACAATAAAAGAAATTAGAGAAAATACAGAAAGGTTTTAGGCATAAATAGAATTACTTATGACAAATAAATATGATGAATAGATCCTCTTTTAACACTTTGGCATATCTGATGGCGGAGGCAAGATTCTTTCGTCTACCCCTTTTCCATTTCTTACAATGAATATCATCTCCATCCCCCAACTTACATGGCGCTCGAAGTGACAATGCATAAACCATACTCCTGGAAAATGAAGTGTATATATTAGATAATTAAAATATTAACAAATGTAGAGATTAATTACGTGCATGGAAATGGGCTTAATTACCAGGGTTATTTGCTCTAAATCTGATGGCTGTCCAACCATTTTGAGGAACCGCAATAGTCTGTTGAAGTGGAGGGTCAACAAGATTATAGTTCAGAGGATCCCGTTGTCGATCGAAATTTCCAAATCCGGATCCCACAACATAGAAACTGTATCCATGCAAATGCATGGGATGATCTACCCCTGAAACCACGTTTGTTCCTTGGAAAACAAGCTCCACCGCGTCATTATATTTCAGGACTTTAACCTCAGTCCCATTCGTCGGAGTTTGTAGCGAGATATTCAGATTATCTTGTGTGTAGTTGAAGACGAAAGGGGGGTTATCAGGAAAGTCGTCACCATAAACACCATTCACTCCGCGGTAGTAAGCTCCAAGAATGGAAGTCCCTGGAACGTCAAATGTAATATTGTTTATGCTTGCGGCAAACCTGTTACCCCTCGGTCCCAAACACGTAGTGTTACTAGCACAAGGCAATGCGTTAATAGAGAGTGTGTATAGTAACTTCCTTGTAATTTTCATTGGCACGTCGATCGGATGATCCCTGCTTGCCAAACTTCGTAAACTGCTAGTGAAGTTAGCAGATGCATTTCGGTTATTAAAAGCAGGAAGAAGAGGGAAAATAGGTGAGGGTGAGGGGGTGTATTTTCCATTGTACTCGATGATGGCTGTGGTGGTGGTGTTATCAAAGACACTGCGAGGATTGCTGTTATAGAACTTTGCGGCCATATAGTAGCGATTGCGAGGCTGGTTTGCTACTAGCAAGACGTCTATGGTTTGTCCGGGTGATATTGCCACATAGCTGGCTTTCAGTGGCTTTGTGTAGGCACCATCAGTTCCTACGACGGTGAGCTGGTGGTCCGCAATTGCAAAGAACATGATGTTGTTCATGGCCGCGTTTACCATTCGAAGCAGGTAAGTCTTTCCTTTGTCCACATTTACTTTTGTTGTTTCTGGAGACATTATATAGGATCCGTTAGTATATATATTTTTAGTTAACTATATATAACATGTTTAGTCGATATATATCTACCTGGACGAGAGCAATTGTAGAAATCACCGGGCTGACCATTAATTGTTAGAGCATCAGAGGGAGCTGGATCACCTCCATTACGCATGAAGTCTTCCATAACCGTCTGTATATCATTCTTCCACCAGTCACCTGAATTGTTTTGAATATATATAATTAGAACAAAGTTTATGAAGTTATTCATGATGTGGAAATTAGCAGGGAAAGCTGGTTAATTAAAGACCTAAGATGACCGGAACCTCGGCATGAGGTTTTGGAAATGGAAAACTTGTTCCAATCTTGGGAGAGACGACTAGTAAACCATGCACGGTGGCTCGAGACCAGTCGCTGTGTGCATGCCACCATAATGTGCCTTCCTCATCGGAGAGGATAACCTTCTGGCTGAATCGAGTGCCAGGTTGGATTGGGCATTGAGTGATAAACTCAGGCCCGTCCGACCATGGATATCGCGGTAGTTTCACTCCGTGCCTACAATTGCACCACTTATCATGCTATTAACGAATCATTTCAAAGGAGACCACCCTTTATAACATATATAGTAACTGAGGTCATAAACATATATTATTTACCAGTGAATTGTTATATTCTGGGATGCTTTGTTGATAACATCCACAATAACGGTGTCTCCTCTTCGAGCAGAGATTGTTGGACCAGGGTACTGCCCATTAACTGTCAAGATGTTCTTGCTGCTGCATAGCCTTGTGTACTTGGTTTCTTGAATCTGCAAAAAGAAAGGACATGTATATATTGATCGAACTCAAGAAATACATTCAAATTTCTTAATACGAGTACTAATTATTACAGAATTGAAACCATACCACAAAGTTGTATCGAACCAGCGCTGCTTGTGATTGCCACAAATTACCAAGAAGCACAAAGAGCCCCAAAACAAGAACATGAATGTTCATGTCGGCCTTCATATGTACGTATTTGATGAAACTTAATAATTAAGACGTGCTTAGTAATTAGTTATGTGTTTTATTTAGTATGTTCTTGAAGAGATGGGTTGCATACGATATTTATAGCAGCTTGTTAAAAAGGTGGCTGCTGGTGGGTTGGTACTTGGTCGTCTAAATCGTCCTAGAATAGAAACAAACTCGTTTTGTTTACTGTACGTGTTAACGTGCATGCAAATCGATTTGGACCCAGTACCAAGTATTCAATATATATTCCAACTTTTTCCTTGACCTTTCTCTCAAGTTCAGTCTTTTGAAAATTCTATTTCACTGTCTATAATATTCTTTTTAATTTCATCAGATAATTATCCTTTATAAAAAATATGGATGGCCCTCTATTGGGTCAATGTTAGGTGCGAGTTCCTAAAATTATATAACATATTCCAATGGTGATCCTTTATTAGATTATCCTTCATATTTATTTTTTAAAAATAAATTATGGCTGTGAAACGATTTACTACTGTAATTCCATAACTAAGATAGCGTTTGGTACGTAAGAATGACAGTAGAAATGGAATGATTCATTACATAGGAATGAAAAAAGTGGTGTTTGGTTGCTCAATGAATTGAATCATCCATTACACATGGAATCCCATCCATCAAATCCATTCCTTCCAACCCCCTTTCTTTTTTTTTTCATTCCATTCCTCCTTCACCCTACTCTCTCAACAACACCATCACCTAACAACCACCACCACCACCACCACTACCATCGGCACCACCACCAACTCCGCCGACACCACCACCGCTGCCACCACCATCGCCACCGCCACCACCATTTTCGTCGTCGAAGCTACCACCGTCGCCATTGTAGGGTTTTTTTTTTTTTTTGGGTTTAAAAAGTATTCACTTTTTTGAGATAGAAGTGTTTTTATTATTTCTATTTCATTTCGACAATTTTTTTAGATACCAAACAATAAAAATTAATAATTGATTTCATTCTCATATGTTAACCAAACAAGGAAAATGAATGGTAATGATACATTTCATTCCTTTGTCCATTCCATTCCTTCTCTCATTCCATTCCTCCTTCATTCCATTACCTCCAACCAAACATACCCTAGTTGTTAATTGATCAATCGATTCTATGGATTTTTTATTGCGTTAATTTGTAGGTGAAATGATGGACATCAAAAGTTATTTGGTGTTGTCAGATCTTTCCTGATGATTTGAAGGTTTTGTCTGAGATTCACCATTTGAAATGGTGGAACCTATAAATCTATCATTTGAAATGACATATCTTGAATAAATACTC
This sequence comes from Bidens hawaiensis, assembly GCF_021521415.1. Taxonomy (NCBI): domain Eukaryota; kingdom Viridiplantae; phylum Streptophyta; class Magnoliopsida; order Asterales; family Asteraceae; genus Bidens; species Bidens hawaiensis. The sequence goes on from NW_027492511.1 coordinate 342,710, forward strand.
GTCAGTACGTACGTTTCAGATATGATTACATCTTCTTTTTTTTTGGGATAAGTTACTTCAAATGAAGGATTACACCTTGTCTTTGTGGCTTCCGCCATTTCAAATAACGGATCTCAAACAAAACTTCCATGTCACCAAATAGATCTGACAGCTTCATAACAATTTTCTAGATCCGTTATTTTAAATGACGAATAACCTGTAAACACAAAAAAATATTTTCTCTCTCTTATAAACCATTTACCCACTTAGATGATGATGTTTTAGCGTCCTCGTTTTTTTAGTTGGGTTAATACCTTGACTAGAGTTGGACCCAGTACCATGTTATGTTTTGCAAATTCTTACTTTTCTATTTTGACCTTCTTATTATATTATGTTAGATACATATCCAATTCCAGATATAGGGTCCTTCGGTACAATGGTCCTTTGTCTATTTCTTACTAACAAATCTTTTATATCTTATTCGGTCAATATTGTTAAAGCATCCACTAAAATTTCTAATTTCTTGAACAGCTAATTTAAATTTTACGGTTATTGATCTTTCATTTTTGTTGAAACTAATTCCGTCTTATTAACAACGCTAGAGTTCTTTTGTTAATTGTAAAGAGATATTTTTAGGTAGCGTTTGGTATACAGAAATGAAGGGCGGAATAGAATGACCTACTACGAGAGAATGGAGAAAAGTGTGTTTAGTTGACCAAATGAATGAAATGACTCATTACTTAGTCCATTCCATTCCCTCTAAAATACTTCAATTTCATTCCATCCATACCCCATGTTTTTTTTCATTCAATTCCCTCTTTCATCCTAGATCACCTCCACCACCCTCCCACCACCACCACCACCACCGCTGCCACCACTAACCACCATTGCCATCCACCACCACCGTTACCGCCACCACCCAGTGCCAGCCACCCACCACCGTCGACCGCTCGCCACCACCATCAACCGTCTCCCCCACCCCTCAACATCAACACCCGCTGCCCACCACCTCTACTGCTACCACCACATCCACCGTTACCGCCACCACACACTCCCAATACCACCACCCACCTCCAACCACCATTATCTCCCGTCGCCCACCACCACCTGCCACCACCAACCACCATCACAGCCCACCAATGCCACGACCACCACTTACCTCCCACCACCACCGTCACTCACTACCATTTTAATTTTAATTTTTCTTTCTTTCCTACCTACCAAATAACGCAAAGTGATCATACATTTCATTTTCATATGGTAACCAAACATCTCATTAGAATGGTAATAACCTATTTTATTCCTTGGTCCATTCCATTACCACGTTCATTCCATTCCGCCGTCTATTCTATTACCTCATACCAAACAGACCATTAGCCTTTTCACCTTTTCAAATGTAACATCCTAAACCCCCGTTTAAGTAAGATTATAAATTTTAGAAATCTTTAAAATAATAATGGTAGTGATATAATTGTCTTGTGTAAAAATAACATTTTACAAGCTTAAATTTAACTTGGGCATTATTATAAAATATAGTGGGCTGTGTTTGACTTAGTCAAGAGTGACCACTTATTAAGATTAGTCCAGCAAAAAAGAAAAATAGAGTGTGTGTGTGTGTTCATTTGGGCGACAGGAAGAAGGGAGAGAAAGGGGAGAGCAAAACCCAAATCCTCCCTTTTAAATCTCCATTTGTGCTAGTGATCATCTAAGCTTCAAAACCCATCATAGGCACCATCTATTCTCTTGTAATTTCTCCATCTTGTAAGCTCCATGGCTGAGCTTGCAACCCTTTGAATGGGTGTAAGGCCCCGAACCCCGGGAAACCCCACAGTTGGTAATCATACAAAACACTTGATAAATTAAATAAACTTAAAAACAATTCTTCGCATTAAAATAGCATTACAGAGTATAATTTAGCGGAAAACGTAAATAGATGAATTTCAAGTTCCCAAAATCAAAATTAATTATAACTTTTAAAAGTTGAAATAAAAGGTTTGTAAGTAATTCTTCATTCCAGTATGCCCTTCACCGTCCAAGTAGCTACGTGCACGTCCAAGCGATAAGGCATCCTCTTCCTAACCTGAAACTCACACTAACATGCACACAAAGTCAGCTTAAGCTGAGTGAGTTCAAGTTTTAAATAAGTAGCAACAGTTTTAATAATCATTCCAACGGTTTTAAAACGATAAACGGAAGTACATCGGTTAGGTCACCACATTCAAATAAATAATCATCCTTACGTATGAGCATCTCTATACGTACATTCCTATATATATATCACTATATATATATATATATATATATATATATCATTCAATAATAACATTCAGGGCCGAGAAAACGTACAACCCAAACACGTAACATTCATCGCATGCAAACACAAAGTAAGCATACGCAACATTTAGTAGTCGAGACGACTACAAACATTCAGGGCCAAGAAAACGTACAACCCAAACACGTAACATTCGGCGCGTGCAAACACAAGGTAGGCATACGCAACATTCAGTAGTCGAGACGACTACAACATTCGCCAAATAATGGCCATTCTAAATATATATAAATATATATATACATACACATTCCATAACATTCCAAGGCCTACCGATACTAGCAAGCCTATGTAAAACCATTCAAAACATTTCATCAAGTAAGAAAAACACTTAGGTGTGCATGCTAGCCCAAAACTTAAAAAGAGTTAAACGGGGCATCGAGAACTCACCTAAAATCAATCGAACACTTGCAACGAGCTAGGAAAATCCCTAAGTGCACAATCACAAGCAAAGGCCTGTAAATTATACACAACACGTTACTAAACTAGACTGTAAGAACACTCTTGCCTAATGGGCCGTTCAAGCCTAACACTTTGGCCCAAGGCCCAACAACTGTCCCAAGGCACAACAACTGTCCCAAGGCCCAACGACTTGGCCCAAGGCCCAACAACTTGGCCTAAGGCCCGACGAAAATCAATTCGGGTCGAATGCGCGTGTAATAAACCTTAAAACCATTTGTTAAACGAATCAGCCCCGAATGGACCAAATTCCATTTTAAATCTTTTCATTCGTCAAGATTATGTCACCCGAGTTGATAGGGTTGACGGTTACTTTTTACAACTCTTACTTTACCGTGTAAAAGAAAATTCGCGCACCGCCGACTCTATTGACGAAGCACTAACCACAACAGCCCCGAGCATCAAAAAATAATTTTTCAACAGCCCTTAAACTCCCCTAGGGCCATGCAAACTGATTCGGTTGGTCATCCAACCGATTAACGCATCGAACTCAACAATTCTAGACAACCGAACATAACAATCAAACTACAACTAGTTGATCAACTTAACGAACACCTAAGATCATGATATTTAAGTATGATATACGGGACATACCTAGGAAGATTGTGGTGCAAAAACTCACTTCAAACAGCCCCGACAAGAACACAATTGAACATCCACCGGTTAAGCCTAAAACGAACTTATCGATCAATAACGAGTAAACATGTAGATTTTAGCATGCGAAGATGCATTTAATTACATAGGATAACCTTGTATTTCAAATTTTTACCAGACTTTAATAAATGTCTTAGGTTTATAAAAATATTTTTATTATATTTTTCTTTTGGACACGAAAATTATAAAAATTCCTCCAACACAGCAAGGTACGCGCAGCTATTTCAGTGCGCAACAAAATGGTTTTATTTTTATAAAATTCATTACCGAACCAAATTAAACGATTCCAATTGGGTTTGGTTCCTAACTCAAAATACTAACTTCCAGAAGTGGAACCAACCAATTTGGACCTGTCGAAAAAAGGTTATGACGTCGAGAAGACAGACCAGAATCCGTCATCCCGCATCAGCTTTGACACTCGATTTTATAAATTCATAAAAACCATTCAAATCTCGTCCAAAAATTACGTATTATACCTTTCTGGAAACTAGACTCAAGGTAGAACATCATGGAATCAAGAATCGATCAAAAACAGTGGATTATCATCGCGTTACAGACCCTACAATAAACGTATACGAATCTGTCAGCAAACTGATATCATCAAAACTCAACCTTAACGACCAATAAGCGCGTTAATATGATCAATTAAGGTGTAAAAGACATGGGGAATCATAAAACCGACCTTGAATTGAAGTTTTCACGGCGGAAACATGGCGGGGCAGAAGAAAAACGAGCAGGGGGGGTCTTGAGGTCCGATCGGCAGCTAGAAGGGTTAGGGGTTAGGGTTTATTTGTTTTATGATATAATAAAAATAGTTACATCCAAGTCCCTCCAAATTGAAGTGTAAGGCAAAATGGAAGGAAAAGTTAAGTTCTTTAACGTACCGGGCTAACGTAAAGGCTTCCGAGACACGTCAGATAAATCCCGAGAATTATACATACTCTACAAGCTTTAATTCTTGGAACCGGAATTAACGGGCGTTACAATGGGTTTTGGGGATTTGACTCAAAACTAAGTGAAATATGATACATGTTAGTTTGCAAATAGCTTAGATGATGATTGCATGTGGTTGATTGATGCTAGATTGTTTGTAGATTAATGTTTCTAGTAACTTAATTTTTAGTGCTCATTAGTAAAAATAGGGGGTTTTATAAATTGATGTTTTATGTGGATTCGGATGAGATAAACAAGTAGAAATCTAGTAGAACTAAAGAAAATGTCTTTTTGTGAATTTAATTTGTAAAATTAGAGTTGTTTTATAAACTCTTTTTCATACTAAAACAAAAGTTGCAAGCTTGATGAAAGGTGGACTGTAAGTTTACGGATATGTGTTGGCTTTAGCCAAAGTCAAAGTTGCTAATTGGAGTAAATAATATGACGAACCGAAATTTGATGCATCTTTTATGATTGTAAAATACAAGGTGCATAATGGTATGAAAAATGATGAACTAATAATGTAAACGGTAAATGTTTAGGTAACCAAGCCATTAAGATTGAAGATTATCGAGCGGGATCTTCTTCGTCTATGAAAGGTACACATCTCATCGACATCCTAAATAAGTACGATGCTGAAATTTTACAGGTACTATCACTTAGTTGACAAATTTATGTAATGCTTAAGTTAACCAATGTGTGAAATATGCAAAGTAAGTAATGCTTTGGTTATAAACATGTGTTTTGGGATGCTTGGAATAAAGTTTGAATTGCTATATATATTGTTCAAAAACATTCTCATTAAAGAGTCTAGAATCATTTGTTGTCATTTGGGACCTCTTTTTACAAAATGTTTCGCGATACTTATTTCATGTGTACGATTTTTAAGATGTAAATAACTTATCTTACTAATGTTTATAACGCGTGCTATGGTGTTAGGTAAAGCTCAGCAGTGATGGTTCTCACGTGTGACCAAGACCTCGGATCAAGTAAAGACATTATGGTCTGATATTTTGTAAAACCTCTTGTTTTGTGGCTGTTAAAAAAAAAGAATGTAACACAAGGGATGTGTGTTTTAGGTTCTATGTTTTATTATGGCATGTTAACTTTTAAAACTTTGGTCAATCATATGCCTTTTGTGGAAACTGTATATCAAAACAGTTTGTTTCTGTCCACTTTTATTTTGTTTATTTGTCAAATGGAACCTAGCTGCGCTCAATTTTATATAAATTTATGTATTACAAATTAGGGTGTTAAATCAAATAACATATTTTTATGAAATGATGAAGGTTAGAAGAGGCTAACCAAGCATCTAAAACACTATAAGAAAGGGGTTCTTAGGCCACTCGACCTAGGTTAAATGTTTGAGTCAAACGTAAGGTCCGTATTTAAGTCGTTTGTTTGAAAATAACTTCATTCCGAGTCTTCCAAATCACCCACAAAACGTATAAATAATACTTCCACCATTTCTTTCTTTTAGTTTGGACAATTCTAGCGAGTCTATGCATGTTGCCATAATGATCAGCCTCATCACGGTGGGGCCGTCTATATTTAGCCATGCCATAATCGATCTCCAAGCACGAAACATGATATGATATGGCAGATACCAAGCAAGTGTTCCATAGTTTTTATGTCATTAGAACCAAACGTACACATGATGAATGGTATATCAATACGCTCATTGCAAAGATTCGTCTGAGTCGAAAATTAGTCAACGTGAAAATGTTGATCTTCTTAGGTACTCTTTGGCCAAACGGGTCGGATGACATGCATCTAGGAGGATTCTCTTTTGATAGCTTTTATCGCTCGTTTAACACAAAAATCGTTTTGGTACCATTCCTACCTATCGTTATTGAACCACGATCAGATTAGTGTGTTTTCTAGGTTTCATAGCATTACTATTACTATTACTAATTAACATCTTTACAACAAAAAAAATTCCAAAACCCAGCAATTAGTTATGTGTTTTTGAACCACGATCAGATTAGTGAGTTTAATTGGCTTGCTTAGTAATTAGTTATGTGTTTTATTTAGTATGTTCTTGAAGAGATGGGTTGCATACGATATTTATAGCAGCTGGTTAAAAAGGTGGCTGCTGGTGGGTTGGTCGTCTAAATCATCCTAGAATAGAAACAAACTCGTTTTGTTTACTGTACGTGTTAACGTGCATGCAAATCGATTTGGACCCAGTACCAAGTATTCAATATATATTCCAACTTTTTCCTTGACCTTTCTCTCAAGTTCAATCTTTTGAAAATTCTATTCCACTGTATATATTACTGTTTTTAATTACTTTCTTCATCAGATAATTATCCTTTATAAAAAAAATGGATGATCCTCTGTTGGGTCAATGTTAGGTGCCCATCAGAGTTCCTAAAATTAAATAACATATTCCAATGGTGATAATGCTTTATTAGATTATCCTTCATATTTATTTTTAAATAAATTATGTCTGTGAAACGATTTACTGTAATTCCATAATTATTATGACTAGAGTTGGACCCAGTACCATGTTTTGCAAATTCTTATTTTTCTATTTTGACTTTCTTATTATATCATGTTAAATACATATCCAATTTCAGGTATGGGATCCTTCGGTACAATGGTCCTTTGCCTATTTCTTACTAACAAATATTTTGTATCTTATTCGGTCAATGTTTTTTAAAGCATTCACTAAAATTTCTAGTTTCTTGACCAACTATTTTAAATTTTACAGTTATCGATCTTTCATTTTCGTTGAAACTAACTCCGTCTTATTAACAACGTTAGAGTTCTTTTGTTAAGTAGAGAGATATTTTAGTCTTTCCACCTTTTCAAATAACATTTTTTTTATTAAATTATGATTTGTTAGAAGAGGCTAACCAAGCATCTAAAACACTACAAGAAGGGGGTTCTTAGGCCACTCGACCTAGGATAAATGTTTGAGTCAAACGTAAGGTCTGTATTTAAGTAGTTTGTTTGAAAATAACTTCATTCCAAGTCTTCCAAATCACCCACAAAAAACGTATAAATAATACCTTCCACCATTTCTTTCTTAGTTTGGACAATTCTAGCGAGTCTATCCAGGTTGCCATAATGATCGGCCTCATCACAGTGGGGCGATCTATATTTAGCCATACCATAATCGATCTCCACGCACGAAACGTGATATGATATGACAGATACCAGCAAGTGTTCCATAGTTTTTATGTCATTAGAACCAAACGCACACATGATGAATGGTATATCAATACGCTTATTGCAAGATTCAAATGAGTCGACAATTAGTCAAGTAAAAGTCCATGTGAAAATGGTGATCTTCTTAGGTACTCTTTGGCCAAATGGGTGGGAGGACATGCATCTTGGAGGATTCTCTTTTTGATAGCTTTTATCACTCGTTTAACACAAAAATCGTTTTGGTACCATTCCTACATATCGTTTTTAAACCACGACCAGATTAGTGTGTTTTCTTGGTTTTATAACATTACGATTACTATTACTAATTAACATCTTTACAACAAAAATAATTCCAAAACCCACACGTTGCTATGGCGAACCGACACTAATTTGGTAGGTATCAACAGTATCGGCACTAAATCGTAAACATAATTTTGTAAGCAAAAAGTAATAACATGCAAAAAAAGAAAAAACATAAAATAAGAAAGAAAACAAAGCAGGTTGGCGTTGCGCAACCACATGTCGTCACGTAACAATAAATGTTAAAAAATTGACAAAATTCGCTGAGCACTCCCAAGGATTTATAGAGGAAAATGACATTTTGAACTTAGAGGAAAGTAACAAGAGCATCGATCATATACTTAGTGGAAGACTTTCCAAATATTTGGATTTGTATCAAACATGGATTGAAATAATACAGATGTGTAGAATATTCAAATTTCAAACCATGGTATCGGGTCCAAATCAATTTGCATTTTGCAAGCTTGTTAGGCACGGTTAACATAGGTGTGGAAATTACATCGATCACATTTTGAAGCATTTGGTGGCCGTGAAACAATTGAGTTTTGTACACTATTATGGTACCTGAAGAAAACATCATTCAAGAGATTAAAATCTTGAGGCTTCTGTGGATAAAAAAAATAGAGACAAATTGAAGATTCATGGTCGGAGTTCTTGTACAAATTTAACATTACTTGTAACTTGTAATAAGTTTCCCTTTTGGGTTCATACCGCCTTGCTATGGCCTAGTTTTTAATGATATTCCCCTTGCCGTTAAAAAATGTAATTAAGTTTTTTGACGAGAGTCATAGAGTTAACATATTATTAGGTCCTTTTCGTTTCAAGGATTTGGAAGGAATTCTAAGGAATGGGATTTTATATCCCATGAATTGATATGTTCGTTTCATTAAATGAAAGAATGGAAATGGAAACTAAATCCCATCAAATCCCACATTTCATGGGATTTCAAAATCCCACCTATTTTAAAAGATTGTTAGGGAAAATAAAAACCCCTCTAAAAAAATTCAAAAAAATTAATAAAAAAATCATAACTCAAAATATAAATCAAAAACGAAAAATGTAAAAAAACTAAAACGTTTCCTTCGTTATCCTCGTTCTTCAAAAAAAAAAGAAAAAAAACCCGAGAATAAAGAAGATTCCAATTCCAATACATATTAACCAACCAAACACATGAAAGGGATTCTCAAACATTTTATTTCATTCCAATTCCAATTCCAAATCCTTTAAAAAAAGTCCATAAAACGAACGGGCCCTTAGGGTATATTTTTATCATAATTAATGAATATAATTTGACTAAGTTTCCTTTGTAACAATCTCTGTTCCACTCTTATATATAGTTGAAAAAACATACAATTGGGTTATTGTACTCTCATAAACAATACCCTGCAAATTTATCAATTGAACTTTGGCCATTCATCTTCAAGATTTCAAATTCCGACATTAGAGTTTGAAGTCTTACTTTTCTGACCCAACCTACCCCAAGATGTCAGGCTTTGATTGCATCCCACTTCTCGTTAGATGTTATTAAACTCAAATACCCCCATTAAATTTAAAAATTGTTCCGCCCTTTTTTTTCCGACCCACTCCGATATGAATTATAACGAAAACAGTTAATTATGCAATCACCGTAGGTAATTAGCAGTAGATACATGATAAGGATAGATAATCATTAATTATTTCACCCCAATTAAGTCAAATCCTCATAACTTCTACAAGAACACGTCCACAAAGAACTTACTTGGATTGGAGATTTAATCACTAAATTCATTCAATCACTGAACTCCGTATTACATTCTATAATTTACCTTTATCTCCTAGAAAACTTTTTATTCTTATTTGAACCATTTTCTATATAATATGAAATATATAGGGGATGGATCTTACGAGAAGTGATATTATAGCGAGAAGTGCGAGAAATAAATCTTAGCCATTGATATGTTTGATCTATGGTTCATAATCATAATGGCGTTCTTGTAATAAATATGGAATTCATTTATAGAATCATTTAATGATTAATACTAACATAATATTCCTATCCGAATTTAATACCAAGGTTTGACTTCATTTTTTATTTATTTTGTTTTTAATAGACAATTATTAAATATACATCACGATATAACTTTAATTTGTTGTTTTTCTTTTTTTTTTTTTTCATTTGTTTCAAATCATAAATAACGTGATTTATGAAATTATTTTACAAACTATTTTACACAAATAATATTGTGTAAGTTCATATATATACTGTGTATGTGATATCACGAATGTGTATGTAAAAATTTTATAAGTGTAGGTTATTACCATGAACTGTTATTTATTATGTAGTTTAATGTAAAATATAAAACAAAATTATTTTATAGTTTGTATGTACTATGTAGGTGATATTTCGAATTGTGTATTATAAATTATATCTTGTGTAAATTCATATATGTACTGTGTAGGTGATATTTCGAATTGTATATACGTATATTATATCATGTGTAGGTCCATATATGTACCATGTACCTGATATTACGATTTGTGTATATGTAAATTTTATCGTATGTGGTTATGTAAGTTCACGTATGTACTATGTATGTGGTATTTTTAATTGTGTATGTGTAAATTTTATCGTGTGTAGGTTTATATATATATATATACACACACTGTGGGGGTGACATTTCAAATTGTATGTATAAATTTTATCGTGTGTATGATCATTTATGTATTGTGTATGTGATTTTACGAATTCAGTATAAAGTTAAAAATCTTCCTAAATTTGGTAAGTTATTAAAATGAACGAATTAATCATATTAAATATACAAAAAAAAAAACAATTTTAAAGAAAATAAATAGTTTGTAACTTAGTTATATTTGTTGATAAAATGGAATTATGAAGATCGATTATTTTATGGTAAATGAAACTAGTTATATTATAAAAATATTTTAAATTAAAAACAAAAAATATGTAACTTACCCCACACATAAGTTACTTGCCATATATGAAAAACTTTTAATAAAATGCCCATTCTATTCAAATAAATCATAAATAAAAGAAAAATATGATTGGTTGTAATTACTTCTCACACTTTTCACATTTCTGAAATAAACCTAATCCTATATATATATATATAGAAAATGGTTCAAATAAGAATAAAGAGTTTTCTAAGAATTGTAAGAACCAATATATTTTTGCATTTGACATTAAAATCTATGGTAAAAGAATATATATATATATATATATATATATATATATATATATATAATATAGGGATAGGTTATTGTAAAAAGACAATGTTTTCTAAGAATGGTAAGAATAATTATAGACCATTAGATTAGGGGATCCAAGGGTTGAGATTTAAAATTACCAAAAACCGACATAGTTTCCTAGAATTACTCTTTCACCATTATAACCGACATAGTTTTCTAGAATTATTCTTTTACAATAGGTTTTAATACCAAATGTCAAAAATCTATTTGTTTTTACCATTCCTAGAAACTCTTTATTCTTATTTGAACCCTTATATATATATATATATATATGAGAGAGGATGGCAAATTAAGACGGTCCATATTAAGAGATTTACAAATAATATTGCATATGGTACAAACTTGAATTAGGGTAAAAGAGTAATTTCCCATATTAAAAGTCAAGTTCTATTCAATTCTATTTAATATACTTACAATATTGGTCCCTCAACTATAATTAACATTTGTAAATTTAAAGAATATTTATAACAATGGCCCTTAATCTTTTATCTATATCTTATTTTAATTTTCACTTTTAACCCAATTACCCCCATGATTTTTAATCTTTAGTAACTTTTTCATACTTTAATATTTTTTTTAAAAAATTACACCATAAAAACGAGCATATTTTTATCTTTAATTTGAGTATGATACTGTTATAGTTTTTTATTTCAGTTAAAAAAATATCGTTTTATGTACATAGAGTGTTTGCAGTCTGGTTTAAATTGCTTTAATTAAACAGTGGGCCAAATCGGTAGTAGCGGTTTTTGTCGTCAAAAACCAAAGCATAGCCTTTAAAAATATCGGCCGAAAGTTGAAGAAAAAAAATTAACTGTGAAATCAAACCAAAGACTGGTTTGAACAATTTTACGGCTTCAAACCGTACAATGAACACCCATAAACTTATTACGTAATTACCGACGCCTACGTTTCCCGCTGCATGACGCGGGCACTCGACTAGTGCGTGTGTGTGTAGGCGAAGTATAAAATGAAAAGCCACTTGAGTTGTGAAAACTCTAGAAACCCATTCTCAACCATATGTTTTTAATTAATGTTTAAATCTTGTGGTCCACAATTAAAGTGAATAAAAAATGTAAATATAAATATAATTTTTTCTCTCTCCTGAAAACATATATAAAAATTAGTAAAAAAATGTTAAAAAATAGCAAAACATTTTTTTTGATTTTCGATGTTTTGTATTAAATGTTACAACATATATTACATGTAACAAAAAAAAACAAACGATGTTACATAGGGTTTTCGTATATATATATATATATGGTAAGGTTAAAATGAAAACCCACTTGAGTTGTGAAAACCCGCGAAAACCCTATGTAACATCGTTTGTTTTTTTTTTGTTACATGTAATATATGTTGTAACATTTAATACAAAACATCGAAATATCAAAAAAAAATGTTTTCCTATTTTTTAACATTTTTTTACTATTTTTTATATATGTTTTCAGGAGAAAGAAAAAGTTATATTTGTATTTACATTTTTTATTCACTTTAATTGTGGAACACATCATTTAAACATTAATTAAAAACATGTGGTTGAAAATGGGTTTTTAGAGTTTTCACAACTTAAATATGTTTTTATTTTTTACTTAGCTTATATATATATATATATATATATATATATATATATATATATATATATGGGTTAAGGTTAAAATGAAAACCCATTTTAGTTGTGAAAACCCACGAAAACCTTATGTAACATCGTTTTTTTTGTTACATGTAATATATGTTGTAACATTTAATACAAAACATCGAAACATCAAAAAAAAATGTTTTGCTATTTTTTAACATTTTTTTACTAATTTTTATATATGTTTTCATGAGAGAGAAAAAGTTATATTTATATTTACATTTTTTATTCACTTTAATTGTGAACCACAAGATTTAAACATTAATTAAAAACATGTGGTTGAGAATGGTTTTCTAGAGTTTTCACAACTTAAATAGGTTTTTATTTTATACTTAGCCTATATATATATATATATATATATATATATATATATAGGATGATTGTCATTTAAGAACTCTAATCTAGTTTGATAACTTTAAGAACTCATCTAGATCATAGATCATTTAAAATTAATGGTTCAAAAGAATAGTGACATTGAGGTAATTAAATAAAAAGGTTGTGGACAATAGTTAAATTGGAAAAAGGGTGTTATAGGGATTAATCCGTCGTGGGATGTCTTTGACGGTTATTCAAATTATTTTTTAGATTTCATTCAATTTAATTTATGTTATGGTATAAGTGCATTTCTAAAATCCAGTGGGAAATAATGGAAGAACATGGCTGAGAATGTTAATTTGCTGAAGCAAAATCTTATTTTTATATTATTTCGATGCTTGCCGATTCCAAGTAATTAAATTTAGTTTCATTGCGTTTGTATTATATCATTAAACATTAATATTGTTGGTGGCTCATGCCACTATTATATATATGTTCCCTAATGTATATACGTATAAAATAGTTAAGTTACGTATATTTAGACGTCTATTTTTTTATTTAAAGCTACACATAAAAGAAATTAAAAACTGATGTTAAACAATGTATATGCACATATGTAAAAGCCTATTATTTATTTTGTGCATATAGGTACACACAACAATAAAATTAAAAAAAAAACAATGTTAAACGATATATATATACACAAATGTAATTTACTAACTTTTAAACATATGTAAATAGTTCACTTACATTTATGTAAACATCTATTTTACAACACTAACGTAATTTTCTAACTTTTACACATGCGTAAATACTTAACTTACATATATGTGATGTTCGGTCAATTTGTATGTAGTTCGTGTGTTTATTTTACTTGTTTTAGTTGTTTATTTCATGAACTTTGGTACTTCATACGTGTTTGTTATATTTCATGTCATAGGTAATTAAAGCAGTTAATATGGACCTGTACGAGCACGGAATGAAGACCCGGGATGATGTGTGACTAGCATGATAAAAAACTAGAGAATCTGGGTAAAAGTTGGTTTAGCATATCATTTGCTGAAAACAGAGTATCATATGCTGAGCATAAAAGGAGCGTACATCAGAAGTTTTTAAAGTATGGTTTGTTGAATTAGAGTATCATACTCTAAAGTTAGAGTACCATTTGCTGAGTAGAGTACCATTTGCTGAAACTAGAGTATCATATGCTGAGCCAAAATAAAACCACGTGATTCCAAATTTAAAACCCTATATAAGAAAAAAGTTAGCGTTTGAGAAAAGGGATCTCTGGATTCAGTTCCATGCAGTTTCTAGAGCAGCAAGAGGAGAAAACCTTCATTCCTATTCATCTCAAGGCCATATATATGATCCAAATCATCAGAATCGAAGATCGAGAGATGCCGAGACGCCGCTAGATCCTTCGAGTCATACTCGGGATGTATAGTTTGTAATATTTCAGTTTATTTCTGATGTACTAGAACAACTAATTATAATTGTCTTGATGTTAATCTATGAGTATTGATGTTTAGTATGTCCGTGCATTCAGTCGGTTTAGGTTTTTGTCGATCAGAACGATTAGTTTGTCGGTTACTATAATAATTGCTCATAGGATTGTTTTGACCTGTTAATCGTGAGAAAGCATACGTTTGCCCTTAGTTGAGTCACACTTGCAGGGACCGTTTGATAACCAATGCCGTATGTTAGCAAGCGTGGATACCTAAGGTTTAACCGGTTAGTCAGTCTGTAGTTGACACAAGATAGTTTATCTGTTAAGTTACATGAGTTTGCTGTTAGTTTGCTTACTTGAATTCCCGGGTGTGATTTGTTTTGTTTAATTGATTGAATACTTGATTACTTGTTTGTCTGTTATAAAACTCAATTTGTTTGCTAGTGTGATCAGCGCTTTGAATAGTTACTTCATAATGTTAGGAATTGGTTTCACTTTACACTCACCACATACTTCTCGTGGTTCGACACCCTACTTACCCTGACTAGCTTAAGGTGATTAGGACACTGATTTAATTGTTTTTTACTAGAAAGCGACAGTCTAGCATCAATATGTAAGCATCTATATTTTGTTATGTATTTGTGGATTACAATAAGATTCTAAAAAACATAATTAATTTCTAAGAGTAATTTAATTCCTAACATATTTGTAAAACCTAAAAATTGAAAAGAGACAATACAGATGAGAAAAAATAGGAGCAAAATTAATTAATTGGTTGAGATATATATATATTACTATTCTACCCTTTTGATTTATTTTTAAAATTTAATTAGTAAAGAAAATGAGTGGCTAATATTGGTTTTTAGAGTTCTTAAAAGAAAGTAACCTTATATATATATATATATATATAGGGAGAGGATTAAGAGAAAACTCATATTTAGGGAGAAAACTTAAAAACTTCTAAAGAATTATTTTTAATTAAATATAAAAAAATATTTTTAAATTTCCGTTTTTGCCATTATTTTTATATTTTGGTCCCCTTCACTAGAAAAAAATAAAAAAAATAAAAAAAAACCCACTGTAATGCACATACGTATTACTTTGCGAAACCGTTGTATTACACATGTGTATTACTATGTATTTTTAAGTTCAATAGTGTTTAGTTGTATATATTCAATATTTGTGTATTGTATATGTGTAGTAGTGTTATATTATATGGAAAAAATAATAATAAAATAAAAGTCGATGTAGTGCACATGTGCGTTAATGTTGTATTACACATACTAACCAATGTGTAATCGATGTGCGTATTAGTCTTATATTGCATATATACAATAGTGTGTATCAAATATGTGCAATAGTGTTGTATACTATGCAATACAAACACTTTTGCATACATGCAATGCACACCATTACACATGTGCACTACACCGACGAGGTTACCGACAAGGTTTTTTTTTTTTTTTTTTTGAACTAATAACAAAATATAAGAATAATGGAAAAAACAGAAACTTCAAAAAAAAAAATTTTAAAAAGTTAAAAATAGTTTTTAGGAGTTTTCAAGTTTTCTCTTTAAGAGGAGTTTTCACTGGATCTCACCCCTATATATATATATATATATATATATATATATATATATATATATATATATATATAGGGGATTGAGGAGAAAGTGAATATTGGGGGCTATTAAGCACCTAAGCTTAGACGTGAAACCATAAAAACGACATAGTTTTGATTAAAAACTAGTTAAATCTTAATTTAAATTCCTATTTTTATGTGCAAACAAAATTGCAAACCCAGGTAAGGTTTTCTCTCTGATCCAAATGATGCTCCAATTCAATTATAATTCATCACTCTATGATGATACACAGAATCCATTCTTCATAAATAATTCCTCACATCCATTCTAATGCACAAAACAAAATTCTTCGTAACCACATCTGGTCATTAAAAATTGAAATTAAGTTGACATTACATATGGTCATAAACAGTTTAACTTAAATCATGTTAATCAAAAAGCGTGATTGATTTCCCTATATGGTCAATCAGTCAAAGTTTACAAGTCTTTTTTTTTTTTAACAATCCTGTTAGGGCTTTTTTAATTTCATTAAAGAGTAGTCTGGACATGAATCGTAATCAAGTTAGGGATGATCGGATAAGAATTTTATGATCAGACTGAATTTGTAACCCGGGTAATTGAAGATCAATTGTGATTTGCAAATTGAAGAAGATGAATTGCCAGACATAATTGCTCATGATCAACGAATAATAAATTAAGTATTTATGAAGTTTTCCTAAATTAGTGGAGATGGAACAGGAATAAAATAAATAAAATGATATTCTTTGCACAAAAAATAGGAATTTAAATTAAGATTTAACTAGTTTTTAATCAAAACTACGTCATTTTGATGGTTCTACGTCTAAGCTTAGGTACTTAACAGCCCCATATTCACTTTCCCCATATACATATATATATATATATATATATATATATATTTATAGGGATAGATTATTGTAAAAAGACAATCTTTCCTAGGAATGGTAAGAATAATTATGGGTCATTAGCTTAGGGGATCTAAGGGTTGAGATTTAAAATTACCAAAAACCGACATAATTTCCTAGAATTACTCTTTCACCATTATAACCGACATAGTTTCCTATAATTATTCTTTTACCATAGGTTTTAATGCCAAATGTCAAAAATACATTGTTTCTTACCATTCCTAGGAAACTCTTTATTCTTATTTAAACAGTTATATATATATATATATATATATGTATATATATATATATATAGGGGAAGGTTCATGTGCATTTTAGTCTTAACATGAGAACGTAGGAAATAATACCAATTTATAAAAAAATGAGAATATAATACACAATACTAACTAAAATACCAATATACATAAACAATTATTTATAATAACAAAGAAAAAAACTTAAAAATTACAACAAAAGAATCAAAATCAAGAAGAAAACAAGAACAACAAATACTAATATAAGCAAAAGAAAAAATATAATAATAACAACAAAATATAAATAAGCAAATGCTTATAACGTCTCATAATCGAAAATTAGCAAATACGAACAAAAAATAACATCAAACACTTAGAAAAATAAACCTAAATAATAATAACAAATTGGTTCTCACTGTTTTCATGTTAAGAATAAAATGTATTTGATCATGTTTCTATATATATATATATATATATATATATATAGGTTATTTTATAAAGACAATGTTTCCTAGGAATGGTAAGAATAATTATGGGCCATTAGATTAGGGGATCCAAGGGTTGAGATTTAAAATTACCAAAAACCGACATAGTTTCCTAGAATTATTCTTTTACCATAGGTTTTAATACCAAATGTCAAAAATATATTGGTTATTACCATTCCTATAAAACTTTTTATTCTTATTTGAACCATTTTCTATATATATATATATAGAAAAGGGTTTAAATAAGAATAAGAAATTTCCTAAGAATAATAAGAACCACTAGGAAATTAACATGTGGAATTATTTTAATTTTTATTGAAGGGTAGTTACGTAATTTTATATTTTCATTTAATTTAATTAAAAAATCATAAAAACCGTTTTAGTTCCAACAATTATGGGATTTGAACGTGGTCTTTGTTTTCCAAAATACCAAAAGTCAATTAATAAGAAACTGCATCTTCAATCTTAAGAATTTTTGCTAGGAACATGATTTATTATGCAAACCCTTCCCGATAAATTCTATGAATGGACGGCGAGAACTGTAAATGATCAATTGATTACTAATAGTGTTTATTATTATTAATACCGATGGTGTGTTATTTCCGATTCAGTCGTTCAGTAATAGTGTTTTAGTTCATATAAAATATCATGCATGGTTTTCTACAAAAATTGTCCGATGTATTCAAGGTTGACACAATTCCATTTACAGTGTGTTAGGAATTAAACGAATAGTTTTTAAAGTGCCTTACAATTGTTTAAATTTAAATTATTATTGTTTAGATTGAAGATACAAAGCATTTAAATGCATGTTGCAAGCTACAACGTTATATTTTTTAAATTTTTAGTGATAACTATAAGTGTTTGTTCACTGCCACACAATTGAAAGTATATTAGATGGTGTTTGAATTGCTTGAGCACACCTTGTATACATGGAGTTTGATCCGATCGATGATTTCAAAATAAATCTTAAAAGGTAGAATTATGAGATATGGTGTTTTGAAAATAATGGAAAACCCTATATATTAGCCATAATAATCGCATCTTCCTATCGTATTTTGACTAAAAAAATTGGCTGTTCCAAATTTTAATAAATTAGGTGGACGATTTTGCCCCTTAGAAACTACGGGAAGAGTAAAGTTAAGAAATACCATGGTTTTTTTACAATTTCTAATCTCAACCGTTAGATTGGTTGATCTAATGGCCTATATTTATTCCTACCATTCTTAGAAAATAATGTGTTTTTCCTATAACCTTACCCTATATATATATATATATATATATAGAAAATGGTTCAAATAAAAATAAGAAGTTTCTTAGGAATGGTAAGAACCAATAGATTTTTGACATGTGACATTACAAATTATGGTTAAAGAACAATTATAGGAAATTATGTCGGTTATAATGATAAAAGAGTTAATTCTATGAAACTATGTCGATTTTTGTTAATTTTAAACCTCAACCCTTTGATCTCCTAATCTAATGGCCCATAATTATTCTTACCATTCGTAGGAAACATTGTCTTTTTACAATAACCTATCCCTATATATATATATATATATATATATATATGTTTAAGTTCAGGAGAGAAACGAAATTACTGTGATAAATGAATATGAGCCACTAGTTTTATTTTAGGTTTTATATGTTTAAAAATAAATGAAAAAAATGTAAATGCAACAATAAATGCATTCTCTCTCTTCAATTAATACAACTAATATAACTATAATAAATCACTATCTAATTATGGATACACATATCATATACATGTGTAGGTTATATGTTTTTCGTGTGTAGGTAATATGTTTTCTTATTCTTAGAACAAGTGTATGTTATATGTTTTTATTTAGGTTGTATATTTTTTATTGACATTTAATGCTAACGTATGTAAGATAGTTTTTTGTATTATTCATCACAATGTACCTACTTGTTGATTGATATTGATATATTGAGTTGAAAGAAATTGGTTTTGGATAGAAAAAATTTAATATATGAATAAATTGTATTTTTATAGGATAAAATTTCCAAGGGCTGCTCAACCAAACCCCCGACCCATGCCATACATCCAACCCATTAACCAAATGCGGGCTTGCTATAATTGTGGTGAACTTGGCCACTTTCATAGTGCGTGTCCACGACTCGCAAACGTGAACACACTTCGGCTGGCTCCTGCTCCGCAATTCCAGCTCCAAGCTTACCAAGCCTACCAAGCGATTCAGCCACAAGTTCCTCAATTGATGGCTAATCAAGCTCCACCATTGCTAGCTATTCAAGCACCTGCACCTCATGAGGCTCAAGCCGCTCAAGTCGCTCAAGCCGTTTAAGCTCCTCAAGATAACCGTGGGCGTGCTTTCATGATGAATGCCCACCAAGCGCAACAAAACGGCGATGTGGTGAACGGTACGTTTCTTGTAGACAACCACTTTGCTACCATTTTATTTGATACCGGTGCCGATATGAGTTTTGTGTCTTTTGAATTTGAGTCCTTGCTTGCTAAGCCCCGATCTAGACTTAAGAGCTCATACACTGTTGAAGTAGCGAATGGTAAATCCGTGACGATCAACTCTGTTATTCGAGGTTGCAAGATAAATCTTAATGGCCACACTTTCTCAATCGACCTCATCCCGATGCAATTGGGAAGTTTCGACATCATAGTAGGCATGGATTGGTTGTCCTCTCACCGTGCCGAAATTGTTTGCTTCGAGAAGATAATTCGTATTCCGATTGCCGATGGTCAAACCCTTCGTGTTATTGGTGAAAAGCCTTCTCCTTCGAGTCTTAACCTCATAACGTGTTTTCAAGCCCAAACATACTTGCGCAAGAAGTATGTAGCGTTCGTGGCTCACGTTGTTGAAAAGAAGGAGAAAAAGATTTAAGACATTCCGGTTGTTCGCGACTATCCCGAAGTGTTTCCCGATGACGTTTCTGGTCTTCCTCCCGTTCGAGAAGTCGATTCCGCATCGATCTTGTGCCTGGTGCAACTCCGATTGCGAAGGCTCCTTACCGTCTTGCACCCTCCGAGATGCAAGAATTGTCTACCCAACTCCAAGAACTTTCGGAAAAAGGGTTCATTCGCCCTAGTTCGTCTCCATGGGCCGCACCCGTTTTGTTTGTCAAGAAGAAAGATGGTTCCTTCCGTATGTGTATCGACTACCGCGAGCTCAACAAGCTTACAGTCAATAATTGTTACCCCTTGCCTCGCATCGACGATCTTTTCGATCAACTTCAAGGAGCTTCTTGCTTCTCCAAGATTGATCTTCGTTCGGGTTATCATCAACTACGCGTGCATGAAGATGATGTACCCAAGACCGCCTTTCGGACTCGATACGGACATTATGAGTTTAGGGTTATGCCCTTTGGGTTAACCAATGCACCCGCGGTATTCATGGACCTCATGAACCGCGTGTGCAAGCTATACTTAAACAAATTCGTGATTGTCTTTATTGATGATATCCTCATATATTCTAAGTCCAAAACCGAGCATACAAAGCACCTTCATTCCATCCTTGATCTCTTGAGGAAGGAACAACTTTATGCGAAGTTCTCGAAGTGTGAATTCTGGTTGAGCGAAATTCCGTTCTTGGGGCACATAGTAAACGAAAAAGGAATTCACGTTGACCCCGCCAAGGTCGAAGCCATCAAGAATTGGAAGACTCCAACCTCTCCTACCGAAGTTCGTTTGTTTCTTGGTCTCGCGGGTTATTATCGTCGCTTCATCCTCAATTTTTCCAAGATTGCTTTGCCCCTAACCGCTTTGACTCACAAAGATAAGCCTTTCGTGTGGGGGCCAAAGCAAGATGAAGCATTCCAAACTCTTAAACGTATGCTTTGCGATGCGCCGATCCTTGCTCTCCCCGAGGGCAACGAGGACTTTGTTGTTTATTGCGATGCTTCTAACCAAGGCCTCGGTTGTGTCCTTATGCAACGAGGTAAAGTCATCGCCTATGCTTCACGGCAACTCAAAGTTCATGAAAGAAATTACACGACGCATGATCTCGAACTTGGTGCTGTGGTTTTTGCGTTAAAAATTTGGAGACATTACCTTTATGGCACAAAATGTGTGGTATTCACCGACCACAAGAATCTTTAACACATTTTTGACCAAAAGGATTTAAACATGCGGCAACGTCGATGGGCCGAATTACTTAGTGATTACGACTGCGAAATTCGCTACCACCCCGGTAAAGCGAATGTTGTAGCCGATGCCCTTAGCCGAAAAACTCATGTCAAATCTATCTTGCTTCATAGTGTGACCGTCCAAACCGATCTCCAACTCCGAATCTTTGAAGCTCAATATGTCTTTGTCACCGAGGGTAATATGCACGACGAAATGTCTTGTGGCGCTGAGCTTCAACTCGAAACCAAGCGCAATGGTTTGTTGTATTACCTTAATCGTTTGTGGGTTCCCAATCGTGACGATCTTCGTACTTTCATCATGGAAGAAGCTCATAAGTCGCGATATTCTATTCATCCCGATGCGGATAAGATGTATTTCGACTTACGGTCCACATTTTGGTGGCCTGGTATGAAGAAAGACATTGCATTGTACGTCGCAAGGTGCCTTACTTGCGCTAAAGTTAAGGCCGAGCATCAACAACCATCTGGTTTACTCGTGCAACCGCACATCCCGATTTGGAAATGGGAAGATGTGACCATGGATTTCGTGTTTAAACTTCCAACCACTCGAAACCGCCACGATGGAATTTGGGTTATTGTTGACCGTTTGACTAAGTCCGCGCACTTCATTCCGATCAATGAAAAATTCTCGGTTGATCAACTCGCTCAAATCTATGTTCAACGTATCGTGTGCCGTCATGGTGTACCCTTGCGTATTATTTCCGATAATGATAGTCGTTTTACTTCTCACTTTTGGTCATCTCTGCAAACCGTGTTGGGAACTCGTTTGGACCTTAGCACCGCCTATCATCCTCAAACCGATGGGCAATCCAAGCGGACAATTCAAACGCTTGAGGATATGCTTAGGTCTTGTGTTTTGGATTTTGGTGGAAACTGGGATTCTCATCTTCATTTGGTTGAGTTCTCCTACAATAAAAGTTTTCATATGAGCATCGGTATGGCTCCATTCGAAGCACTCTATGGTCGTAAGTGTCGTTCTCCGATTTGTTGGAACGAGATTGGTGAAACCCAAATCATCGGTCCCGAACTTGTCCAAGAGACCACTGATCGAATCGCACAAATTCGACAAAATCTCTTAGCCGCTCGTATTCGCCAAAAGAGCTACGCGGATAATCGTCGACGACCTCTCGAGTTTAATGTTGGTGATCGTGTTCTTCTCAAGGTATCTCCTTGGAAGGGTGTTGTTCGTTTCGGTAATAAGGGAAAACTGTCTTCTCGATATGTTGGACCTTTCAAAATTCTCAATCGTGTTGGTAGCGTGACCTATACTCTTGAACTTCCGCAAGAACTCGCGAATATTCATCCGACGTTCCATGTGTGGAATCTTAAGAAATGCTTAGCCGAGGAAAATCTCCACATACCACTTGACGAAGTGCGCATCGATGAATCTATGCACTTTGTTGAGATGCCGGTGGAAATCATGGACCGCATGGACAAAGAGACCAAACGTAGCCGTATACCTTTGGTAAAGGTTCGTTGGGAATCTAAACGAGGCGCTGAATTTACTTGGGAGCGGGAATACCAAATGCGAACTAAGTATCCCCATTCGTCAGTTTTTCGATTTGTTTTCGTATTTGTAAACCCGACTCGTTGGGTCGTTTCGATGTACTAAATATTTTAATAAAGTGATTCTCGACATTTAATATTCATTATTCGATGTTCGTTGTCATTCAAGTATTTATAAAGTCCCGAGCCTTAAAGTAATCAAGCCGTACGGGTTAAACACGTAAAACCGAAAACTATTTAATTTAATTATAAAGTTTAGGGTTAAAAAATGTAAACTTGAAAACTTTATTTAACTTAAAAGATATTTATATTATCATTTAAAGGTTCTTTAAACTTCAGGGGCTAATAGTGTAACATTTTTAATTCAATTTATATTAAAATAAAACCCTACCCGCCTCCCCCCGCCCACCCCCGTTTTTCCGGCCACCCTCCGGCCGCCGGAAGCGGCACCGGAGGTGACCCAAACACCACCAAACTTCGTCGTTTTAACCAAATAAATATGTAAACGCGTTTCTCCGTCAATATAAAACATTAACCAACTATTTAATTGCGTTTAACATCCGTAAATCACCCCGTAATCGTCGCCGGAAAATCCGGGTAAATCACATTAATGCATTGACGCGTATACGCTCCGATTAGTTGTATAAATAGGGACCTAAGCCTTGTTACAACTCGCTCATAACCTTCTTTCCCTCTAATTCTCTCTACAATAGTCGTAATAATCCGGCAAAGCTTCGGCTCCGGCGAGTTCTTGTTCTTCACCAAATCAACACCTTTTGAGGTAATTGTAACATGTTTTTGATTAGTTTTGATCCAATAAACAAAAACCCTATACTAATTTAAACACACATGAAACAGAAACTGAGATTGAATTATTAGGGTTTATGTTCTTCATGTGAAGAAGATGAACCTGAAGTATTATATATATATAATGTTTTTCAGATGTAAAACGAATATGACTCACAGCCCAACTGGTTAACTACATAACATGTATCCAACAGACCCGGGTTCGAAACCCGGGTCAAGCGCTATTTCATTCTTTTTTTCTGATGATCTGTTTATTATTATTATTAATATTAAATAAAATCATTAAACTGTAATACTATATATGTATATTTACAACTAAGATCTTAACGAATATGAGGCCTAGCTCAGTTGGTTAAACATGAAACTAATAACCTCCGGACCAAGGTTCGAAACCCGGGTCAGTCACGTTTTTATATATATATTATTTAATAACAGTTTATTTATTTATAACTAATAAATCATTTTAAGCAATTAAAAATCAAAATAAAATTATAAAATTTTTTTAAGTTAAATAAAAATTATATAAATTAACTATAAAATGTATTTCACCATTTTACACTAGAAACCGAGTTTTTCATTCGTAAGCCGTAACTAAAAATCGTATATTAATTGCGACGTAAACTTTAATATATTAAAAATCATCTCGTTAAAACAAAAATTATATTTTTTCGACTTGTAAACATTAGTTCAAGTATTTCAAACATACAAACTTCGTATCCCCGCCGTTAAAATAATTAAACCATATTAATAACCGATTTCCGTTAAAACATAAATAATAATATAATAATCTAAGAGCCATAGGATTCGTAATAAAATTATAAAATAATAACTAAATTCTAAAAATTATTCGTGCAATTAATCAACTTTAGAATCCCGTTAGAATAGCCGTTAAAAGTCGTGTTTATTCTTATTTATAGTTCGTACGGATTGACCGCTTCGGTTTCCTTTGACGCCTTCAAGTTATTCTTATTCCTTTTTCACTACAACTACTAAGGTGAGTTTTTCACCACCCCTTTTTAATGTTTTAATGTTTCGGGGTAGCATATGTATCCTTATAAAGATTCAAGTATTATTTCTTCTATTACAAAACTACAATTCGTATATGGACTTTTGTGTTACTTATATTACTTGTACGATTGGGAAGCCTCATTAAGTATGATCATACGCCCCCCTTTGCACTCTGGTCCATTTGTATCGAGTGGAAAAGGGCCTCATTATCCAAGTACGTTGGTTGTTACCAATTGGAAAGGACCTTACTTGCGCGATTATCCAGGTACGTTGGTTGTACCAACTGGAAAGGACTTACTTGCTCGTTTATCACATGTCTATGAATTGTATGGTTTTTATGTACGTATTTAAACTGTGGAAACTCACCAGCTATATTTATAGCTGACCATATTTTATACATATGTTACAGGTACCGTGATTAGAGGTTGAAGTATTGAAGACACTTAGATTACTTAGGGTAATTCAATAAAAGAACTATTGTTATGGCTATGTTTTGGTTTGAACTTGTATTGTTACTTTCGAACTTGTGTTACTTGGCTTATTAAATGAATTAATGTTATTATGATCACTTAATAGTGCCACGTGTGTTTGAGCAATCTGTACATCACACTCGGGCGTTTCCGCTTAAGCCGGGGTGTTACAGTTACATGGAGGACTTTGTAGTCATTGTTTATATTTTTAACAAATCTAACCATATAACTTGTTATACTTGCTTTACTTCTACATATTTTAGTTTATTGTTCATATTTGTCAAGTTCCATGGTATTGGGTATGTGGTGACTAGCCTCGGTTTCATCCCGAGTTGAGAACCGAACCAAAAACCGAACTTTTGTTTAAAAGCATTATTGTTAACTTTTTGAATGTAAAACTTGAGTATTATTATTTATAAGTTATTTTACAAGTTCCATGATAATTGGGTATGTGGTAACCATCCTCGGTCTTATTCCGAGTCAAGGACCAAACCAAAAACCGAACTTTTGTTTAAAAGCTTTATTGTTAACTTTTTGAATGTAAAACTTGAGTATTATTATTTATAATTTATTTTACAAGTTCCATGGTAATTGGGTATGTGGTGACCATCCTCGGTCTTATTCCGAGTCAAGGACCGAACTAAACCGAGTTCACTCGCTTAAGACACACAAGTGTGTTTTTAGCCACCAAAACTCATATTTTTCTTCAAGATTATATTTTAAATCAATTTTAGTTAGTTTCTCATACTTGGCATGTCGGTAACCAACTTGATCTTATAACAAGTTCGAACCGATAAGGTCGTATACTCGCTTAACGAACGTTAAGGTTCTTCACAATAGAACTACATACTTGGTTAAGTCTATTTTGATTTTATTGAGTTATCTCATAACATTTATTATCTTGGGAAGTTAACTGTGAGCTTGGTCAATTATCAAGTCTCGAACCGACAAACCCGAACACTCGTTTAAATCTCGTTTTGGGTATTCTTATAACCAAGGGTTTTGCAATATCGCATTTTAACCCACATTATTACTTAACATAGGTTGAGTAAAAAAGAAAAAAACTAATGAATTGAATACCGAGACCCGGTTTCGAGTAAACTTATTTTACAAAACTCGTTTCTTTAATTTATCAAATATTTATATTTTAAATCCTAAACTTTATTTATTTACTTTATTTGTCATGTATTTTATTTTAAACCCTTCCAAGACTACCTACTAACACAAGACCCGTTTAATATAGGTCTTGCTCGTTAAACCGATCTCTCCGATTATTCACGACACTATCTTTCAAGTTACTTGTTAATGTGAGTACTTTTTCATCCCCCGTTTTCCATCTTTCATTTTGGGGGTGGCATTGCATACTTATTCAAATTCAAATGATTTATACTTGAGTCTTAAACCACAACACGTATTGTATATGTTTACTTAAATAAATGCTCGATTTGGTGTTATATGCTTTACATAATTATGTGCAAATTCTTGAATGCTAAGGCGGGTAGCCTCTTGAATGCTAAGGCGGGTAGCCTCGTCAAAGTATGATCATACGTTAATTCCGAGTATATATGGTATCCCCATATAGAAAGGTGTCGTCAATGTATTCCTATTAACGATTTCATTATTGTCATCAATGTATTCTTATTGACGGTTTTATTATCTAAATTGTTGCTATTATTTATTGTTTTCATATACTAGTTGTGGATTTCATACTATATACTTATTGTCCAAAACTATGAAAATTGCTCACCAACCTTCGTGTTGACAAACTCTATTTTATGCAATGTTACAGGTTTGATGTTAGCTTGATTGGATTACTTGAAGAAACTTATTATCTTGGCTTTAGAATATTAGAAAATAAAAGAACAAGTTATTTGTTTATCTATCTATTTGGCATTTTGTATGTACAATTGTTGTGTTATTTATGATGATATGGATTTAAATGAGTTGTTTAAATATTGTAACCTTATAGTGTCATTGTGCAATGAGCAATCATGTCGCGCCTCGACGTTTCCGCCTTCATTGGTCGGGGTGTGACAAACATGAATACTTTGATATGATTAGGGGTGATAGTATTTTACCTAAATACCCAGTCCTAATTTAATAATATTGTTTCTTTCTCTTTCCTTATATTATATTTTTTATAGTGGTTTAATTACAACCACAAAATACCAAAATTGAAATGAAATGTGTGGTTAGAATGTGGTTTTTAAAGTTCTTAAAACTCAATAAGGTTCTCAAAATATACCTCTCGTATATATATATATAGGGGAGATTTCAAATGAGAACCCCTTTGAGTTTTAAGAACTCGAAAGAACTCAATGTAACGATTTTTTTTTCGAAATTTTTTTACACATGCGTAATATGTGTAGGTTACATACATGTAAAAAAATTACATAATTTTTTACGCACCGAGTCGACTTTTTACATATGTGTAACGGACGTAAAAGCTAGTGTAACCACTTACATCTTTATTCTCTCTCCTACTTTGACTTTTTTGCTAGATTTAATCTCAACCACATATTTCAATCCAATTAGTTAAATGTGTGGCCTAGAATTGAGTTATTAAGTTCTTAAAACTCACCATAATTCTCAAAATATCCCTCCCATATATATATATATATATATGATATTTATATGAAATACCGTGAGTCCATGTCTTCTTTGTTTAAGATCTAAGCAGGGATTTAATGTTACAAATATAATTTAAGATGTAAATTCGATATTAGTATGCAATACCGTTACGTCTTTGTTTAGGATGAATTGTTAAATCACAATGTTGACTATCATTAAAGCTAACAATGATGACGTCGATTTAAATGATCGGCCACACTTTGACTCATCATCACACTTTTGTCATGCTACAATGTCTCCAAAGACATTACATTGATCTCAAAATGAGACAGCTCAATTACTGTCAACAAAATCAGTGATACACCCGTCAGTGCCACGGATCAGTCCACCTCTGCATCCGCATCAATGGGCCTGCCACCACCGACGCCAAATCCAAGTTCAACGAGGCCAATGCAAGATCAACCAGGTAATCATCAGGTAATCAACTGCCTCTGACTCCCACATAGTGAAAGCACACAGCTCCCCATGTCCATCATCTGCCTCTTAACTTCATATACACTAAACCGTATCAACTAACATATATATATATATATTTTTTTCTGAAATGATGTTTTTAACTATGACCACACCGACCATCTTACAATATTTTACATTTGGTCCAAAATCCAAATGAATGGAGAATAAATGAAACGAACAATCTGTCCATGTCTGTAAAAATCTTTATGTTCTTTAAGGACTCTTCAATATAAAAACTTAGTTATTTATCCTGTGTTTAATATTACAGCCACTTTAATTATTGTTAGGCTTCTTTACAATTGGGTTTATGCTTATATATTGTGCTTTCAGTTGTATACACATAATGGCATAAAGTGCATAATTTATCTTGATATTTGTTCAATAACTCTTCAATATAAAAACTCAGTTATATATTCTGTGTTTAATATTTGTCACTTTCAAGTTTTTGAAAGTGAAAATGCTATTTTGACTTTTGAAAGTCAAACCTAGATTTTAGCATCATTCTTTAGGAATTTAGGATTATGCTTATGTCAATTGCTATTTTCTGTTTCACTAACGGTCACTAGCAGCTGCAATATTATTACAGATCCAACACCAAAGAAGCATATGTAACATGTGGCAGCATATTAGACTACTTTTGCCAGGACTTGCAAGTCTCTACGACTAATTTTGGAAATGACTACTACTTTTGGCAGGACTAATAAATATATGGAAGGGCTACATTACTATAATGTAGCACAAAGAACTTAGATATAGGTATTTTTGTGACCCCAGAAAGCCCTCATGGGCTTAGATGGAATGACTAGATAACCAAAAATGTGTAAGCCTTATATGTGTAAAATCGTTTATAATGATCACCAAAACACCCCGTGTTGCGGCGGGTCAATCTGCTAGTTAAATAACATATTCCAACGGTGATACTTTATTGATTATCCTTCATATTTATTTTTTAAAAATAAATTATGACTATGAAACGATATACTGTAATTCCATAATTAGTTGTTAATTGATCAATCGATTCCATGGATTTTTTTTTTCAAAATAGGAAAAATCTAGGTGAATAAATTGAGAGAGGAAATTTTTTATTGCATTTGTAGGTGAGATGCGGATATCAAAAGTTATTTTGGTGTTGTCAGATTTTTCCTGGTGACCTAAAGGTTTTGTCTGAGATTCACCATTTGAAATGGTAGAACCTATAAATTTGTCAGTTGAAATGACATATCTTGACACACACCCGTCAGTACGTACATTTCAGATATAATTACATCTTTTTTTTTGGGACAAGTTACTTCAAATGACGGATCAAACCTTTTGTGGCTTACGCCAATCCAAATAACATATCTCAAACAAAACTTCCATGTCACCAACTAGATCTGACAACACCATAACAACTTTTTAGATCCGTCATTTTACGGATAACATACAAACACAAAAAAATATTTCTCTCTCCTATAAACAATTTACCCACTTAGATGTTTTTTTTTCAGAGTTAAAATGTTCGCAGTCTGTGGACCACATCTGCAGACTTTTGTAGAAAAATATGTGAACCAAGCCTCTGCAGTTTGCAAGAAGAAGGCTGCTTATTTTTTAACATCTGTAGACAACTAAAATAAATTGGAGGTAGTAGACGGCGACGGTGGGTGCTGGTGGGTGGCGAACGGTGGGTGGTGATGATGGAATATAGGTGTTGGTAAATTGTGGTGTTTAACCTTTTGTAGACCTTGAATTTTCGTCCGGAGTGTTGTTTTAGCGTACTCGTTTTTTTAATTGGGTTAATACCTTGACTAGAGTTGGACCCAGCACCATGTTTGCGAATTCTAATTTTTATGTTTTGACTTTCTTATTATATCATGTTAAATGCATATCCAATTCCAGGTATGGGACCCTTCGGTACGATGGTCCTTTGTCTATTTCTTACTAACAAATCTTTATATCTTATTCGGTCAATGTTTTTAAAGCATCCACTAAAATTTCTAATTTCTTGAACTATTTTAAATTTTACGATTACTGATCTTTCATTAATATATATATATATATTGAAAAGAAGATTGAATCCCTCTTACAAAATTATTATTCAATTTACTATTCATTTTCTTAATATTTTATTAATTATTATAACCTCTAATTCACTAATCATAATTCCATAAATAAAAATAATAATTTTTATTTCCTTTATTATAATTTTTTTGTCAACTAATTAAAAGATTTAATAAACTATATTTTTAAAAACTAAGCTTGGACAAGTGTCGGCTTTACATATTTTATTTGTTGGTTAAATTATTTTCTTAAACTTTGCTTTCATATTTTTTATATTCCGTCTTTACAATGACCGAAATTTTTTTTCTGATTTAAAAATATCTCTTCGTCGCATTGTTTTATATCCGCGTTTCAACGTTTGATACCTAACTAGCCTTTAAAATATTTTTTTTTACTAATTTATGTTTACAAATTTGTGTTGGTATCGTTGATACTAACCGGATTTGTTTTGGTTCGCAACTATAACATGCCGGTCTTTGTGGTTTCACATATGACAATTTATTGTATTTTGGCATTGACGGGTTTATTTCTTTTTGTTTAGTTCCGATGTCATAATTTGATACAGACTGACTTCGCGTCGACTTCCAGCGAGTTTATGGTTTAATGTTTTTACTTATGTGTAAGGCCCCGAACCCGGTAGCCTTACTTTAGCATCGGATTTACTCATAAACACAGTTCTTACAAATCAGAGTTCATTAAAACTTTCGCGGAATATAAAAACTTTCATAAAACATTTCATAACAAAACACGTCTTGTCTTAAAACATCATTTTGTCTTTCAAAATAAACGAAACATTAAACTTAAACGTCTTGAGTCTTCCGATGCCAGCCTCTTAATCAGTGCCACATGTCTCCTCAAGCGAGCTGCCTCATCCTACTTACCTGCGTGCATACTAAAAGTCAGCTATGCTGAGTGAGTTCTAGTTAATCATACACTATACAATACACATAAACTTATATTCTTTCATTCATACTTTCATACTTTCATACTTTCTTTACATACATAATCATACGTTTTAAAGAGCCTTTCGCCCTATAACCTCACAGATATTATAAGGGTCTGGTCCCTAACATCACAGATATTATAAGGGTCTGGTCCTAACATCACAGATATTATTAGGGTCTGGTCCCTCTTCGTTACCATACAACCATACATCATACCTCGAGTATTATTAGGGCTCGGTACCCTTTTCGTAACCATACAACCATACAACCATCATTTCCTTCTTTTATTAATTTTATCGCATTCATACATATGAGCAAATACATTATACTTACCTTATACGTAACACTACAACCTGACAGTACGTGCAATATCCGAAGATCGTTCACGTACTGACAAGCAATCATTCATACATTTCACATCATTCATATAAGGCATACACTTATCACTTAGGGTAAGTGTATTAACAAACATATCGAGTATGCACACAGCCCCGAAAACATAACACAGAAGTGGGGCTAGAAACTCACCTGAACTCTGCTTCTTCCTCCGATAGTTGTAAATCCCTTCTTTAACTGAGCTCGGCTGACTGCATAAGTTACACGTATCAATACTCGCCTGATCTAATCTGGTGGCCTAGTATTGGCTTACTTTTACTTATCGTTTTTAATCTATTTTCTAATCGAACTTGACTTTAGGCGAAGTTAAACCTTAGGCGAACTTAGCTTTAGGCGAAGTTAAACCTTAGGCGAACTTAGCTTTAGGCGAAGTTGTCATCAGGCGAACTTAGCTTTAGGTGAAGTTGTCATCAGGCGAACTTAGCTTTAGGCGAAGTTGTCATCAGGCGAACTTAGCTTTGCAGGCGAAGTTCATCAGGCGAACTTAGCTTGCAGGCGAAGTTCATCAGCTGCAGGTACTGTTCGCTCTTAAATCCTTCGTTTCTTAACCAAATAACTCGATTTAGGTATCCACGGAATCGTCTGACCAGCGCCTACAAACCCCAACCATCAAATCGACCTAACATCGATGTTTAAAGGGTGCGATTTAGGCATATAGGTTACGGGTTCTTTTTATCAATCGATTAACCCATCAAATCATAACCATTTTCAGTAAGTTTAGCTTTGTTGGATTCGTTTTTACCATACAAACACAGATCTATCATTTCTATACTAATCCAAACCTAAACGAACAAGTTCTCGATATAAACGTACCGTAAATGAGTCGAACTACGAACACGAGCTGGTCTCGTTGCTTTGGTTCGTCACGACGATCTAGCACCAACAAGCTCGGGTCCTCGCCTTTGGATCTTGGTTCGGGTCGTGTGTGTTTTGGGTGTGTGTAGAGATATGGATAAATGGATGGAATGGAAAGGATTGGGGTTTAAGGGGGTATTTATACTCTCTTAAGCCCATGGACCGAAGGCCCATATTTCCTTTTGGTCCATATCTAATCCCATCTAATTATCCTACTAAGTCTTCATATTTAGCTATTATTATCGTTCCACTAACTCGTTTATTTCACCCGACAAAATAATATATTAAATATTACTTTAGAAATTTCGGGATGTTACATTATGTTTTTTGTTCGATTTAATAGTCCCGTCGCGAAGCGCAGGGTCCTAAATTCTAGTTTTCATTAAAACTAACTCCGTCTTATTAACAACGTTAGAGTTCTTTTGTTAAGCAGAGAGATATTTTAGTCTTTTAATCTTTTCAAATAACAATTTTTTTATGAAATGATGATGGTTAGAAAAGGCTAACCAAGCATCTAAAACACTACAAGAAGGGGGTTCTTAGGCCACTCGACCTAGGATAAATGTTTGAGTCAAACGTAAGGGCCGTATTTAAGTCGTTTGTTTGATAACAACTTCATTCCGAGTCTTCCAAATCACCCACAAAAAAGTATAAATAATACCTTCCACCATTTCATTTTTTAGTTTGGACAATTCTAGCAAGTTTATTCAGGTTACCATAATGATCAGCCTCATCACAGTGGGGTCTTCTATATTTAGCCATACCATAATCGATCTCCAAGCACGAAACGCGATATGATATGGCAGATACCAAGCAAGTGTTCCATAGTTTTTATATCATTAGAACCAAACGCACACATGAAGAATGGTATATCAATACGTTTATTGCAAAGATTCGCCTGAGTCAACAAACGTGAAAATGTTGATCTTCTTAGGTACTCTTTGGCCAAATGGGTCGGATGACATGCATCTAGGAGGATCTTATTTTTGATAGCTTTTATCACTCGTTTACACAAAAATCGTTTTGATACCAATCCTGCCTATCACTTTTGGACCACGACCAGATTAGCGTGTTTTCTTGGTTTCATAGCATTACTATTACTATTACTAATTAACGTCTTTACAACCAAAAAAAAATTCAAAACCCTTGCGTTGCCGTGGCAAACTGACACTAATTTGGTAGGTATCGACGGTATCGACACTAAATCATAAACATAATTTTGTAAGCAAAAAATAATATGAAAAAAAATCACATAAAATAAGAAAGAAAACAAACGGATTGGCGTCGCGCATCACATGCCACCACGTGACAATAAATGTTAACAAATAGACAAAAATCATTGTATTGAGTACTCATAAGGATTTTTTGAGAAAAATGACATTTTGAACTTAGAAGAAAGTAACAACAACATCGATCATACTTAGTGGAAGACTTTTCAAATATTTGGATTTGTAGCAAATATGGATTGAAGTAAAAATACAAATGAATTAGAATATTCAAATTTCAAACTATGGTATCGAGTCCAAATCAATTTGCATTTTGCAAGCATGTTAGGCACAATTAACATATGTGTAGAAATTACATCGATCACATTTTGAAGCATTTGGTGGCTGTGAAACAATTGAGTTTTATACACCGTTATGGTACCTGAAGAAAACATCATTCAAGAGATTAAAATCCTGAGGCTTCTATGGAAAAAAAATAGAGCCAAATTGAAGATTCATAGTTGGAGTTCTTGTACAAATTTAACATTACTTGTAAGTTGTAATAAGTTTCCGTTTTATGGGTTCATACCACCTCGTTAGGGCCTAGTTTTCAATGATATTCCCCTTGCCGTTAAAAAATTTAATCATGTTTATTACGAGAGTCAAAGAGGTAATGTATTATTAGGGTGTATTTTTATCATAATTAACGGATATAATTTGACTAAGTTTCCTTTGTAACTATCTCTATTCCACTTTTGTATAATAGGTACTCTCATAAACAATACCTTGCAAATTTATCAATTGAACTTTGGCCACTCGTCTTCAAGATTTCAAATTCCGACATTAGAGCTTGAAGTCTTGCTTCTCTGACCCAACCAACGTCACACCCCTACCAAAATCGACGGAACATATCTGGGCGTAACATATTGATCGGACAGTAGTTTAAAAAACATTAATTAAAGTGACAATAATTATTTAATTCATTAACATCAAAACAAGTACACAATTACAATAATCAAATCAAATACATATTTTGAAGAAATATCCTAAGGCCAACTAACTATTTTCGATCTTGATTACATCAAAGACTTGAATAAATATCCTAAAAATAGAGCATGCAATAATCACACATAAACATAAATTGAATTATGTTTTGAATAAATGTGGTAATAAAATTCAAATGATACATAAGGTATACATGCTACCCCCAAAATATATAAAAGATGAAAAAAAGGGGGTATGTAAACTCACATTGAATTACTTGGGTCGAAAGGTTAAGGTCTTGGTTAAGCGTGTGAATGTCCAATTTGTAAGCCCTAATAAATAAAAGTAATAAGGCTAGTTTTATTTTGTGTTTGACGAATAATTAATTATAAGGATTATAATGGTAAGATGATATGATAACTTGTACTTGAAAAAGGAAAAGAAAGATGAAAACATAATTAGGATAACTTGCTGTCAAAACATAGATAAATTATTAAAAAATATGAAACAATTCCCAAAAATTATAAAAAAACTCCAGTCAACTAAATCAATGTTTTAGGAACAACATGTATTTAGAAAGTTGTGTAACATTTCAGGTTTTATTGTATTCGTTTATCTTATTTTATCCGTGTTTGAACGTTATTCGGGTCCTAAACTCTATTAATATTTTGCATTTATGAATTATTAAGTTTCATTCTTAGCCCTTAATGTTTTATATATTGTTCATACATTTAAACATAACAAAACAAGTTCAACAATTAACCATTTAACAAACGTGAGGGACCATTCTTTTACAAACGGAAAACACCCCTCCATTGAACGCCGGAGCGCTGTGCGGCGGCCCTAGGCCCGTCGTCGCGCGACGCCTTGGGATACCTGCACAGTCAGTTCGTATTATATTGTTTCCTAAACTCGTTTAAGGCATAAAATCGCGTATTTTCGGCATATTAGAGAGAATTAAGGGCCAAGACATCTCCATATAACTAAGATACATGTTATAACTCGTTTCTTAACAATCAAGATCAAATCTTCTTGATTATTTCAGTGATTTCATCATTAAAACGTATATTATTGCTTAAACGGGTCAAAAAGTCCATAAATGGTTCGGTTTAGCTTTTTCAATATAAACAAGGCTTAAACCCTGCCACAAAACTTTACCTAAACCCTAATCATCATCCTCCAGCCGTCCATACTCTCTGCCTCTCTCAAATCTCTCGGTTTTTGGTGATTTGTTGAAGAACCGTTCAATAAACGGTTGACTTTGCAAGACTAAAGACCTTTGACTTGTTATATCTCATCATTCGTGCACTTTTCGGGTAAGTTGTAAACTGAGTTTTTGTTCATAAACATCTTCTAGTCGATAACCTTCAATCAATTTCTGAGATTGAAGGGTATTGACTGGTCAATTGCTTTAAAACCCGATGAAGGGTAAAACAGTCAACATCTTTGACTTCTTGTTTTCTCATACTTCTGGTCGGATTCAATGTTCGATCCAGAAGACTTTTCTTCTCGTAATTAAATTTCAAGGGTTCTGACCAAAACCTGACTCTCGACTCGAAGTTCGGATTCTGGTCAGACTCGACTCGTTTAAACGTTAAAATCGCCATAACTCGAGTTATACTTATCCGTTTGGATTGATTCCAGCGGCATTAGATTCTCTTTTACTTATACTTTCATACTGTTAAGTTTCAGGTTCTGTTGGATATTCTCGTTCGGCGCGTTAATCGGAAGACTCTTCGTTTATTCTTTAATATATTATTAACTCGCTTGTTCTAAGGTGAGTTTTGTCATTCCCCCGTTTTCACATATTTTCAAACTTTTTGGGGGCATATACGTACTTAAAGTATTTCGTATTACATATATCTTAATCATTAGCAAACGTTGTATTGTGTGTGAATTGCTAGGCATATTTGCTATTTGACTACTTGTTTAATTTACGCATTCGGAGAGGTCCACCATATTCTCATTATAGTATGATCATACGACCGTCTTGTTTTAACCGGAGCCCGATTCGCTTGGTAATGGTTCACTTGACACCTAATTGCTCATTGGTTTAGTTATATTTGCCGCTTTACTTACGTTTTGCTACTTTTCATATTATTATGCATCATTGCAAAATTAATGGCATGCTCACTCAACCTATGTGTTGACAAACCTATTTATTTTCTACGTATATGTAGGTTATCGTTTGATTTGAAGATTGGAAGTATTGGATTGCTAAATGAGACCATAGGATTTTAAGAATAATTTAATTTAAGTATTTGGATTATTTTCTATTCTTGTTATGATATATTGTTTGGATTATTTGGTTATTTATTGATATTGTGATTGGAATTTAATGAATTTAATTATTAGATATTGTCACAATTATTGCATGATAGTTACCTCGAGCTATGAGCAATCATGCTCATGCCACGACATTTTCACCTTAGGTTGGGGTGTGACAAGTTGGGTCAGATTCAGACCCGAGATTGACTAACACAAGCCATTCATCTAAAAGCGTACAGATCTGCGCACTAATTTTAGTTTGACCGCTATGGAGTCATAAAAATGAATTAAAATGCAAATAAAATGTCATTATAACCACAACTCAATGAATTTAGTCATAAGCTTTGGTCTCGCACCACTTCAATTTATTATGACAAAGTTATGGCTCAATCTTTGTTGTCCAAGAATTCTGTCAATTCTGAGTCATTACAATTAGTAATGTCCTTTGCACTTTGAAATGGTTTTTGATGGAAATAAATTATAAGCCATTTGATAGGGTGAAGGATACATCATATAAAGAATATGTATCATCAAACCCTTATGGTTATTGTATCAAAAAAAATCAAATTAAAACATAAAGTTACAAGAAATGTAAGAACTTTGGTTAAGGTGTCACCTTCCAACCTTTAGTTCTTTGTCTCCTCCACAACACACACCATGGTGTATAAATTATGTGGGATTCTTGAAATGAATATATGATGGCTTTGCAACCATGTAAATGAAGAAGATGAACAAGAATAAAAGAAACCTCAAAGATAGTACAACTACTGTTACATAACAACTTCATTACCTTAATTTTTGACAAAATAGTAACAATAAGAAAAATGAAGAAGATGGAGATGAGAGAGGAGAGAGCAGAAGATAAATTCTTCTTTAAATTTTAAAAAAGAATAATAATGGCATAAAAGAAAAAGAGGGAATGATAGTCTCATATAAATAACAAGATTTAGAGGGGCTAACTTAGAAAAGTTTGTTTTGAAAAAGGTTGTAAAACTTAGAGAAGGGGAAAGGGGGTGGGGTGAACGGTTTTGAGTTAGATTATATTGTATTTTTAACATATGGGAAGAAACATTTGCTACAATAATTAGTTAGATATAGTACTTAGGCTAGTTACATGTTTAAAGGTTCATGTAAAAATTTATTATATTATAAAATGAAGGAAACACACTTATGATATAACTTTAATATCAATGAGCAATAACATGATTAAAACATAAGCATCCAACATTTCATTGATTAAAAAGGTTTCTAATCACATCGAAAACTACAACTGGGTGGGTTTCGGGTTTGTTCGGGCTAACGTATCTATCGAGATTACTTTGTTTAACGACGCTTTATTTCCCATTCATACTCTTCGATTATTATATAAATTCATCCCCTTTATTATAAAAGATCTGGTTATCCACACATCTTTGACTTATCCACACACCCTTTCACGTGGGGTTCCATACGATCGTGTAGCCCCTATGTAGGGTGTGTGAGTTTTGAGAGGGTGTACGAATATCATATCACATTATAAATATGTTCATTTCCTTTAATATATATATATATATATACACACACATATATATATCTTCTTTACCGGATCAGTTATCTTTAAAAAGTATCGGGACATACGAATGTGACGAGTTTGGTTTATTTTGTTAGATCATATTTGGATAAGTTAGGGGAAAAGACCAAATCAGCTCTTGGGCTTGGCTAGATTAGGCTCATCGGGTTATAATAGCCTTTGGATCCAAATGGATCACATGGCCTAAACAAATCGCATGGCCCAAACGAATCACATGGATCCAATTCCAATCGCACTCCATTCCATTCGCGTCGCATAGGCAAAAATGTTGGCGGGAACCGGGATTTGAACCCGGGACCCTCCATTCATTCCACAACAGGCCTACCATGCTGCCAAGGCAGCTGGATGTGTTAATCTTATGAATCCCATTCTTTATATACAATTACTCCTTTACCACCACCATTCAATCCCTTTCTTTCTTTCTTTCTTTCTTTCTTTCTTTCTCTTCTTCTTTGTTTTCTCGTTGCATTCACTATTATTATTATTATTATTATTGGACTTTTACAAATTTCTTCTTACTTAACACCCTTAATTACATATTTCCCCACACCTAAACAATCAATTACATATTTCCCCTTTTCATATCAAATTACCAAGTTACCCATATGTCTTACCATTAATAAATTAATTAAAAGATAAAGCTATATTAATAATTATAGAGTTAAACCCACACCATCTTACCATTAATAAATTAATTAAAAGATAAAGCTATATTAATAATTATAGAGTTAAACCCACACCATCAAATCATCTTCTCCAACCTACTTCCGACAAGCTTCTGACCATCTCATCACCGCCATAAATGACTACCACCACTTTTTTCCTCTGAATACCGCCGTCTCATGTACATTTTTTTTATTATACCTGAGTTGTTTTTATTGGCAAAAAAAAAAGTGTAAATCCAGAACTTTTTTTTATTGACTATTGATTAAAAAGTTCGATGCCAATTGGTTTATTAGTATTCGATATGTTCGTCTTTACATCAACTCGGTTTGGATAGAACTTTAGGAGATATGTAATTGATGTTTTAAGGAATGAGATATATGTAAATACTTTTTTAATTATACCATTAAGGGTAAAACAGTCATTGAATTAATTAATTTTAATGAAATGGAGAGATATGTAATATATGTGGTTAAGGAAGGAAAAATATGTAATTGATTTTTAAGGGATGAGTAAATATGTAATAAGGTAACTTAGCAAGCGAATATATGTAAATGCCCTTATTATTATTATGAAGAGCATGCTGTGTGCTGCTACTTCATCATATTATTATTACTATAGTTTATTATTACTATTACTATTACTATTATTATTATTATTATTACTTTCAACCAAGATCTAGCTCGTTTCGAATAAAGTTTGGACATTTATCGATTTTTAAGACCCGATTTCCCTAGATCTAGAAATAATAAACGAGCCGAACATAATTGAACAAGCTTTTATCTTAAAACGTACCTAGGATCGATTTAGATCTTGAACGATTTTGTTCATTTGGTAACGATGGAACATGAATCTGTCTTAGTTTCGCTCGGATTTGGATCCGAGAATTAGGAGGAGTGTTTGTGTGTGTGTTGGTAAAAATAGAAAGTGTGAGATCTAGGGTTTTGGAAAGTTTTAAGGCGTATTTATACCATAAGCTCATGGACCCTAGACCTAAAACACTCCTTAGTCCATATTTTATTCTAAGTCCTTTGTTAAAAACCTACCATCCTTTATATTATTTTATTATTTATTATACGACAATTAAATAACAAAATTTATTTAATCATTTCTTTATTCATTGTTTCTAAAATGTCTGATGTTACAGAAAAGACAGACTTGACTTGTGATGCATGTGATGTGATTATGAGTAGGTAGGAGGGAATACACTTTTGTCTCCAAATGAAAAATGAGGAAAGCCTTATATGCTACATATTGGCTTATGTGAAGCATATTACGGGAGATTAGACTTGTAGGACTCATTCATTTTATATCTGGATAGCTAATATGAAGCATATTGAAAGATGGGAAAATAGATAAGTGAGTGTGTAAATATAAAAACCCTTTATAAATTATATTATTTATACATATGGATGAAACAGTAGATACTTTTCCACTGCTGAAGTCACACTACCCACTAGTAGTGCACTAACAGCGTCATCCATGATCCATCAATATTAATTAAAGAAATATATATTGTGGCTTCCTCATTTTAACAACTCGTTAGTAGCAACTGACATCAGCTCTTCCTCAACTGACGAAAGACCAACTAACACATCTTCTCCACAGTCCACACTATGACACTACATCTACATATTACATCGCACCACATGTACCTTTATCATCCAATTCAATCACTTATACTAAATGAAGAAATCAAACACGAACACACAAGATAATTAAATGAAAGCCCACTAGATTGATTTTAAAATATATTACGTACAGTAAAAACCCAAATTTCTAATTGTGTGCTCACCTAATAAAAACCCTAAAACTTTCTGTTTATAGCCTAATACATAATTAGGCTAATTACATTTAAGTACCTAATGTTTGACTAAAACATGAACAATATTTGTCATGATAAAATATACAAAAGATATATGACCGGAATAAATCGACGTTGATAACTTGAACTTCTCAGTTAAACCTGCATCCGAACAATCATTTTTTGACTTGATGAGGATGACTTTAACTTGATTATATTACTAACAGACTACAACTTTAAACCCAATAATCTCCTCCTTAAACTAATGTTATCAACATCTTGTATCATTTTCAGACCCTTATCAACAACATGAATCATCCGACACTCCAATCAAACAGTGATCTTCAATTTTGCAAGCCTATGCCTCGATTTCAAGACTCAACATCGTCCCTTCTTGAAAACTCACCTAACTGGTCAGATGATTGGGAATTAACCAAAGGTGTTAATACCATAATCAATTGTGCAAATATGTGTCTTCATGTTCTCTTCGTGCCCCAACTTCAACCAATGAAGTACCAAATGACCGGAATTGAAGGATAAGCAATGCAGGATGTGCGTCTTCAATTTAAAAGGTAAGTAGCTTGAACTTAATGT
Source organism: Bidens hawaiensis (assembly GCF_021521415.1). Lineage (NCBI taxonomy): Eukaryota > Viridiplantae > Streptophyta > Magnoliopsida > Asterales > Asteraceae > Bidens > Bidens hawaiensis. The sequence goes on from NW_027492511.1 coordinate 384,713, forward strand.
AAGTTAGTAAGTTACCATTTGACAAAGTTGGTATAGGCGCAAGATGGGTATTTAGAAACACATGAGAAGCCTTATTATGAAAAACAAGCCAACTTAAGAGGAATGCAAGAAGCTATAAGAATGTTGTTGATAAGAGGAATGCATTGACTATGATGAAACTATTACTCATATAGCCATACTAGAAGCTATAAGAATCTTTCTATCCTTTGTTATTTCTCATAATTTCAAAGTTTTACCAAATGTATGTTAAATATTGTAAAATCAAAGAGAAATATAATAATATATGTTTGTCAACCACCTGGTTTGGAGTCTACCCTGAGTATGTGTTCAAAGTTAAAACACTTATGGGCTTGAAGAGACACTTAGGGTCCGGTATGACAATTTATTCTCATTTCATGACAATTTATTCTCATTTCTACTCTCAAATGCTTTACAAGAGGTTAGAGCAATCATATTTGTCATTCGATTTCCTTTTGTATTTGTTAGGATTGTTATGGTGATTGTACTTCTCGTGTATGTGCTTTATAATTGCTTATATATTCAAACTGTTAAAATATATAATACATAAAACAAAGCTTTCTTTTGTTAAGTTTCCATGTTATTGTTGACATACATCTTTATTATTGTAAATTGTTGTTTTGTTTTGATTCTTCGACTTTGGTGACTTTGAAATACATTTATATATGTTCTAGAAATTCCTCTCCAATACTTTTAACACTTACTTTATATTAGTTTTGACAAACAAGCATAACTTGTACAAATTACAAACAGGTTACACAATACATTAATCATTAAAATAGGTAGCACATAAAGATAAACCAACCCTTTGATACAACATGAATAAAATCTTGCCCTCTCAATTCTTTATTTAATTTCTTACTCACCCCTAGAGGCTGAAAAGAGAGTGCTTGCACACAATAACACACTCACAAACCCTTATATCATTGCAGAAACATCACTTCTAGGCTCTAGCAACAGCTTTTGCACATAGAGGTTTCTTCATTTCACAAGAGAGTTTCAGCACCTCACTTAGGTCAACAGGGTGAGCCATGTCTGGAACCCACTCAAAGTTGTAAACCAACTTCGCCACCCACTGACTAACCGTAACCATACCAAGGTTCATACCGGGGCAAACCCTACGACCTGCTCCAAATGGTGCAAGCCTAAGATCCCCACCCCTTACATCCAAACTAGAGCCACCTGCAGACGGCATGAACCTATCTGGATCAAACACAAAAGGGCATTCCCATATGTCAGGGTTGTGTGTGATGGCCCACATGTTGACAATGGCAGTCGTGTTGGATGGGATAACCATGCCATTGGTGAGATGGACATCTGATGTTGAAAGACGAGCCCATGATAAGAGTGGGCCTGGTGGGTGGACACGAAGGGTTTCTTTGATAACAGCTTGAAGATAAGGTAGTTTGGTTATTTCCGCATCGTCAAGGTTCTTGTTGTCCATAACATGAGTGTCAAGTTCAAATCGAAGCTTGGATTGGATACCTTGATTTAGCACTAGTTCAGCCATGACCCATTCGACGAGAAGAGCTATTGTATCGGTGCCACGAAATACCATTTCCTATAAATATACATGTAAGAAGAATATAAATTAATGATGTCAATTCATGTAACTTGTATCAGGTAATACGAATGTGCTACAAATATTGGGTTATATTTGATTAATTAGGTTAATTAGTGAAGATGTATTACATAAAAATTATCTTAATAAGAAACGAGACCATGTAAATAGCATATTGTGTCAGAAAAATGACTTTTAGGAAAAGGTATGTTAGGAAACTAGTGAAATCAATATTCAAAATTCACAAATGCTTAATTCACTACACCACCTTTTGATTGGTTAAACCGAAGAATTTTAAAATGAAAGGTTTTAACATACAGAAAAGTTAAAATAAAGAAATTGACTCTTACACGCTAAATCTTCAACTTTTTCAATATTTGGTCGGTAAAATGAATCTTGGGATCATTACTTTATTAGATACACTAACAACTACTAAGGTCCACGTTATAATTAAAAATGTCTTTGTCGAAGGACATTCCCTTGATGCTTGTCAAAGTATAATTACTTTTAAGGATAGAAGAACACGTATATGGCTTAAAATAGTTTTTACTGTTTTTGTAATCTCCAAGGAAAAAGAAACAAATATAAACTATTAGCTAAATTATTGCAACCAACGTATTACTATATACAACATTACACGTGTCTTGCTACTAGTCATATTGGTGATATGTCTTAACTTATTTTGCCTGTCACCATCATGATTCTCGTTAAAATACCGGTGTTAATCGTTATGTTTCAATTATTTTAAGTAAGGTCATCATCTCTTCTGCTTACTTTATACATGTAGTTCAAAGGAGTTACATGTGATACAGATAAAGGCTATATAACAACATATATAAAAGGAAGGATGTCACTAACCCATAAGATGGCCACCATATCATCCTCACTAAGCATCTCTTCGTCACTTAAAGAGAGCAACACATCAACGAAGTCGTAATCTTCACTGCGATTGAGTTTGTGTTCATCGATTATCTTTTTAACAAATTTATGGACTCGAGGGACAAGAGCGACGCATCTTTCTTTAACGCGAAAAGGGTCATAAAAGTAGTTAAACCATGACAAATGATCAGACCAGTTGAATGCCCCTAAAAGCTCAAACCCTTCTCTCACCATCTTTTGAAGTTCCATATATTCATGAACATTCCCATTTTTGTTGTAACTTTTACCAAAAACAATTTCCATTATATTGTTCAAAGAAGCACTTTGCAAGTGCTTTCTTAGTACAACAAAACCAAGCAAGGATTGTTCCTTAATGATGTTATTTAACATAGAAGTACATATATCCCCACGTGCATGTTCGTGTGCGGAAATATGCCTAGGAGCAAAGAGATGAGATGAGCCAATTCTTCTCAATAGTCTCCAATAGGGTCCATTTGATGCAAAACCGATAGCTCGGTTAAACATTAACAGTCTAGCTGACTGTTTGATAGGACGGTTTGCAAAGTGTTGGGAGGTTAAGATTTCACGAGCCGTTTGTGGGTCCGAGGCAACCACGGTAGGGGTTGAGCCAACACTTATAGCCATGAGTTGGGTGGCTGCTTGGCTAGAGCGAGCCATGCATGCAAGGGTGCGGTGAGGTAAATCATGAACCAAACATAGCAAGCTTCCAAAGACTGGAAGCTCTAGAGGGCTTGGAATGGAAACACGTCCCATACAGTTACGTTTGTTTTTCCAAGCCGGCCCTCCATGACATGATAACGTCCATGTCACAGCCGCAAGAGCTGCAAAAGTTATGACACCATAAAATAATACAAAAGTGATGTTCACAGTATATGTTTCAACAAAGGCAGGGTAAGTATTCAACCACCAATTGATCATGTCTTCATGATATGAGCTTATTATTGTTGCCATAGCGTGTGTGGAAGTTGAGTAGCTTTGGTGTGGAATAACGGTTGACAGAATTATGGTTGTTTAAATAGGTAACATGTTGTGAAATAGGAAGCAATCGATTGGTTTGAAAAGTATAAGATTTCCTAGGTTATCTAAAAAGTGGTAACATCTATGTGCTTTCGTGGTTTACTTTTTCTGAAAGTCGTGTACCAATGAATTTCGGATCCAGTCAAAACCTTGATTTCAATGCCACGTAAACTATTTTTTAAAGGTAAATTAGGTATTATATATTAGCACACAGATTTTATTAACCAAACAAATATATATGTAGTGGTCTTGAAAAAAACAAATACGGTAAAACTTAATCAGAGTAATAAAAAAGCCGAAAACGAAACACGTACGATGTCAACCTCAAAAAAAAAAATAGAGAGAATAATAATAATAACAACAACAACGCATTCAAACCCTTCTCTTATTTTCAAATCTAAAATTACAGTAAAAAATATTACATTTTTACTCTCACTTTTAATTAAATAATATTTTTTTCATACTTTTATTATTGTATTTTCTCTCTCATTCACGCACAACCACTTTCAACAAATATTAAAAAATTATATAGGTGAACGGTAGTTTTTCAAATTTACAAAAAAATCACTGCATTTCTCTCTCTTTAACTCACAACACCCTAAACTACTCTCTATATTATAAAAACGTTATTCATTGAATATGGTGGATAGGATGTGAATGTTCTAACTATAAGTAAAATAATTAAAGTGTAATAAGAAGAATGCATAAGCTGTCAATAGGCCTGTAAACGAATCGAACATTCGGTGAACTGTTAGTGAACCGTTCGGTGAGAAATTCGTTTATGTTCGTTTATTTAATAAACGAACGAGCATGAACAAAAATTTGTGTTCGTTTAATTGAACGAACGAACATGAGCACATGTTTCATTCGTTCATGAGCGTTCGTTTATGTTCGTTTGTGTCTATTTATTTATGTTCGATTATGTATTAGTAGAAAATAAATAAATATTATCTGGATAGGTCATCTGATTACAAATTTTATATTTGTTAATTCTATTCATTTAAGTGTTTTCATTTAAGTTCGTTTATGCTTGTTTATGTTTATTTACATTTGTTCATTTATATTCATTTATCTTTGTTCAGTCATGCTTGTTTAGATTTTAAACAAACGAGCACAAATAACCATTTTTAAATAAACGAACATGAACATAAATATTTGTTCGATTTAGTACCCATGCACTTTTAAAGTTAATGAATGAACACGAGCACGCCATTGTTTGTGTTCGTTCGATTTATTTACAGGCTTTTATTATTTACATTGAATACATCGGTCTCAATCTCTAGGCTCTATCGATTTAATTTGTGTTCGTGAACACATTAATTTCCTTAATGAACGAACACGAACATAAAATCTCATTCGGTAAGTGTTCGTGAACCATTCGTGAACACATTATTTTCTTAACGAACAAATATGAACAAAGGCTTGTTTGTGCTCGTTCAGTTCATTTACAACCCTAGCTGTCAATGGGATATCTTTACCGACGAAAATAGTATGACAAGTGATAGAGTATCATGAAGTTTGATTTGATGATCGTTAACATCTCTAAATCTCATGTACACCTTGCGTAGTTTATGTATGGTGTTTTTCATACAATACAAAATTATATAAACAAATTCAAATGTTTAGAGCATTCTCGACAGCTTCTATATCTTTATCTCTATAATTACAATAAAAAACTATATTTTCTCTCTCATATATAATTAAATAATATTTTTTATATCTTTATCGTTATCTTTTCTCTCATCTTCACTCATAACCATTTTCAAATATATTAAAAAATAAATAGATTATGAATAATGTTCCTCTAAATTTACTCATCTTTTTAAAATGTTCTCTCTCCTTCACTGACAACCACTTACAACTCTCTAAATTAATTTAGAGATTTCTCTACATAATTATGCTGAAAATGGTTATATAATTTGTAACAACTAAATAGTATGCAATTAATAAAGTATATTATAAAATGGACCCATCAAAGGGTCAAACACAATCCAGTTAACTATATTGTCGAAAACTTAAACTCGCCAACGAGCAAGAAAGAGAAGGTAGTCTTCGATTTTCAGGCAACGTGAGAGAGAGGTCTTGTCTTGGACCTATAAGGAACCGTTTTCATACACGAGCATATGATGATAGTGAAAGTGATGTTGATTAGGTTAAGTGAGTTTTTTCCTTTTCTTTTTCTTCTTCTTCATATGTAAACAGGATACAGATATATGTCCGTTCGTGTAAATAATTATGTTTTTTCCTTTTAATTTGTCAAGAATTAAGCACTTGCAGTGTGTTGGATGTTTCTTTTCTTAAGTTTTGTTCTAAATGATTATGTTTTCTTTAATTTTGGAAGTTTTTATTTGATCTCATGATATACTATTGAAAAGGTTTAAAATACTTAAGCGTTTTCATTTGATAATCAAATTAACACTTGGTTTTTATTTTAATCTCGTTTTCGTTAATTGTGCGTGTTCACATATGCATTGAGTTGGGGAAGTTTGGGCACATATCTCCATGGAGAGGCACTAACAATAGCTGCCCTTACGTTTAGGAATAATATCTAGATCACAAAATGTAATGGTACGTGCCACCTCGTTTTACTTTCACACATTAATCGAAATACTTATAAAAACGATACTTTGAATACAACACAACAAAAGTTTTCACTTGATTCAAAAATATTGTAATTAACTAAAACTTTATCACCGTGTCCGTTTCGAGATTGAAACCATTGTGTATAATTATCTTAGTTTTTTTATTGAGTAGATTCTTAATCCCGTTTATTATGCAAACCAAATTTTTAACACCTCACCCTTGAACCGGATGGCGTGCCACTCTTATAAAGCTAAAGACAACTAATGCTCATAGGAATTAGTTTCAAACTTAGATTTCATTTTTCGTTAAGTTACATTGTATTACAACCTTTGATGATCCATAGTTTAGGTAACCTAAAACTCAAAGCTTAATAGTATTTGATGATTGAACTGTGTCCTCTTCAATATTTTTAAGAGAGCCCTTTTGTAATAGGTCGGATAAAAAGGATGTGAATTAGGACTCTCGGGGTGTCCCTTTTGACTATTCTAGTACACTTGAACTTTACTAATCCTATAATATCACCCTATCTTAGTTGGCACAACTCCTTTTAAGTACCCTAAACAAATATTTTTTAATAAAACATAAATGATATTGTTAAAACAAAAATAAAAATAATCCTTCAATAAAAAAAGTTACATAATTCAAATTAAAATAAAACGTTACATAATAAAATATTATTATTTAAATAATAGAGTTGTTAGTATCGCGAACCGGCTCGAACACAATTAGTAAAGCTCGGACTGTTTTTAAACAAATTTATTTTTAGGTTGTGACATGAATTCAAACACGTTTAAATATGACTAGATTGTAGCTTTTAAAATGAGGATCATGAGCGTTCCGGACACCCATAAGATAAAGGATTATTGGATTTTAATAATCTTCATTGAACGGTATTGGCTGATAACAATCCCTATTCATTGTATCGCTCCTGGTGGTCCCAAATTTAAAAAGGTTGGGTCCCAATGGTTTCCATTAAAAAGGACTTAATGGCGTTATATTTTTTCCTAATATTAAACTAATGTTTTAGGGTTTTTGATCAGAAGAAGGATACGAGTCTATTAATGAAAAATTAGCTCGAAACGGTGATCCCACTTCTGATCAAAGCCATAAAACATTAATTTGAAATTCAGAAAAAAGTATAACGTCGTTAGGTCTTTTTTAACGGGGGACCATTGGGGGCCAATTTTTTTAAATTTGGGATTGACAGTGGCAATAAAATAAATAGGGATTATTATCGGCCAATACCTTTTAATTAGAGGTGAACAAGAAACAGTTCATAACCACCTGAACCAAGGAACAGGTGCCTTAGACCGCTAACGTGTGATTCCTTACGGTTCCTGGTATTTGCATTAAACGGTTCCCGGTAAGACCGACAATTCTAGACGTGGAACCAAAGAACCGGAATATTAAAAACTTTTTAAATAAATTTACCAATTCACAATTTTTACATGGTAACTTATAAGTCGACATTCATTCAACCATTCTTTAATTCAAATATTCTTTCTTTGTGTTAAATACCTAGCAGCCATGATCAATTTCTATTCAAACTTTCAAGGTACTTGAAGAGGTTGGGTCCTAAAACCCTAGCACGACCCAATACTTATTATGTTACGTTTTCTATTCGTTATATTATAATTGTTTACTAACCAAGGCCCGATGAGCCGGGGGTTGTAGAGGTAACCCCTAACTGGGTTTGGCTCACTAAGGTTAGGGTTTCATAATGGTGACCATGGAGCTCCTATATAAGGAGCCTTCATCTTTTATTTGAAGGGATCCCTGGGGGGACTCTTTTGGCCTCCACCACCTTTTGTGTCTGTAAAAAAGAGAAAACTCTTAGAAGTCACCTTCACTCCCCTGTCTTCCATGGCAAGTCACGAGCAACCGGAGAAGAAGATCAAGGTGTGACTTCGTTCGTTTTCAAAATCGGAGAACATCCGTTCAACCTGGGCGGGGTTGAATTCATGTTTCTTTAGTAATATAATAAAAAATAATATCTTCCTTTAATCTATCGTCACTAATGATTTGTTTACTTCACAATTAGGTTTTAAAAAGAAAAACTAAATTAATTTTACCGTAAAAGAAGACGCTATTATATAAACTTGTTTTGCAATTTGCAAAGTTTGCACAACCCATTTAATAAATAAACGACCAAAATGGTCCTGGCATAGAACCGATTAGCGAAAACCGACTTTACTGGAACCGAGCGGGTTTACCATAATAGGTTCCAATTCTAATTTTCAGTCATTTTCGATTTCGGTTCTGGTTCGATTCTCGCGGTTCTAAACCGTTGCACAGCCCTACATTTAATAGTAATTTTTAAAATCCAATAAACCTAAGATAAAAATGATGAAAGTGAGTTGCAATCCCTTGGCATACCCAATGGCTCCTTTACAAACTTCCACCCGGTGAACACAACCCGCAGCCCTTACCCGCGTCACAGGCAATGGTGTACCTGCGCCGTGACAACTGACAAGTACCCAGGAAGGATTTCGAGGTCTGTAACGTATTTGGGTTCATTTAAAACTTTTTGGTACGTGTCAGGTTCCGCGTCAAACCACACAATACCACAGCTAACCATCGTATATGATGGTTCAGTAAGTGTGACCGAACTGCAAAAGCGTGTCAGAAACAAGTAAAACTCCAACAAATAAATAAAAAAGACAGCCACTGCATTAACTTATACATTATCCATATCATCAAGTACAAGCTTGCAACATTATTCCACACTCCAAACATCTTTTCACACTCAACCATGGACACCAAACTTAATCACAACCTGACCCTAACCGACTCAACTCGGACTCACCGCCTCTCCACCTTTCTCAACCGAAATCTTAACCGCATCCAACACATACTGAGTCTTCCGACTTAGTGTCGGCCACATCTTCTCAACCACCCCGCCGTTCTTAACACCTTTAACCAACCTCGAAAACTCAGTAACCATACGCGCTTCCTGTGGAAGCTCAGTCATGACTGTATGCTGATTCGGTAGCGGGACCCACCCGGTCACCAATTCAGTGAACCCTGACTCGGTTGCGGTCAGAAACGAGGCTTGCTTCTCTTCAAACGGGATAACAAAGTCGTTTAAATGCAAACTACCTTTTGTTCCCGATGCTGCGATGGTCATTGTAAGATTTGCAAGAAACGAGCAGTGAAATGTTGCAACGCGCCCGTCCTCCCAGTGTAAGGCGGCCCCACATGAAATGATGACCCCGGCTTTGTTAAATATGGTTCCGGGCAGAGCGGTTACAGTTTTGGGCAGGTTGAAATAGTTGGCCCATAATATTGCACGGATGCAGTACCATCCTGCGTCTCCGAGTGCACCGAGAGCATCGAGATCGGGTTTCACACGGATGTCGTTTTCTAGAAAGTCTTGATCGGCAGCAAAGGTAAAGACTGCATTTATCTACAGTGATGTACACCACATGAGTTATATTGAATCATCTCAAACGGGACAAATAACCAAAGACCAAAGTAAGTATAAAGGAAGCAAGTCAATGAGTTGAAATCAGTAGATTGTTCGGTACCAGAAGGCTAGCCCATCTCAAACGGGCCAAATAAACAAAAGGAAACCATAGTTATCAAATGCGCTAGGCGCACTCAAGGCACATAGGCCTTGCCTGGGGCCTAGGCGCAAGGCGCAAAAAGAGCGAGGGCCCGAGAAAAAAAAAGCGCACAATGAAAAATGAGTCAAAGATATATTTATGTATTCCAGAACTTGTATCACATAGTTCCAATGCCAAAAATTATCCAATATCAAAAGTTCAAAACCTCAAAATTATCCAATACCAATAGCTAAAGTTACATCAACAACCAACATCAGACTACTAATTATGCTCTGCAATTTCTAGAACAAATAATAATATTCTAGATTAAAAAGCCCACCTTTAAATTTTAGTTTTAAAGCTTAAATCATATAATGGCAATTTAGCAAAGCAAGTTAAACTAAAAGAAACATGAGCATAATTATTAAATAATAACAAAATTACCTAAGCATTAATCATCCAGAATTGTCAAGGAGATTCGATTAAATTAAGTAAATTTGACTTTTTTAGGTAACTCTGTTAATGAAAAATAAAAAATAATCATAAAATATAAAAAAAATAAAAAAAACGGAAATTGCTCCTAGAATTGCGCCTTCCGTATTTAGAAGCGCTAAATCATCGCCTCACCTAAAAATAGCGCCTAGGCGCAGTAGGCGATCGCTTTTAATAACTATGAAGTAAACTAAAAGGAAATGGATCAAAAGGCCAAACGAGTGTTTGGCACTAGAAGTCTAAACATCTCAAGACTCAATGGGCCAAATGAACAACAATTAACTAATAAGTAATAAGAAAGGAAACGGGTCAAACAACTGTTTGGTTCTAAAATCCTAAATCATCTCAAACAGGCCAAATAAACAACCAGCTTAACAGGAAACAAGCAATAACGTCAAAGAATGTTTGGCACTAGAAGCTTAGATCATCTCAAACAGGCCAAATAAGCAAAATTAGTTTAAAAGGATACCGCTCAAAAGGGTCGTTTGACACTAGATGCCTAGATCATCTCAAACGAGTAAAAACAAACAAAATTAACTTAAAACGAAACAGGTCAAAAGGGTCAACTAACGTTTTGCACCTAAAGCCTAGATCGTTTCAAACGAGCCAAATAAACAAATTAACTAAAAAGGAAACGTGTCAAAACAGTCCACACTATATAAGCCATAGTTATCGACTTATCTCAAACGGGCCAAATAAACAAAATTTACTTAAAAGGAAACGGGTCGGTCAAAACGAATGTTTGGTACTAGAAGGCTAAATTATGTCAAGGGCTATATGCTTAAACAATTATACACATAAAAACTTATACTTGAACCAACCATAAACCAATTCACAAAACCCCCAATTAACATATTAATTACCGATTTCAATTCTCCGAATTTCGCAGGATCCAACAAAAACTCCTTCATCTTAGCCGTCCTGGGATTATGCATCCACATAGTGGAATCCATCAACTGGACCCCATTCACCTCACACGCCTCCACAATCTTATCGAACTCGCCGACATTCAATGCCACGGGTTTCTCAAGCAGAATATGTTTCTTCTTCTCGGCAGCAAGCACCGCCCACTTAATATGCAAACTGGTCGGTAACGGAACATAAACGGCGTCAACATCAGGGTCGTCCAAAACGGCATCGTAACTGCCGTAGATTTTAACGGATTGTGGGTAGTTGTTGGATGCGGCGAATCTGGTGGCTTTGTCGAGTGATCGGCTGCCGATGGCGTGGATAGTGGAGTTGGGTGAGAGGGTTATGGCTCGGGAGACCTTGCGGGCGATGTCGGCGCAGCCCAGGATGCCGAACCGGATTGGGGTTTCTTCAGCAGCCATTGTTGGTTGGTTTGGAGAGTGTGGAGTGAGTGAAGATGATTGTGAATGGTGATGGATAGGTGTCAATGTGTCACTCAATAGTTATTGCCACAATAATAATAATAATAATAATAATAATAATAATCAGTGTTGACGAAAGACTATCTGCACCTTCGTTTGTTAAGGTTTTCTGGTTTTATTAGAAATGTCCTCCTTTTGTTAGTCATTTGGATCACTGTTTCGAGATAAGTTTTACAGTAGTCGACTCCTATCATTTTTTCCGATCAAAAGCCCTAAGCATCGGTTTAAAATTCGGAAAAAAGAATTAACGGCGTTAAGTGTTTTTTAACGGAGGTTCATTGAGAAAAAAATAGTCGAAAGGTTGGACCGTTGGCGGGGATTTTTAAAGGTGAGACTATTATCAGCCAATACGCAAAACGTGGGATTATTTATTTCCAATTTTCCTTCTTATTTCTCCACAAAGTCAAGCAAATCAAGATTGTAAATCGCTTAGGTTTTCGATGACAACACAATTGTAGGATTCAAATTCACTCTAGAACTCAAAATCAAAAACCCCGAATTGAAAATCTAGGTTTCGACAGAGAAATTAAACAGTTGGATCCGATGAAAGCTTGAACTGAACCGTCGGATCCAAATGTTCATTATTACGTAGCCTAGAACATGAATCCATCAGATAGCTTTAAAAAACAATGGATTCACCAGAAAATTTGAATACGTGTCAACATCTAATAGGCAATGTTGTTGAAACCAGACCGGACCAGCCGATCGAACCGGTCCGACCGAGATTCGATCCATTGACCAGTCCGGTTCTATGTAGTTCGCTCGGTTCCTAGAGAACCGACCGGTACGACCGAAAAACCGGATCGGTTGAACCGATTTTACTATAATAGTTTTTTTTTGAAAAAATTATTTTTAGCCCTAACCATCATTTTTTTAGACAAAAGTTGTTCGGCTGGTCAAACCAGTTCGACCGGTTACCCGTCCGGGTTGCTAATAGGCTATATTAATCTGTCGAATCAGTTCTTGTTTCCATCAGATACATCAGAATTCCTTAGCTATTTTGGGGATTTGTTGAAAACCTGAGTTATTTCTGAAAAATATTGGTCAAACTAGGCTATTTGTGAATTTTTTTCTAAATAAAATAGTTGATTGTGTGATGTGCCCTCAAGGTTTTTTGAGTGTGTCTAGGTTTGGGACTTTGGTTATTAATGTTGTCAGTTTTAGCCTTTTAAGTTACTTGTTGATTGGTTTTGTATCTTTTTATAGTTTTCTTCTACTAACTATAAAACTATAGATTATTCACGTAGCATGTTCTTGTCATAACAAATTTAAAAAACTCGCAATTTTAAGAAAACTCTTCAAAAAAAAAAGTAACCGTCGGTATCATATCTGATTTATACATGGATAAGAAAATATAACCGTCGTTACAATATTAAATTCCAATATATTTGTTATTATAATAATCCTATTCATATAAAAAATCGAACAATTTTAACTTATTAACTATGAAAGAGAAAAGTTATACTCAGAGTTAGGAAAAAAAGTTAGTAATATTGGATTTATACGAAATGCATATTAGACCATTGAAGAAACACTAACCAGACCCCAGCCAGATTACTGGTAACCTGGGGGTTGGAGAGATGTTTCCCACGAGGGGTTAGACCCTTGGAAGATGGTTCTTCTGATAACCTGCAAAACAGACACCGTGAGCTCGTCACTGAGAAGGGGGGGGTTCCTCCTTGTGACCACCCTCCGGCGTGAGAATCAGACTAGATTGCTCTTTAAATATAAAAGTATATTAAGAGATTGCTAGAGCAGATATCAGGTATAATATGATGATAATGTAGTAAGATATGATCATACCATTTGTGGTATTTATAGCCGAAGGTAGGTTTCCAAGGGGTTTAGCCGGCCCAACACGCTACCAACTGTAACCTATGCACGTGCCCTGCCTGTGAGTGGTGGATAGGTAGCGGCTGACACAGAGCAGGCGTGTCGTGCACTCTTCCTCTTCTGCCAACTACAGGCTAGGCACGTGGTATGGCAGGAGTTGGTGGGTAGGCGGCGGCTATTGGTCACAGTGCTGTGGCGTGCTGTCTGCCATGCTGCTGTCAGTGAGCTGTCGCATTCTTGGTCAGATCTTTTGTCTGTACCTCGTCAGGTATCACACAAAAGATCCTCCATCATACGGACTGGCTCATTTAGGCGGGAGTTTTCCCCCTCCCGCCTTTGCTCATTCCTTCAGGTGACACTGGGGAGAGTTAAGTGCCTAGTGCGTGTAGCCATGCTGCGCGGGTGGCCTTCCCTCATGGCTTGTATCCGAGGCTGCGGGAACAGGCGGAGTCCTTCACCATGGGAGGCATTTCCTGCGGGACCAGCTTGCATACTGCGCGTAAGGACGTCACTTCTCTGAGCATGGTTGGTCCTGCGGATCCAGTTGGTCTCTGCGCAGACGTCCCTGTTTAAGGTGAGTCTTGCGGGTCCAACTGGGCTCTGCTGGGACCTACCTCTTCAAGTCCCCCAGTCCAATGTTCTTCTCATGCGTGTTTAATAAAGTGAGGTGAACTTTTGGACTTAAAAAGGGTTTTGAAAAGGGTTTTGTAAGGTTTTCCATGGGAAGTCCTTGTCACTTGCAGAAATGCCCGAGTTTCCTGCTTGGTCTTTGGGTATGATGCGGGTAGGTCTGTAACCTCCTCGCAGGTCAGGAGCATTGAGTCCCAGTTGTGTGGATTCTCCATGAGGTTTTGGTAGTTTTGAACATAGTGATCAATTATGTTAAAACCACCAATTCCATCCTGGAGCTTCAAACAACGTAGTTCTCGACGTTCCCGCTATGCGGGGATGTTATTTCCTTTTCCGCAAGCATTGCCCAGAAGATCCTTCTTGGTTTCAATTCCCAGCGGAGCGCTAGGTATGTGAAGGGTTTTGCCTTAACACTGTACCTGCGCTCGTCTTACGGTTACTTTACTTCCAAGGTATTCCTGGCGTCAATTCCCTGCGGGTGCTAGGTATGTGAAGGGTTTTGCCTTTACACTGTACCCGCACCTGTCTTATAGTTACTTGGTTGCCGAGGTACTTGGCTTCAATTCCCTGCGGGTGCTAGGTATGTGAAGGGTTTTGCCTTAACACTGTACCCGCATCCGTCTTATGGTTACTTGTTCGCCAAGGTTTTCTTGGCTTCAATTCCCTGCGGGTGCTAGGTATGTGAAGGGTTTTGCCTTAACACTGTACCCGCATCCGTCTTATGGTTACTTGTTCGCCAAGGTTTTCTTACTTTTTGAGGATAAGTTAACCTTTGAACGTGGTTGATAATAGGTGTGAAGTTTTGCTTCCTCTTTCGTGATAGCGCGGGTAGAACCGTCACTTGCACTTGGTAGGATGGCAAAACTTTTACCCATACCTGACCTGCGTGTAGGTTTCTCTTACCTTTTGAGGATAAGTTAACCTTTGAACGTGGTTGATAATAGGTGTGAAGTTTTGCTTCCCCTTTCGTGATTGTGCGGGTAAAACCGTCACTTGCACTTAGTAGGATGGCAAAACTTTACCCTTATCTGACCTGCGTGTAGGTTTCTCTTACCTTTTGAGGATAAGTTAACCTTTGAACGTGGTTGATAATAGGTGTGAAGTTTTGCTTCCCCTTTCGTGATTGTGCGGGTAAAACCGTCACTTGCACTTAGTAGGATGGCAAAACTTTACCCTTATCTGACCTGCGTGTAGGTTTTTCTCATCTTTTTAAGAATTTTGTTTTGAACCGTTCGACGCGCGGTTGTTGGTGCAGTTCCCTCGAATGATTCATGCGGGACAGACCGGCACTTTCATTTAATGGGATGAACTCCTTCAACTGACCTGCGTGAAGGTTTGCCACGTTATTGGGTTCGTGCGGGTAAGACCGCCTTCCCACGCAACGACTTCACGTAATGTGAATGTCGTCCAGTGTTGGATAGTTTTAACCGTTCGACGCGCGGTTGTTGACAGGTTATTATTCAGTTTCCTTAATGATTCATGCGGATAGACCGGCACTTTCATTTTTGGGTGCTGAACTTTTTCCCCTTCAACTGACCTGCGTGAAGGTTTGTCACGTTATTGGGTTCGTGCGGGTAGGACCGCCTTCCCATGCAATGACTTCACGTAATTATGCGGTGAAAACCGGCATATTAGTGTCCAGAAAAGTATAAATGTAAAATCATCAGCTTCGATGTTCTAGAGAGAATCATTTCCATTAGAAGTGGCTCTTGGCCTTTTCTTTACAAATTGGAATTGATTTACATGCAAACTGTGTAAATGAGCTCCCTTCCATGTTGTTGGGATGGGAGCGCCATCGAGCCGACACGCACCTGTTTCGGGATCTCGTTCTTTACGCAGCATGTAGTCTCTATTGAAGCTGATTTTTTATTCGTGTTTACCCCAGCCGTGGTTCCACACGCACCTGCCTGCCTGCTTAGCTTTTATTTCGCCACGAGGTGCGCGAGCGTCCCATCTCTGACGAATGTTTCGACCATGTCTTTTACGTCTATGCATTCTTCAGTGTTGTGGCCTTTTGTTCTGTGATAGTCACAGTACTTGCTCCGATCAGCATCGTGACGATGTCGGATTTCTGGAGGCTTTGGCCATGGGAGCTCTTCAGTAGCAAATATGTCAGTGACGCTTTTGGTAAGTGGCGTCCATCTGGGGTTCCGGTGCGGCTTTACATTATCCCTTTCACCCAATCGGTGCTGTAAGCCGGATGAGGTGTCAAAGTTTACCCTTGACTGCCAAATGCCTTGCTTCCGTTTTTTGTTCAATCGGGCGGTGAGGACGTTGTCCTCTCTCGTCCTCTGGGTGTAAAGGTTTGTGCTCTGCGGAAGGTCTCTACCCAGTTGCTTCTCCGTTTCCGCATAGCGTTTGGCTGCTGTCATGATGCCATCCCATGTGGATGGCATTCCATCTTTACCCGTTAGGGTCCGGATAAGCTCTGGGTCCTGCGCGCCCTGGATGAAGGCTGCGCGAACAAGATCCTCGCTGATATTGCCCAAACTTAACTTCTTTGAGTTGAAGCGAGTGATGAAGTTTGGCAGAGATTCATCTTCTTCCCGTGTGCATTTGAGGATTGTCCATTGCTCCTCGGTATACTTTCGCTGCTGGCTGAAGTGTTGGCTAAACTTCTGCTGGAAGTCTGCCCAGTCGTAAATGTGGTTAACCGGTAAACGATCAAACCAAGCCCTAGCGGCCCCCACCAGCGTCATTTGGAACATGTAACACCACGTGGGTTCCGTCCAATTGCTAACGGTTGCCCCCGCTATGAACCTGTTCAAATGGTCGTCTGGATCAGATAGGCCGTCATATGTGCCTATGTTAGGCATTTGTTTAGCACTCTTCGGGGCAATTGCTTCAGCAATGTCCCGTGCAAATTTGGACGTTCCTGCATTTGTAACGTTTGGTCTGAACGTTTTAGAGAAGTCTCGTGGACTTCCATCTATGCTTTTTGGTTTGAAGGCTTGTCCAAAATGCCTTTTCGGTTGGGTTTCCGTTTCTTTACGCTTCCCTTTTGCCTTATGACGAGGGTTCGCGTCGGAGTCGGATTCCTCCGAGTCATCCTCCCAGTATTCGAATTCGTCGGCCTGTTGCACGGAACGCAAGCGTTCGTTCAACTCAGCCTGGAGTTCCTTTTGTCGTGCCTCCGCCCATGCCTTGACTTCGTCGAGAGTCTGGCGGGGGAGTCTTCGTTTTTCAAACTGGGTATCGGTGGATCCCAGTAGGCGGTCATTTACTGCACTTGCCCCTGCTTTAGTAAGTGGGGTAGTGTTCGTAAAATTTACTTCACTTGCTCCGGCTTCGGTAGCCGGAGTAGTGTTTGTAAAAACTGTGTTGCCGGTATTCCCCCCAATAGCTGGGGTTGTGGTTACCGGAATTTCTCTAACCATCTTTTGTATAAAGTTTTGAAAAAAACTGGAGAAAATTGTAGTTCTAGCTTTATGCACGGATGGCGCCAATGAAGAAACACTAACCAGACCCCAGCCAGATTACTGGTAACCTGGGGGTTGGAGAGATGTTTCCCACGAGGGGTTAGACCCTTGGAAGATGGTTCTTCTGATAACCTGCAAAACAGACACCGTGAGCTCGTCACTGAGAAGGGGGGGGTTCCTCCTTGTGACCACCCTCCGGCGTGAGAATCAGACTAGATTGCTCTTTAAATATAAAAGTATATTAAGAGATTGCTAGAGCAGATATCAGGTATAATATGATGATAATGTAGTAAGATATGATCATACCATTTGTGGTATTTATAGCCGAAGGTAGGTTTCCAAGGGGTTTAGCCGGCCCAACACGCTACCAACTGTAACCTATGCACGTGCCCTGCCTGTGAGTGGTGGATAGGTAGCGGCTGACACAGAGCAGGCGTGTCGTGCACTCTTCCTCTTCTGCCAACTACAGGCTAGGCACGTGGTATGGCAGGAGTTGGTGGGTAGGCGGCGGCTATTGGTCACAGTGCTGTGGCGTGCTGTCTGCCATGCTGCTGTCAGTGAGCTGTCGCATTCTTGGTCAGATCTTTTGTCTGTACCTCGTCAGGTATCACACAAAAGATCCTCCATCATACGGACTGGCTCATTTAGGCGGGAGTTTTCCCCCTCCCGCCTTTGCTCATTCCTTCAGGTGACACTGGGGAGAGTTAAGTGCCTAGTGCGTGTAGCCATGCTGCGCGGGTGGCCTTCCCTCATGGCTTGTATCCGAGGCTGCGGGAACAGGCGGAGTCCTTCACCATGGGAGGCATTTCCTGCGGGACCAGCTTGCATACTGCGCGTAAGGACGTCACTTCTCTGAGCATGGTTGGTCCTGCGGATCCAGTTGGTCTCTGCGCAGACGTCCCTGTTTAAGGTGAGTCTTGAAGAGGTAGGTCCCAGCAGAGCCCAGTTGGACCCGCAAGACTCACCTTAAACAGGGACGTCTGCGCAGAGACCAACTGGATCCGCAGGACCAACCATGCTCAGAGAAGTGACGTCCTTACGCGCAGTATGCAAGCTGGTCCCGCAGGAAATGCCTCCCATGGTGAAGGACTCCGCCTGTTCCCGCAGCCTCGGATACAAGCCATGAGGGAAGGCCACCCGCGCAGCATGGCTACACGCACTAGGCACTTAACTCTCCCCAGTGTCACCTGAAGGAATGAGCAAAGGCGGGAGGGGGAAAACTCCCGCCTAAATGAGCCAGTCCGTATGATGGAGGATCTTTTGTGTGATACCTGACGAGGTACAGACAAAAGATCTGACCAAGAATGCGACAGCTCACTGACAGCAGCATGGCAGACAGCACGCCACAGCACTGTGACCAATAGCCGCCGCCTACCCACCAACTCCTGCCATACCACGTGCCTAGCCTGTAGTTGGCAGAAGAGGAAGAGTGCACGACACGCCTGCTCTGTGTCAGCCGCTACCTATCCACCACTCACAGGCAGGGCACGTGCATAGGTTACAGTTGGTAGCGTGTTGGGCCGGCTAAACCCCTTGGAAACCTACCTTCGGCTATAAATACCACAAATGGTATGATCATATCTTACTACATTATCATCATATTATACCTGATATCTGCTCTAGCAATCTCTTAATATACTTTTATATTTAAAGAGCAATCTAGTCTGATTCTCACGCCGGAGGGTGGTCACAAGGAGGAACCCCCCCCCTTCTCAGTGACGAGCTCACGGTGTCTGTTTTGCAGGTTATCAGAAGAACCATCTTCCAAGGGTCTAACCCCTCGTGGGAAACATCTCTCCAACCCCCAGGTTACCAGTAATCTGGCTGGGGTCTGGTTAGTGTTTCTTCAACCATATTGTTAACTTGAGAATTTAGGGTATGGCTTCACTAATTTGCACAAACATGTTCACATGATTCCCCGGTCAATCTTTGCCTTCGATTGTAATTTTTCTATTGCTTGTTTATGTAAAAATGTGTTCAATTCTTGACGGCCTATTAACAATCAACTATGTATTGACCACGTATCTTTTCTCATCGAATTCTTTCGATCATGGTTTGAGACTTAAGCACAATTGACTAGAGCGAGCGTGTTGCTTATGTCCGATATCTCTTTATTGTTATTTCAATCGATTCATCTTTTGGAGATTCTTTCTAGTAGTTGGAATTTGGAAAACTAAGGATATAAAGTTATAAACATATAAACAATTATAATTGGCATTTGTAACAACTCTCATATTTCGTTTCGTTTTATAAAGTAATGAGTGCATTTCACAATGTGTGATTATGCACGTATGCATCATAGTCTTCATCATCTTGAAATATGCAAACCTATAACATATTTGTTAAAGGACCGTTCGTAATCGTTGAAATCAATTAAAAACCGATTCAAACCCTACAAAGTAAACCAAACGTTTTGGCGGCCAAATATCATTCACCATACAAAATATTCAAAATCACAAAGCAAGTACTCATAATCAGAAAAACAGTAACAGAGAAAAAAACTATATTCCAAAATCTATTTGCAACCGTTACAAGTGTAATTGGATCCCTCAGATTTCTAAACTACTACAGTAAACATGTATGCCCAAAAAATTTAAAGACGGATGAATGTTGTCACCAACTGGAACGGGCCATGCATCGAGTCCTCGACTAAGTTGACTCAATTCTTTCACTAAGTTGACTGTCGAAGCATCTGCTGAAGCTGAATGACTTGCTGCTGTTGTTCTGGAGACAATGAACTTAACTGCTCCGGTGTCAGACTCAACACTTGTTGCAGTAAAGCCGATTCAGCACCAGGAGGAAGCTGTAGCCGTTTAAAAAACAATACATGTTAAGAACACGAATTATAGACGTACAGGGGTGTAAACGAGCCAAGCCTCTTGTGAGCTACTCGAGATCGGTTTGCTGAAAACTCAAATCAAGCCAAGCTTATGCAAGCTCTAGCCCGAACGAGCTCCAGCCTAAAAGTAAGTTTGTTTAATAAAGAGCCTGAGCTTCGCTTATCGAGCTCGAGTAGGCTCGCGAGCTTAAAAAAGCCTATTGTTAAAACAATTTTTATTTAATGTATTAAATGTATATTTGCATGATACTAATTATTAAACATATATTCACATAATACTAAATATTGCACATATATTTATGATAAAATAGTTAACAGTATATATTATGTTACTCGGGCTTAAACGACTCGGCTACAACCCCTACAGTCGTATAAATTCAGGAAGTAATAAAAAGGATAAATACCTCAAGGTTTGGTTTTTGAGAATCTGCAGGGCCCGCTTGTAAAGCATGATTTCCAGGCAAAGGAACAGAGGCAGGAAGATTAGTATCTGCAGGTGAGAAAGATGCACCCCTTCCATCCTCCATTTTCAACAATTTTGAAGGATGAACAATTTGATCTTTGTCTTTATTAAAGCTTGCAGTTTCATGTAACCTTGAACACATAGTTGGATGATGATCAACTTTAAGCCCTCAAGCAGGATTATTAGATAAATGTACAGGCTTTTCATGATCTTTATTTCCATTATTTGGTATAAAAGGCCCAATTGAGGAGCTAGGCTGTTAAGAAAATGAATATGCTCAAAAGAATAGCTAAGTTTGATTATAAAATACGGTAAATACCATATAAAACCATCATTCTTTCATTTTTATAACAAAAAAGTGGTTCAACCCAATTTTGGTGTATTAAAGCCGCTAAACTTGTAAAACAAAGTCCAACAACCCAATCTTGGTATATTAAAGTCCTTAAAACTTGTCTGGAATGCACGTATTTGTCAAAAAAAAAAAGAATAATGTAAAGCAACTTGTTAACTCTAAAACCTGTCAAAATTGGATAAGTGGCATGAAACATTTTTGCACAAAAAAAATTATACCACCTTATTTTGATCGTTTTAAGAAATAACAGGTCATTATCTTAAACTTTTCTCACACGTACGTGCATTCCAGAAAAGTTAGAACTTTAATATACCAAGATTGAGTTAAGGGACTTTAATGCCACAAATTTGTGTTCAGAAACTTTTCCGTGTAACATAAGAAAGTATGTAGGTATTTTATGGTATTAACCTCAAAAGATATTACAACACAATTTCAGAAATATCATCTTCCATTCAAGAAGCAAAACAAGAATTTAATTGAAATGAAAAAAGGTGTCAATTTCAACACATCACTTATGAATGGGCTAGATTATGTTTTAAACCCAACAGCACAAATGAGTACATTCAAAAATTTTAACTGAAATACCAACCATATAAAAATGGCCAAAAAGGTGAATGTTGCTCGACCCGACCTTAACCCAACCTGTCTCAACATGTACTATAAACTTGCAAATTTTAACCCAGTGCACCCACAACCCACCCAATTTGCCACATCTACAAAATAATCATATATTGGATGATGCATGTATTTATTGGTACCTTATGAGTCATAATAGAAGGCTGAATAGGAACAACTAACTGAGAACTATGTTGTGGATGTAACTGAATATTAGCAGCAACCGATGGTCCAGACAATGTGGAATAATGTAAAACCTGATGCTGAGCTGGCAGTGGAGTCTGAAACCGAGTCTGTGCATATTGGCTGGGAACTAACGAAGAAGACGGTTGACTTTGAGATTGTTGTATGAATCCAAGTGGCAATTTGTTCTGAGCAAGAGGGGGCAACCCGGAAAGTGACTGAATAGAAGGCTGTTGACCAAGTTGACTTAGTTGACCTGGTTGACCACTGTGGACCGAAGGATGTGCATGTTGACCAGGAAGTAGTTGAGCATTTGGCATCTGTAACTACAATATAGATAAAAAAGGAATAACAGATAAAGCTCTTTTGCTTTAAAAAAAAGTTTTTTTGTAGATAATTAGTATGCCAGATATGATTACAAACATTATATTGTCTTCTTTTAAAAGAATGAAATACTTCAATAAAATATATTTTAATGAACGCAGTTAGGCTTGTAAACAAACCGAACGAAGACGAATAGAGCATGTTCAGGTTCGTTATTTTACCTTTTAGCTGAACAAACAATCAAACAGGAACAGCTAACTGAACAGGGTTTTCTTGGTCATGTTAGTTCATTGAGAAAAAGAACATGTTTGTGTTTGTTTATGTTCGTTAACAGTATAAATGAACGGTTGACAAACATAACTGAACATAGATAAACAAACATAATGGAGCTAAAACTAATTAAAAGTAATGTGAAGAACAATTTATTGGGCCTAAAAAGTTATTAAAACTATACAAAGTTGTAATCATAGTTACCTAATTCGCGGTTCGCTCTGATACGGGTACGCAATTCGCTAAAGGTTACGTATTCGGTACGGAGGGGGGTAGCTTCATTTCGGTATGAACGGATACAGTGTACCATGTAGTTCGCTTCGATATACCCAAATCAAAAAATAGCTATTTATAATTTATACATAATTATATAATGTTAATTTTATAGTTTTTATGTCTAAATTTGTAAATCAAATGTAAACTAGTGAAATTTGAGGGGGTTAATTGTTAAAATTCACAAACTAATTTTACATTTGTAATTGCTTTCAGATAAAAATTTATAAACTTTAGGGACTAAATGTAAACTAGTGAAACATTAAGGGGTGAAATGTCAATATAACTAAAGTTATTAAAACATAAAATAACAAAACGCAGATGCGCCGCTCTCTTCTCTTCCATCTTCCTCCTTTTCCGGCAAAAATGTCAGCATTGGCGGTAAAAATTGGCACGGCGTACCCGAGCGAATTAGAGCATCGAATTCGTTCGTTTGGTATGCCGTACCAGAGCGAAATGGATCGTAGCGAATTCCGATTCGGTTCACCGCGAACCAATTCGTAATTCGCGGGTCTTCTGGCGAATACGGTAATAGGTTATGGGCCAAAAATTTGAAATAATATATTAACATACGTAAACAAATGAACTTCAACAATTGTAAACTAATGAACATAGATAAACGAACATCCATGAACATAAATGAACAAACGAGGCATGTGTTCATGTTCGTTCATTTAATAATATGAACAGGCTTCTTTTTTCATGTTAGTTCATTTAATAACAAAGAAACTTAGTGAAGCAAAATGCATACCATGTGAGGAGGAACTGCCTTCAGCATAATATGAGCCTGCAACCAATTGAACAAAAGATTATAAACTTGAGAATTGAAAAAAAAAAGTAACTTAACTTGCTAAACGAAAATCATAATAATAAAAAAACTTAATAAACTTAAAAAAACCTGTAAAACCGCCTTGGACAGTTGCGGGTGAGCAAGTAACAGCTGGCGTGCTTGTTCCTTATTTTGAGTAGCTAACGCCTGTTATTTTACAATATAAATTAATCACAATATTTCAAAAACTTTAGAAACTCTGCATGCAAAAAATCAATATGATTACCTTGAATTCAGTCAAAACCTCGGTCAACTGGCCTTTGGGTATTTTAGCCAAATGAAGAGTCAACGGAGCAGTTCCCAATGTTGGTTGACTTTGGATACCATTTTGACTTAAATTATTCATAGTTTGATCATTTCCAAGGGTTCCAGCCATCACAATAGCAGCAGCCATAGCCACTTGTAGACCAACAGCCTGGTTTAAACTAGGATCACTAGGTACTGCGGGACCCCCAATTTGTTTTTGAGGAGCTATGGTTACAAATATTATACGATATCATGTTAACTAATGCTTATACTATTAATCATGCTATTTAAATAAGTTGATTTAAGAATTACCAGTATTTGTAGGCAGCCCGGGTCCAGCACGACCCTGAAAAAAAAGGACAAGAAAATTAAACTAAAACACATAAATAGTAGAGATAGCTGTTTGCGTTCATTTATTTAATAAACGACGAACATGAACAAAAATTTTTGTTCATTTAATTAAACGAACATGAACACATGTCTCGTTCGTTCGTTTATGTTTGCGAACTTTCGCTTGTTTAAATTCTTTTATGCGTTCGTTTGAATTCATTTATGTCTGTTACTTTACGTTAGTTTAAGTTCGCTCGCTTATGTTCGTTACAAATTAGTCTAGTTTTAGTCACTTTTTAGGCTCAACACATTGTTGTTCACTTGTACTTTTGATTGGTTTTAGCACAGTTATGTTAGTTCATCTATGTTCAGTTATGACTTATGTCCGTTCGCTTACGTTCGTGAATCGTTCCGTTATACTGTTAAGGAACGAACATATAAAACACAAACATGTTCATTTTCTTAAGGAATGAACGCAAACAAGAAAACCATGTTCGTGTTCGATCGTTTGTTCAGTTAAAGTTAAATGAACAAACACATTCATGTTTGTTCAGTTCGTTTACAAGCCTAGGATCGTGTAACAGGCCAAAGGAGTCCAGCTCTCAAATGGACTGTATCAAGTTGGGTTGAACCGTTAATACTATCTTCATACACAACCAACATCATAAACTCAACTAAAAACTATCATCAGTCAAAAAGAACTAGCATGCAATCCCAACAAATAGCAACATAGAACATTAAAACTATTTACCTGAGTTCTATCAGGATTTTTGTCATTTTCAGCAAAATCAACTCTCAACTGTCTGCCATTAATATCATAACCATGGAGATTGCGTCTAGCACTTAAAGCGGTTTCTTCATCTTTATACTCACAAAAGCCATAGCCTTTGGGCTTACCAGTTTCTCTATCAATAACTAATCTGAAACATACAATATAAGTTACAACTAAACGGTGTTCGATACCTTCTATTCATTCAAATCAATAATAATTCAACTGAATCGAATAAGTTAGGAGACCTGAAAGAGACAACAGGGCCAACCTCCTCACAGATTTGAATAAGCTGTTCTTCGGTCGCATCGTACGGTATGTTTCCAACTGCAAATAGACAAACAGATCACAAATTGAGCTGCTTTGAAACAGTGTTAGGGTTTACAATTAGGTTAATTGAACGAACCAAATACGCATCGATGCTGAGAATTAGAGCTTGCCATCAAAAGTACTAACAAATGGAGTTGAATTCAATCTTATTATTCCTCAGCATCGTAAAAGCATCAATTACTAGCTAGCTTCAATCGAGAAACTAATAATATTTAGGGTTTGTTGTTTCAGGTTTAACAATTGGGATTGATTGGCAGATGTTATCGAAAATGAAAATAGTAGAGAATTGAGCCCTAAATCCGTATAAAAATTGGATTAATAATAATAATAACGAATTCATACAACAAGAAATAATATCCCAATAATTAGAGGTGAAAAAATGTCAAGGAAACCTATGCACTAGAAGAGTGTATGAGGATCTATTTGATTGGGGTCATTGGGTGAGGTTTAACGGGTCGGGTCGGGTCGGGTCGGGTCGGGTCGAGTCGGGTCGAGGTAAAATGAACTCGGGTTTGAACTCATAATAATACGAGTTGAGCGGGCTTGATTCGTAATCTTTAATCCAAGTTGGAATTTGACTTGTACAAGGCTTGTATACAATCCCACTTAGCATGTGGCTTGGTGAACTGACTCGCTTATTTTGGACAACAGCCTACCCTGACTGTGTGATGCATATTTAATTAGAGGTGTATAAATTGGGTTCTATGTCCAAGCGATTTGGTCAAGCGCAGTCTCCGAGGGTGGTACACCCTGACAACCCGTATTAAGGGTTTAAAGATCTGCGTGACCGAGCGCAGTCTCCGATCGTGGAAGCGGGAGTTCTTCTACATCTCTGCCCGCGCCATCCCCATTGCTATGAAGTTCAAGAAGGGTCAAGCGCTTCCGAGCCTTCACGCTTCCAGCTACCAGGAGGCGGAATGGTTCGCGAAGATATCCCGGGTCCAATCTCCGGTTTACCGGTTTGCGGAGTCCGGGATGGTGCTGCTGGGGATGAGCCGGGTATGGAAGGATGCGTCTCGGTTTCCTATCCTTCTCGAATACGGTTTGAACTCTATTCCTTATGGTATGTCTTGTCTTTCTTGCTGATATTAGTTTATTTTCTAACTGTTTCTTTTCTTTCAGAGGGGAATAATTTGGAGTCGCTCCTGTTCCCGCGGGAGGCTGACAGTCCCGTGCGGGTGGGCACTCGTGCTCTGGACGACAATGAGTTGCCCATCCTGGAGCAAACAGCGGATAGGTTTGTGGAGGTCTATCCGCCGGGCCAAGAGATCCTGAGCCACCGGCGGCCAGGTAAGGAGATATTTTATCCCGAACCCCTCAATGCTGTACCCGCTGTTGGAAATCCTTACATCCTATCTTCTTCTGAGGAATCCGCAGATGGTCCTCCCCTTGTGCGGAAGAAGAAGACTGCTGCCGGCGTGAAGGGGAAGGAGAAGGCCTCCACAGCTGATCCAGTGGTTCTATCTGACACGGAGTCAGATAGTGAAGATGTGGCGGGGAAGCCCGGTGGTGAGAAGACCACTGCTCCGGAGGCTACGACCGTTACCTCCGGAGAACCCACGAAGACGACGGTGACCGGTGCCAAGAGGCCGGCTCCATCGGGTTCCTCCCCGCCCGTCCGTACGTTCATGGTCAAGAAAACCCGTAAGTATAATCATAATGCCTTTGTAGATTTGTCACTTCATAATTTTCTTTTAACACTTTCTTCTTTGTGCAGGCGTGGATGTTGACGCAATCCGGGGTGAAACGCAGGGGAGTACCTCCTTGCCAATGACGGTAGGCTCGGTCAGCCTTCCTGAGGCGTCGACCCAGTCGCCTGCGCCTGCATCCGCTGGTCCAGTTGCTCGTTCCGTCGAGCCAACTGTTCCGGCCGAGATGACGTCACCGCCGGCCGTGAGTGCGATTTTTACAGCATCCTTCACGGAACCGGCGGTTACTGCTGCTTTTAAGGAGGCGGCGACCGCGGCGGAGACCACAACGGCAACCACGGCGGCTGCCACCATGCCCGCGCCACCGGCACCGACAGCCGGACCATCAGGTACGCGCAGGGCTTCCCGCCGATCTTTGCCACCTTCCCATCTGCCTGACCTGTTGGATGGATTTCCTTTAGGTTCAGGTGATGGGTTTGGCGGATATCGGCCTGTCATTGACCCTACAGGTGCGTAGGGTTCCTTTGTTTTTGCCCTTTTTTTTTATCATCTTTTCCTTACTGTCTTTGTTTCTTTTGCAGTGTCGGATTCCAATGAAGTGTATGTTCCACGATGGAACATACGCCGAGGAACAACCCTTCGTACCCCTGTGGAGTGCGTGGACTGGGCTCGCCACGCTGCTCCTCATGGTGCGTTGGGGGAAGCCATGGCTAGCTACCAGGAGGGTAGGCTAACCAATGAGCTTCGGGTTCTCCAGGCCCGGATGCAGCCGCGCATCGAGCTGCTTTGTCGTGAAAACGACAAGTTGAAAGCAGCTCGCGCCAAAGACGTATCTGAAGCGCGTGCTCTCCGGGAGGAGAACCAACAGCTGGCGGCAGCTGCCGCCGCCAAGGAGAAGGCCTTCAAGGCCCTCGAGGTTGAAGTTCAGGCGCGACTCGAGGCCCGTTCCAAGGCTGCCCAAGCTGTGAATGAACAGCTTCGGCTGGCCAGGGAAACTGCGCGAAATGCAACCGAGAGGGCTGCCCAGGCTGAAGCCGTTGTTGAGCCTCTGCGTTTGGAGAATTAGGAGCTGAAAGGCAAATTAGAGGCTCTCCAACGCGCTCATGATGCCTTGGCAATGGAAGATGCCAAGAAACTCCAGGAAATCCTGGACCAGAGGGGGGTGCTTGACCAAACCGAGCGGAAGCTTAAGGGCGTCGAAGAGGCTGCCGCTAAGGAAGTTTTACTTGCCAACCTTAACAAGAGCGAAGCCGAACGCGCCCATACCGAAGCTCAAGCTGCCCTCCAATGGCTTCTTCGAGAAGCGTTGCCTCAGGTATGTTTAGATTTATCTTCACGCATTTCTTTTGTAAGAAAAGGTTCTAATACTTGTATATATTTTTTTTTTCTTTGTAGGTTGTGCGTCGGGTCTTTTCAGAGACCTCCTACGATGATGCTATGACCGCAGCCCTCAACGCTTCTCATGATGATGGGGAAAAGGCCGGCTTCATGCTTGGTCTAGGGTTTGTTGAGAAAGGCGTCCCGCCTTCCAACTTCCCTTTGTTCGATGTGGATACCGAAGCCATTTACGACCAAGCATTGAACCAATACGCCGCCTTCCCGCATCCAGTGGTGGAAAAGGTGGATGAAGTAGCTGTTGCTGATGATGGGTTAGCTGTCCTCAAAGCTTTCCTCGAACCACCCCGTTCTTCTGACGGAGCGGGTCCTAGTGGAGGTGGCCCTGAAGCTTGACCCCGAAGATCCCTTTCCATTGCTTAAACTTGTATAGATTCTCTTCTAGGCGGGTAGTAACCCGATCATTCTTGTAATATATTATTGAAATGTAAATCTTTTTTGCGTATAAGATTGTTATTTCCTTCTTTGGATTCCTTGCTTTATAAACTCATGACTTGCATACTTAGTTTAAGTTAGCAATTTTCCAAGTGTTCTAGAATAAGTTAACCTCTTGAACGTGGTTGATGATGGGTTAAAGTTTCGCTTCCTCTTTCGTGATTGTGCGGGTAGAACCGTCACTTGCACTTGATAGGATGGCTAAACTTTAACCTTTATCTGACCTGCGTGCAGGTTTTCCTCATTTCTAAGTATTTAGGATAAGTTAACCTTTGAACGTGGTTGATAGTGGGTTAAAGTTTCGCTTCCTCCTTCGTGATTGTGCGGATAGAACCGTCACTTGTACTTGGTAGGATGGCTAAACTTTACCCATACCTGACCTGCGTGTAGGGTTTCCTTTTTTCCTTGTAATTTTTTTTTTTTTTTTTTTAGGATAACCTTTGAACGTGGTAAATGATAGTTTAAAGTTTTGCTTCCTTATTTGTGATTGTGCGGATAAGACCGTCACTTGCACTTACAAGGATGGCTAAACTTTACTTACATCATACCTGCGTGTAGGTTTCCCTTATTTTTAACGTTGTGTTTATGCGGGTTTTGCCGCCTTCCACACGTAACGACTTACTTCTCCCCCTTTATGTGGTAAACACCGGCACCAGTGGGGAGTTCATAAGAATAAAGGTAAACACATTATGAAAGGAGAATCATTTCCATTAGAAGTGGCTCTTGGCCTTTTCTTTACAAGTTTTGGAATTGATCTACATATAACATTTGCGTAATTGAGCTCCATTCCATGTTCTTGGGATGGGAGTGCCATCGAGCCTTTCGAGCCGGTATGCGCCCTTTCCCAGAACTTGTTTGATAACATATGGCCCTTCCCAGACTGGGGCCAACTTTCCTGGGCGTTCTTGGTTCGAAGCCTCGTTGTTACGCAGTATGTAGTCTCCTTCCTTGAAGTTGCAGAGTTTTACCCGCGTGTTGTAGTACTTTTGCATTTGTCGTTTGTAATTCTCTTCACGCACTGCGGCTAAGTCTCTGCGTTCCTCGGTTAGCATAAGATCCAACCGTCTTTCCGCATCATTGTCTTCTGGCTGACTCAAGACCCTTGGTGAGGGTAGACCAATTTTGACCGGGACCATGGCTTCCGTGCCATAAGTGAGGCTGAACGGGGTTTCCCCCGTACTGGCCTTCTTCAGCGTTCTGTTTGCCCAAAGGACGTGCGGAAGCTCGTCCACCCAGCCGGATCTGTGTTTCAAAAGTCTTTTCTTGATGCCTTCGACGATGCTCTTGTTTGCTCTCTCCACCTCACCATTACCTTGCGGGTGTGCCACTGAGGTAAAGGTGTGGGTGATTTGAAGTTCTTTCAGCCACTGTTGTAGCTTCTTGTCAGCAAAGTTGGTGCCGTTATCGCTCACCAAATTCTGTGGAAGTCCAAAACGACAAATTATAAATTCCCAAATAAATTTTTTGATATGCTTTGCGGTTGTTTGGGCTAAAGGTTTTGCTTCTATCCACTTGGTGAAGTAGTCGATGGCTACCACTAGGAACTGAACATTTCCTGCTGCTGTAGGAAATGGGCCTGTCACATCGATGGCCCACTTCTGAAATGGCCACGAAGAAGTGACTGGAACCAGTTCGTTTTTTGGGCGATGCGTGTTAGGTGCGTAAAGCTGGCAAGACCTGCATTTTCTGATGTATGCCAGTGCATCCGTATGCATCCCCGGCCAAAAGTATCCCGCGTTGTTTAGCTTGGCTACAACAGCGCGGGGGCCTGCGTGTACCCCACAGATGCCTTCGTGTACTTCCCTTAGGAGGTAGTCGGCATCTTGGTTGTCCACGCATCTCAAGAGTGGGCCAAGAAAGTTACGTCTGTATAGGATGTCATTGACGAGTTGATAATTCAGTGCTTTACAGCGTAGTTTTCTTGCCTGTGTTTTTGACTCTGGTAGTATCCCTGCTGCAAGGTAATTTATTATTGGTGTCATCCATGTTTCTGTATTGTTCTGGATGACACAAATTTCCTTGTGCGGGACTGATGGTGCTTCGAGGAGTTCAATGCGGATGTCCTTTCCCAAGTGGGTGAAGGCTAGTGATGCAAGCTTGCTTAACGCATCCGCAGATTTGTTTTCGCTGCGCTTGACGTGTATGACTTTACAATCACTAAAATCACGCATAAGGGTTTTTGCCTGGGCGAGGTACAGGGCCATGGTGTCATTCACAGCCGTGTATGTTCCATTTATTTGGTTGGCCACCAGCATGGAATCCACGTGGGCTTCTAAGTTTTTCACTCCCATCTTACGCGCAATTCTCAAACCGGCCAAGAATGCTTCATATTCGGCTTCGTTATTCGTGCTTGGAAAGTCCAGCCGAATAGCGTAAGTATATTCTTGGCCTGCTGGGTTGGTTAGTTTTAACCCTGCGC
Organism: Bidens hawaiensis; assembly: GCF_021521415.1. Lineage (NCBI taxonomy): Eukaryota > Viridiplantae > Streptophyta > Magnoliopsida > Asterales > Asteraceae > Bidens > Bidens hawaiensis. Next base: position 415,823 of record NW_027492511.1, read on the forward strand.
CTGAACCCTCGTTACTGGCTGCTCCATCAGTGTAGAGTCGCCAGACATCATTGACGTCCTGTGCTGGGGAGGGTTGAGCCTCCTCCTGGCATTCTTTTTCCCGCGAAACGGGGACTTCTGCAATAAAATCGGCCAAGACCTGGCCTTTTATGGCTGGTCTTGGCTTGTACCTAATTGCATATTCTCCCAATTCAATTGCCCATTTGGCTAGACGTCCCGATAATTCGGGTTTGCCTAGAACATTTGAGAGTTTGAAGTTGGTGAGAATGGTGATTGGGTGGCCCTGGAAATATCGTCTTAACCTGCGTGAAGCGTGTATAAGTGCTAAGACCAATTTTTCGAGGGTAGAGTACCGGGTTTCTACGTCTGTTAGTACACGGCTAACATAATAGATTGGCATCTGGATGCCCTTTCGTTCTACTAGCAAGACTGCCCCGGTTGCTCTATCTGTTGCGGAAAGGTATAGGATTAACTCCTCTCCCGCTTGTGGTGCTGTAAGCGTTGGGAGTTCGATCAGGCGTGACCGAATCTCCTGAAAAGCTGCTTCCGCTTCTGGTGTCCAGCGGAAGTGCGTTTTCTTCAAGCAGTTTCTCAGTGTTGACACGAAAGGAAACGACTTATCCGCATGGTTTGCCAAGAAGCGATTAAGTGCGACTAGTCGCCCATTCAGTGTCTGAGCCTGTTTGATGGTGGTAGGTGATTCCATTTTAACAATGGCTTCGACCTTTTCAGGGTTCGCTCTAAAGCCATCTTTAGTAACAATGACTCCCAAGAACTTCCCTTCTTCCATCCCAAATGAACACTTGCTCGGGTTGAGCTTCATGTTTATCTTTCGGAGCGTGTTGAAAGTTTCTTCAATGTCTTTCAACATCGCTTCAGGCTCGAGGCTTTTGATGACCAAATCATCCATATAGACTTCCAAGTTTCTCCCGATTTGGGCATGAAACTCTTTGTCCATTAGTCGTTGGTACGTGGACCCTGCATTCTTAAGTCCGAATGGCATCATTTTATAACAAAATGTACCATCGGGCGTCCGAAATGCGGTTTTGTCCTGGTCATCAATGGCCATGTGGATTTGGTGGTACCCCTTATACGCATCCAAGAAGCATTTAAGGCGAAATGGCGCCAACGAATCCACTTTGAGATCAATTTCTGGTAACGGATAACAATCTTTGGGGCATGCTTTGTTCAAATCTTTGAAATCTATGCACATGCGCCATTGTTTGTCATTCTTCGGTACCATTACGGGATTTGCAACCCATGTTTGATATCTACTAACGCGTACGATGCCTGCGTCAAGGAGTTCCTTGACTTGGGTTCTACACGCGTTAGTTTGTTCAGACCCCATTACCCTGCGCTTTTGTACGATTGGTGTAACAGCCGGATCGCATTTGAGCTTATGCTCCGCCTTACTTCGGGGTACACCAGTCATGTCAGCTGGTGTCCACGCAAAGATGTCAGCGTTTTTCTGCAGTAAGCGCTTGAGTAAGGTGCGGGTGGGATCAACAATTGTTGGTCCAATAGTAACGGCCTGGTCGGGGTATTTGCCATTGAAGGCCCATTTTTCCGGTTCAGTGACGGTTGGTTTAGCCTTCTTCGGTTTGGGTTTAGATGAGACAGATGCAATGCATACCTGGGGAATGCCAGAGATCATTGCTACACCCTCAGCTGTTGGCCATCCCATCATGCCGTGGACTGAAGATACCACGGCGTTGAATCTTGCCATCCCATCTCTTCCGAATAGGATGTCGTATGTGTGGTGTGGCTTTTTCATTACGACAAAATCCACGTCTTCTGTGCGTGAATGATTCCCATCAGTAAGAGTAACGGGGAAAGATAGGATACCCAGGGGTGTTTCTGTACTGCCATCAAACCCTTCCATTGAAGCGTAGACCGTTTCCAAGCGTTCCTTGTCTTCATCATCCAGCTTATCAAAGAACTGCCTGTACATCACTGTCGACGAAGCGCCGTTGTCAGCAAGAGTGCGGGAGGTGATGTAGTGCCCCAGCTGGCTTCTGATGACGATGGGGCCTTCTTTGCTGGGGCCTCCTGGCACTCGCGGGAAGCGCACCTCAGCTTCCTTCCACGCGCATGGTTCTATCACCCGTCTTTTTCTTCCTCTGACCTTGCCATGAACCATGTTGATGCTGATGTCGACGGGCTTTCGTCCGTTACCTCTGTACCGGTTGTCATTCCTTCCTCCCTTCCTGATCGATGCCACGAGATGTGCAAGCCTTCCATCCTTAACAAATGTTTCAATAATATCCTTCAAGGATGTGCACTCTTCAGTACCATGACCCTTTGTCCCGTGGAAATCACAGGATTTGCTTTGATCCGCATTAGGTTTCTGCCGGATCGATGGGGCTTTGGGCCATGGCAATTTTTCCGTGGCAAATATCTCCGTGACGCTCTTTGTGAGTGGCGTCCACCGGTGTTTTCGATTTGAAGGGTGTGTGTTGTCCCTTCCGCCAACAAGAGGGCGAGAGCTGGATGAGGTGTCAAAGTTTACCCTTGACTGCCAAATACCTAGCCTCCTCTTTTTGTTCTGCCGGGCGATCCGGACATTGTTCTCTCTTGTCCTCTGCGTGTAGAGGTGCGTACTCTGGGGAAGGTCCCTTCCCAGTTGCTTTTCCGTCTCGGCAAAGCGCTTTGCCGCCGTCATGATGGCATCCCATGTGGATGGCATGCCATCCTTACCCGTCAACGTGCGGATAAGTTCTGGGTATTCGGCGCCTTGGATGAAGGCGGCGCGAACCAGATCCTCACTTATGTTGCCGAGACTAAGCTTTTTGGAGTTGAAGCGAGTGATGAAGTCTAGTAAAGATTCATCCTCCTCTCTCACGCAGTTGAGGATCGTCCACTGCTCTTCAGTGTACTTCCTCTGTTGGCTGAAGTGCTGGCTGAACTTGTTCTGAAAGTCCGCCCAGTCATATATGTGGTGGATCGGTAAACGATCGAACCATGCCCTGGCTGCTCCGACCAGAGTCATCTGGAACATGTAGCACCACGTGGGTTCCGTCCAGTTGCTGACGGTAGCCCCCGCAATGAACCTGTTCAGATGGTCGTCTGGGTCGGATAGACCATCATAAGTGCCAATGTTTGACATTTGTTTGGCACTTCTCGGGGCGATTGCCTCCGCAATGTCTCTTGCGAATTTTGACCTTCCTGCATTTGTAGCAGTTGGTCTAAAGGTTTTGGAGAAGTCACGCGGGTTTCTCTCCGCGATTGGTTTAAAAGCTTCCCCAAAATTCCTTTTTAGTTGGACGTCCGTGTCCTTACGCTTCCCTTTCGCCTTATGGCGAGGGTTCGCGTCGGTATCAGACTCCAACTCGTCTTCTGAGTACTCGCAGTCACTGCTCATATTGAGGTGTTGGCGAGTACTGGTGAATTCGTCAGCCTGTTGAGCTGAACGCAAGCGTTCATCCAATTCGGCTTGGAATTCTCTTTGCCGTGCTTCGGCCCACGCCTTCACTTGATCTAGTGTTTGGCGAGGGACCTTCGTTCGTTTTTCCAGTTGGGTATCGGTGAACCCCAATGGAATATTTACTCCACTTGCCCCGGCTTGGGTAGTCGGGGTAGTGTTCGTAAGGATTGTATAACCGCCGGTGTTCCCCCCAGTTGCTGGGGTGGTTACCGGGGTTTCTTGATCAGTTACGGGCCTTTGGACCGGAGTAACGTTAACCATTTCTTCAGAAATTGTGAAAACTAAAATAGTTCTAGCTTTTATGCACGGATGGCGCCAATGAAGAAACACTAAGTGACCCGGTACAGATTATAGATAATCTGGGGGTTAAGTAATGTTTCCCACGAATGAGGTCTAGCTGAGAAGGCTGTTCTTCAGGAGACCTGCAAAACAAACACCGTAAGCTCGTCACTGAGAAGGGGGGGTTCCTCCTTGTGACCACCCTCCGGCGTGAGAATCAGACTAGGTTGCTCTGAATATAAGTGTATATTAAGAGATTGCTAGATAACTGGATAGCAGATGATCTTACCATTCCAAGATGTTGGAGTATTTATAGCCGAAGGTAGGTTTTCTAGAAGGTACAGCCGGCTGAATAGTATTCCTGTTCAACCAACAGTGGATTACGCACAGGCCATACTGGTTGGTGGGTAGGTTACGGCCAACAGTAACAAAGTCGGCTGCACTATTCCACCAACTGTAGACTATGCACGTCCCACTTACTGTGGATTGTACGCAGGCCATGCTGGTTGGTGAATAGGTTACGGCCAACAGTAACACTATTCCACCAACTGTAGGCTGCACATGCTCCACAGTAAGGGTTGGTGAGTAGGCAGCGGCTAATAGTGACAAACAGTACTAGAGGGTGCTCCTCCTCGCACTGTTGTCGGTGAGCTGTCACCCTGTGATTGGCTCATGGGCTGTTCTGGTCAGATCGTCTGTCCTATCCATACCTTGGTAGGTATGGTACAAAAGGTAGGTATGGTACAAAAGATCTTTCAGAATCAGACTGGCTCATTTGTGCGGGATTGTTCCCGCCTTGCTCATTCCTTCACGTGACTGCTGAAGTAGCTAGTGTCTTGTGCGTGTAGCCCTGCTGTCTGCGGGTAGCCTTCCCTGATGGCTTGTATCCGCAACTGCGGGAACAGGCGGGGTACTTCACCATTGGGAGGCTTTCCCTGCGTGTACAGCTTGCGTACTGCGCGTAAGATTCTATGAGCATGGTGGGTCCTGCGGGAGCAGATGGCCTTTGCGCAGACGTCCCTGTTCAAGGTGAGTCTTGTGGGACCAACTGGTCTCTGCTGGGACCTACCTCTTCATCAACGAAAGTCAAAACTGTTCTAAGCTGGAACTAATTTGAAAAGTCAAATGATTGGGTTTAATCAGTTTGTGTTGGATTTGACCGGTTGGAACTGGTTTCAACATTAATGTTATAGCCCGATTTCAACTTTACTAATAGGCTAATATCCCATTTTATTTTAATGTCTGGCCCAATAACGCAACCCCCTAGCCCAACTAACAAACAACTTTAAAAAAGACAACCATAAAACTAAACCAGTACATATACATATTTAGATAGAGGTACACTTGGGCCCAAACCAGTTCGGGCCAACAAAAGTACAGACGTCTTTTGTTAGAACCGATTTGAAAAATCAAAGGATCGGCTTTGATCATTTGAGTTGTGTTTAATTGGGTTACAACCCGATTCGATTTTAAGGATTCAAGTCGGTTCCTAATCGGTTCCGGGTTGGGTTACGTCATTATGTGACCTAGTTCTAATAGCCCATTCCAATATTGATGTCCGGCCCAATAACCCAATTCTTAAAACCTTAAACCGTCCTTCATTCTTCCTCTAAAGTTCACAGTTCAATCTCTGCAAAAACCAACAAAGATTGGAGCCTGATCTTTTACAATTCACACACAGATATGCATCCAAGAACCCATCTTTCTCTCTGCAAATTCCTCACCAGATTCACTTTTATCTCATCTCCAAACCCCAAAACCCTAATCCCTTCAAAACCCATCTCAACCAATTCATTTTTCAAAAACCCCACAACTTTTAATTATAATAATAATAAATCCTCGTGCACCCAGTTCAAGATCTGTCGGTCATACAACGTGGAAACTGACAAAGTTGTTGATGAAATCAACCTTAAATTTGCAGAGGCGAGAGAAGAGATTGAAATGGCAATGGAGTCAAAGGAAACCGTGTACTTTAATGAGGAAGCTGAGTGTGCTCGTGCGGTGGTGAAAGAAGTACTTGATTTGTATGACCGGTTGCTTTCGAAATTGCCCGAAAAGGAGAGAGGTGGGATTCAGAGATCAATGGGGTTGAAGATTGAACAGTTGAAGGCGGAACTCGAACAGTTGAATGACTGAATGATTTATGAGGTTTGGGTATGATTTAATTTTTATTTTTAATGAATTTATTGATGTTATTTGTTATGCTGAAGATGAAATAACATAGGAGGGTTAAGGTTAAGGGTACTTGTTTAGATGATGAATTTTGTATCTGTTTGTAACGCAACGCCTATTTATAGAAAATGCCCTGTCTCGAATATCACATACGTGTTTTGGGCGTATTGTATTGTTTTTGGATAAGAGAACTCTAGATTCTAGAGTGCGTATACATTTCTTATAATCCCGGTGTTTGTTTATGTGTTACGTAGATGGTGGTTGACATTTCATAAATTGAACTCGTTTTGATGCCTTAATGGTTGTGATTTGTGAGTTGTGACAAATTATGATGTTTGAAATTTAACAAGTTTTTGAATGAGAATCAAGAGTAGATATGCTGCTCTCGAGTCTCAAGTTCGTTTATGTTTATGTCAAAATGGTTGCATTCTAGTAGTGTTTCTAATTGTGTGCACTTCTCTGTTTTCTACTAGTTTACTTGGTGTTGTTTGTTGACTATAAAATGTAGCTCGATAGACGATCATAAATCAAATGTAGATTACCGTTTGCTATAGATGAAAGTGATATGTTCAAACCCGCTTGATCCCAAACCAAAGAGGTTGTTACAAATGTAGATGTGCATTTGATTGTTCTTTACACGTTAAAAAGCATGAGCTGCTTGTCACACGTGGGCAAGGCGCTGCTCTATGTACAACCAAATAACCTTTACTTACAACTAGAAGCCACGCCTCACTAAGGTGGTGTTGGTTTTTGACAAAAGATCTTCCTGACCTCTTTTGTCTGCACCGCGCAGACCATGCGCAGACATTTAGATTTGCAGACTGTTTGTTTTTCGGAAGACATTTCATTAAAAAACGTCTGCGCGCCCTCTTCTTTGTGCAGACATGGACCACCCACTTTTCAAATCTTCTAAGATCTTTTAAAATTATCATTCTTTCTTTCTTCCATCTTACATAGGTCTATCAAAAATCTCTCAAACCCTAGCCCCTTTCATCCATCCCGTCACCCCTGCCCTCCACCTCTGGTGCGCTGCCGCCGCCACCTGCCTCCTCCACCTCCAGTGCGCCACCGCCTGCCTCTCCACCTCCGGTGCGCCGCCGCCACCTGCATCCTCCACCTCCGGCGACCTCCAGCCGCCGCTCCCCTACAGTCGGCGCTCACCTCCAGCCACCGTTCACCACCTGCATCCGGCGACCTATTGTCCATATCTATCAACAAGGTAAGCTTCTTGTCCAATGATAATTGATATCTTGATAATTGCTAGTTAAGAATTTTATTAGGTTTGATTTATTTATGTTTAGGTTTGATTTCAATTACTGTTTAGGGTTTCGTAAGGGAATGAATTGATCCAGATTGTTTCTATTGTTGTTGCTTATGATATATTATGATGTTAATAGTGGTCATTCTTAATTTGATGAATATGGGGTTTTGTTGTTGTCAATAGGGGTGTAAACGAGCCGACCCGAGCCCAAGCTCGACTAGTCTAGACTCTAGAGTGGCTCGTTTTGACCTACAATAACTTGAGATCGGTTTGTTTCTAGCTCTTTTTCGAAAGAGACCTTGGCTTGTCACTCGTTTTCTAAGCTCGGGCTCAGCTCGAAATCGGCTCATTTAATATTTATTTATTCATTATTATTTTGTTTATGCTCAATTTTTCTTTTTTTTATATGGCTCGTTGAGGCTTGACGAGTCTAAACGACCTTCCCATATAAGGCTCTAGTTCGCGCTCGACAACTAAACTAGCTTTATTTGATAATTCCTGTTATTATTATTGTTATTACTATTTTATTTTATTATTTTTTTAAATGCAGCATGAGGTATGTGTCGGGGCCTCCATTTCGTGTATCACTTAACGAAGATCTTGCTCATAATATTTTACCTCATAGTCCTACAAACCAAGTAACGGTATTTTAGTTATGGTTAAAATGGGTATGGGTAAAACTGGTCAAATATTTTTTTGTTTTAAATTATCTATCTTGATACTTTTAGAGAAAAATGTTTGAGCCATCAAATGGAATGCATATGAAGCAAGAGCCCGGGTTTTAACCAAGACATTTACAAGTATAACTGCAAAGTATAGAATTAAACCAGATGTAAATCCAATATGTGTGTATTGTGCAAGATAAAATTGTTGAGCAGTTAATGCAAAGTACCGAACAAATTATTTAAAGAAAAATGTTATTGTGGTTTTATAAATATTATTTCAGTGTTGTTTGACTATTATTTAAATTTCGATGTTGAATGACTTTTTTATTTAAATTTCAGCTTATTTAAAAATTTCTATTTTATTTTAGCAGTCTGCAGACGTTAAAAACAAACAGTCTTCTTCTGGCAGACTGCAGAGGTTTGGTCAACCTCTTCTGCTACAGATGCCTGCAGATGTGGTCCGTAGACTGCAGACATTTTACCTCTGAAAAAACAAACAGCACCTAATATGTTGTGTTTCAACTTTGTTTATTAAGTAAAACTTTTATAACTCTTTCATTCCTTGGGCTGTGTTTCTTTGTGTATGTGTGTGTTATACACAATAGCCTTGTAGACATACTAATTTTAATCAGTTTTGACCCAATAATACATGAGGCGCCACCTCCTGAGAAGTTCTAATAGCTCGCCCAGCCCCAAGACATGCCTTTAAAAAACCATGCTTTTAAGAGGGCTTTGTCGTTTGATTTTATTGTTAGTGTATAACAAGTTTGTGAGGTTTGAACGTTATTTTCAGTCAACTTATAATGGAATTTGTTTTGTTCATTTGGGTATGATTTGATATATTCATGTTTTTGAAGAATTTTTTGATGTTATAAGTTTGTAATATGTTCATAGAGAATGCTTAAGTATCACATAAGTGTTGACATTTATTATGAACTCAACATTTCTTCTGTCAAAATATTCATAATTATGACATACATTAGCTTAGTATAATGATCTTTTATATTTTGTGACAAATTATGATGCTTTAAATGCAACAAGAAAATGGATGAGAACCATGAATGAGTAAAAATCAGTAAAATTGCTTGTTCATAAGAAATGACTAGTCTTAAATATTATTGACTTGTTTTAGTCACATTGTTTTTGGACATAACATCTAACATTGTTTTAGTCACATTGTTTTAGTCTTAAATATTATTGTTTTTTGGATGAGAATAGAACTCAAATCATTCAACATCTCTTATTTACACACGCGGAGGTAAACTTAAATTACAATTAGTTTTTAAGTAAACCATTTAATCTACATAATTTGTTGTTTTTGTCATTAATATAGGTTTGTTATATATATATAATTCTAATAATCATACAACACAAAATATCCTAAACCAGTCCAACCCTTAAATAAACAAATGAAAGTACATAACTCTTGAAATCAAAATAAACCACCCGTTCATACCCACATGTAAACAACCATGGGAATCACTTATTCCCGACTACAACATTATACGGAATGGGAATGATGACCTTTCTCCATCGGGTACGCGGTTTTGTTAACGTTAAAACTAAAAGACGAATCCAACCACCCTACCGTGTTAGCCCGTTCAACAAGCGACCCGAACTGCTTTTTTGCATCAGGTACATCCAAACACAAATCATCGAGCGATTCCGACACTCTCCCGAAGCCTTTCGACATCTGAATCTGCGTTATGATTCCCGTGTTAAAACACTCTTCAAGCAACCTCCAAATCCTATCTTGTTTCTTCTCGATAATAATCACTAACGACTTCTTGACGACCTCGTGATGAAAAAATGGCATCCCGAGTTCGGTTATGCACCGACACGCTTCCCGAGTGTCACCACCTGACTCGAACTCTTCCAAAAGTTTGCCGATTTGATCTTTAACGTCTTCGATCGCCCATCCTTTTGTGTAACTCCCACCACCGCCCCAACACCTCAAAATCCGCTCGCCTGATAACCGGGCGCTAAGAAGTGATTTAGCCATTTTCAAAACTTGGTTCCCGACTGACTCCGGTTTTAGACAACCGCCCCCAATTTCTTCCAAATGTAGAGGCGCCAAAACATCATCGACAACTGCTCGGGCTAAAAACATTGCGAGATCTTCTACAACAACGGGATTGTCCAATGCCGTGTCGTCTGCCGATTCTATTAACATCGTGAATCCGTTAACCACATTGTCGACCGGGAAATACAGTGACGATAACAAAACCGAAGCCATTTCTTTCTCTCGTTTCTTCCTGTCCATCGCTAACGTAATCAACCGCTTAACAAAAATCGCTTTTAACTCCGGGATTGAAGAAAGATTCCCTGACTCTAAACAACTATTTACCTCCAAAACATCACCCGTTAAAAAGTACTCTTGAATAATCGATTGTGCTTTCGCTTTAAACGCTCTCACAATCGATTCTCCCACTAGTTTCTTATCCGAAAACGACACTTGTTTTAAAGAAGAAGCGCATAACCACCCTTCGGATGCTGCTTTCGATATCAACGACTGTAAAGACTCCTTCGCATTCGGTATGTCCAGCGATAAATCATCGATCATGTCAATAATCCGAGTGAAGCCTTTTGAAATTTGACTTGAGTTTATCAAACACTCTTCCGAAGCTGTTTTTAACAAGTCGAGAAGCTTACTCTCAGCTTTCTTCCGTTCCATTGCCATTATTACCGCCCGTTTCACTATCTCGTGGTGAAAAAATGGGACTTTTAAGTCGTTTATGCATCGTATGGCTTCCTTCTTATCGCCACTCACTGCATATTCCACCAACAAATTATCAATCTTCACTTTAACATCTTCCACAGTTTTGTTACGACTACCACCCCACCTCCGTTCTATAATCTCCGCATGAAGCGGGGCTGACAAATACCCCTTTTCGGCTCGTTTAATTACATCTCTACCCTTCGCTCCTTCGGGTAAAGCATCCGCCTCTTTTTTCAAAAAAGCAGGCGGGAGTATGTCATCCACGACAGCTCGGGCTATGAACAACGCAAGAACATCGACAGTGTCGGGAATGTCTACTATCAAATCGTCAGCTGACTCGACAAGTTTGCGAAAACCCATGTAAACTTGTTGGGGGTCGATGACATCAGCGTAAATCGATGATAAAAGAACAGCAGCCATTTCTTTTTCCTTGTGGTGCCGGTCCATAGCCATGGAGATGAGCTTCTTCACAAAATAGTAACTGTAAGCTGACATTTCGAGGTCTTTTAACTCGTTTGCGGTTGAGATGACATCATCGGTGGCGAAATATTCTTCGACTATAATCGAAGCTTTCTTCTTGTACTCCTCGAACTGTGGGTTCATGTCTTTAACCGCGGTTTTGTCGAGCTCCTGAAGAAGTTTAAAACGATTACAACGAACCGAACCATATGAAAGTTAACCAAATTCAAAAACTTACCTCACTACTACTATAACTTGAGTCATTAGCATCAATAGAGTGACTATTATCATCCATATCAACTAGCCCTCCATTTGTACCTACAAAAAGTGATCATTGTTGTTGTAACTGACTGCTATTTTGATTTTTGACCATGAGACTAGTAGTTAACACCTAATGGGTCCTAGAGTTTAACTAAACATTCTTTAGGTTTCATGTTTACACATAATTATACATTTGTACCTTACTGACACACATACATTTTGTACTGACATCCGTCCTAGAATGTGAACGTGTACAATGTTTCCTCGTACTTACTAACAATACCTTTCATAGGGCAATCTTTGCCATTAAGAATCTTTGATGACACGTCAGCATTTTCTGAACCACCATGAAGCTGTTGTTGTTGGTCGCTTGAATTCATTTCTATACCTCAAAAAAGAGAGGATGCTACAGCTATTGTTTTTCTTTTTTAAATCAAAGCCTCCTCTCAATCTTCACCTATTTTTATATTATCACCCCCAAATCAATTTCCTGAAAATAATTACAATCAACAATCAAATTCAAATAAAAATTAAATATTTAACCATTGTTAACTAAAAAAACGTGACCAAAAATGAGTACCGATTTTTTTCGGTACCGGTATCATTCATATACATACCGGTACCGATACTGGAAACATGAAAAAACGAATACACATATTGAAATAAGAGAATGGTGGCATACGTTAAGACATGATATTGAAACTGAAAAGGGTGTAATGGTTGGTTAATCGATTTGTTTGTCGATTAACCCCAAATCAACGAACCCAAATGAAAAAAAAAAAAAAAAAAAAATCAATGTGTCTTGTTCTTCTTCTTCTTCATATGAGAGAAGACAGAAAATGAAGAAGAAAATGGAGCTTAAATTGCATATTCTGTAACAAGGGAGAGAAAATATGGGCATTGAAGAGTTTCAGACACCAGTTTCTCCGTGAGATACGGAAGGAACATTTGTGGCAAATACTAGGCGGTTGCTACTACAAACAAGAATGCTTTATGGAAAAGAAAAAAGAAAATTGGTAAATTTAAGATATTTTTGTTTATTTTTTTTTTTTTACGTGCGGTACTAAATTAAGTTGTTCATGAGTTAATTGAGATTGATTTGTTAAACGATATGAAGCATGCAGTTGACCTATCTAACTAACGAGGTTGAGTCCAAGTTTCCCTTGTCAAGCTTTATAAACTATCATATTATTTTATTATATATATGTGTGTGTCTCTATCATGCATACACTTACGATGAAAATAATTAAATAATAGTATTTTATCAATATAGTTTATAATTAAAAAAAGAAAGTTCACTTGAATGAAATAATTATATAGTTATTTAATAATAATAATAATGAGTTGAGCTCAAATTTGAAAAATTATTCATGAACCAAACTTGAGTTTTAAAGTTATAGCTCAAAAAGATTCATTTTTAGTAGATTATTGACATTTCAAAATTCATGTGAACAATTGATAGATAATTTTGGTAATAAGTATAAATATAAATTGTGATTAAATGTTGTTAATTAGTATAATTATGGAACTTAAAATAACCTAAGAAATTACAAATGAATTAAAGTTAAAATATAAAAATAAATAAATAAAATGATTTAAAATTTGTAACTAAAAAGAAAAATAGCTAAAGAACTCAATATGCAAAAGTATGAGAAAACTTCTAACAGCTTAAGATACTAGAAACGATTTCGGACACAATTTAAGATGATATGAAAATCTCATGTTGTGGCTTTTATTATCTTTTCAATTTCAATATCAAAATATAAAGATTGATAAAACAGTAACCTAATTGTTATGATAACTCAAAGTAAGAAATTGATCATGAGGAAGTTATACAAAAATTATTCAAATAAGATATAAAAGTTAGAGTTGCAGAAAAAAAGAAGTGAGAATTTTTAGCTTTCACTTCAAAAAATCAAACATTTATTCATGGACTCTTGATTCGATACATTAACAACAGCGTATCATCGTCCTCGTCTTTTCAATTAAACATCTCGAGAAATCGATAAAGTCGAAATCCTCAAAACCGAGCAGATTAATTTTGAAGCAAACTCTTAGGCTTAGAGCATGTTTCTAATGTCAAGAGACTTCACATCCGGCATTTCCTCATCATTGAACTCCTCCCTGCAAATATTATTTAAATAAATAATATAAAAACTCTTATCTGGTTATTTTAACTAAATATTGTAATTTTTTTAGAAGTAAAAAAGCATACCTTTTCTTTTGTGTTTCCATTGCCTCAAGGGCATCTTTCTTCAACTCATCCAGTTGTGCTTTAGCAATCTTCTTCTCCAATGCTTCTTCGTATTTAGGCAAATCTTCCTTTCTTATGCCAAGCCTTAAGATAAAACCGTAAATGCGCGTTAAAATAATTTAATGTTGAGCGGTCAACACAGAATGGCCAGACCATTTATAACAAATGTCCCTAGAAGTTCAGTTCATATGTTGTCACACTTTTCGTCCTTTCCACTAACTGGCGCAGTGGTGTGTAACTTTTTCTGTAAGCTTTTCTAAAATGACCAGTTTACCCTTTTTTAAAATATATATAGAACGTTTTCGTACATATTTTCAACTTTTAAATGATAAAAGTAAAAAGACCAAGGTGCTCTCATTTGCCGTGCATGTTACATGACAAGACTTAACCTCAAAATTTAGCAGCTGTTAAAGCAAAGAAGGAAAAGTATGACAACATATTAACATAAATAATGATTTTAAAATAATAAAAGCTTACTTTTGGTTGATTTTGTTAAATTCTTCATTGAGAAGAGCCATCCCCTTCTTGTCATTCCTCAAAAGTGGCTTCTTAATCTCTTTCTCAACTTTCTCAAGTGCATCCATCATCATAGTCTCAGCACCTAATTCATCTGTAAGCCCTCTCCTGCAATATTATTATTTATATTTAAAACAAATAACATGTATGTGCCACTCAAAATCTAAAAGTTTTCAAGATTTACAACTAGTAGCACTCGTCTTTCAAAAAATAATAACTATAGAAAAAGATAATACTTGAGACGGATATCCTTCAAAGCGAACAGATAAGATCGAGCATCTTGAATTCCATCAGTTCGTTGCTTGATGGTGAATTGGATCCTCTGAGATTCTGAGAACAAATCTGCCCTGTAAAAATAAAAAAGACATTTAAATAATAATTTAAAAGTAACAATGAATCAATCAGAAAATAAATGGAAACATAATGCTGCCAAATTAACATGCATACATACATCTGTATGTACATGTGTGTGTGTGTGTGTGTGTGTGTGTAAATATAGGGACACATTCTTTTCAGATTCAGTTTGATCTTGCCAATTGTGAGAACCACATAAAGCACTTGCAAGTTATGCATTAGCAATTCAAACAGATAGTGGGTCAGCAGTTATGTATCCTTCTTCTGCATAACAATTAAAATATAAGGTACAACTATATTATGCAGTCCTGCAGTTCTCAATGTATTTTTGGTTAGAAATTGGATGCCTCTTGTGTGTGTGCGTGTGCACATACACACACACATACACATATATACATCATCACTCTTGAGAACTTACTTTTCCCTTACAGTCTTCATCACTTTAGCATACTGTTCAACTGCTGCAGGATCTTCAGGAGCAATGGTAATTTTCTCTTTGCGAAGAACACCGATTGCTGTCTCAAACTTCTTCTTCACCTCAAGAAAAATACCTTTCAACATTTCTGCAAATGCGCGTGAAGGTTTAACCATTATTACTTTATACTTTTATAGGATCTAAATATTCTCAACTAGCAAGTCAACTCACCATCACCCTTGAGAGCTTGAGGGGCAGCTTCTTTGGCATAGAAACGAGCTGGGACTGCATGCTGTTGTGGTTGCAAAACGGATTGACTGCCATATAACTGCATAATGTCAAAAAAAAAAATATGTTATACACATGTATACACTGACCATTCTTGATAATGAAATAATTCATTTAAAATTCCCTATTCATTTAAAAAGTAGACTGGTATTAAGGGAAAAAGATCTAAAGGTTTCTGGTATATAAACATACTGTTTACCAGCTATTGTTTATTTTTTATATCTAAACCATTGAGTTCCCAATAGGCAATCTCAAATAATTGTATGCGGTAGTTTACTTAAAAACAGGAGGACATTTTGTTAAGAGAATAGTTACTGAACCTTACATATACTTATGTCGGTATATATGGTCTCAGATTATAACACCCTTCGTATCTAAGGCTAGAGTGGCACATCCTCAAGAAAGAAACATATAGTTCATGATGAGTTATAAAACTAGGAAACTAAAACATATAGTTATGTCAAATAACAACTATCAAGTCCAATAGACAAACAAAAATATATCCCACCAACAACTCAACTGGAGCAAATATTTTAAATAAAATGAAATTTCTGTATTGGAAAATCATGATCTTGTGCAGAAAGCAGTGATGCATTCGTTCAGGTAAATTATCGCATATATATTTAATATTTTTATTTGATCCGGCATACAAATCTCTTGCTTTACCAGAGAAAGGGTTTCCTTAAAGTGTACACAGCTAATCTGGATGTACTGGTTCCAATCCATTACTTTTCTAGATATTCATCAACTTTGACTCTTGAAAGGTCTAGATACATGCTTCCAGTCCTTTAAAAATCAAATTTTTAACTTCCAATCAACTACATAAATATAAATTCTGAACCCTAAACCAAAATCGCCAAAATATACACCAACACACATCCAAATGTATGCTCTCGTGTTTCTTCTATACAAGCATCTAAATTCATTTCACACCGTATACCTAAACTCTTATCCCCAATCTAACAATTATTATTAAAAAAAAGGTCAAAAACTAATCCCTAATCAATCCAATCGGCAGTAAACATGCGTCCAATAAGTAAGCTGCATTTATGATTGTTCATCAAAATCATGAACAATACAATAAAACTGATAGAGTAGAAAAGCAAAATGATGAATCAAAGTTTAGAAGGAATTTGATGAAATAAAAGGATGGATAGATGAATACCTGACGAGTGGATCTGGATAGAAGTCGAGCCATATCAGCGATCGGATTGGAATTGATTTGAAGAATGGATGAATGTTATGCAGCGGCTCCGCTTGCTTGCTAGGGCTCAAATGCCATCTGACGCTGAATCTTAATTATGTAAAGGGAGCTTATTTCAACAACGACGTCGTATCCAATCTCCTGATTACCAACAGTCAAAATAAATAAATCACTCCACTTTTTATTATAGCGTGAAATTAAATTAGTGTGTCACTTTGTATCGTATTGATACTTACGAGTTAGTGGTGGTAGAAAAAGTATTTACCGTTTTAGTGTTTTTTAAAAAATATTGTAGGAAAAAGTGTTTTACTTTTAAATTTAATATTTCTATTTTTTATTTTTTTTATCACATTTCTTATAATTTTTAATCTAATAAATCTAACAACTTCTTTTTTATATATTTTTTTTTGTCAATTAACGTTTTCAGACTTTTTAGTAACTCGTTCCAAATCTTTTTTTTTAATTTCTTTTCTTATTTGATTTTTTTTCTTCAGATATTTTTTTGTCTTTCTGTTCAAATATATTCATTTTACGAATTTTATTTTTTGGGTTTAGTTTTGTACCGCAACGAACTAATTGATATTGATCGAGTTCGGGTTAAATAGCCTTCGCAATGTCTGTGTTTTACCAATGTCCGGGTTTTACCGATTTAAATTGTTTTTTATTTTGTTTTCGCGTTTTACGAATTTATATTTTTGGTTTAGATCAATCCGATACCTTAACAAACCTGGCTCATACTGACCAAATTCGCATTGAATAGCCGCCACGACTCCTGGTTGTTAGCAACGCCCGGGCTTTAGCGTTCTTTTTTATATTAAATATGATAGTTCTACGATTATTTTTAGGTTTAGTTCCAGCACTGTAATGAACATAGTCGACACTAATTGAACTCTCATCGAATATAAAAAAATAAATAAGAAATATGAAAAAAATATAAAAAATAAGTTATTGGATTTATTGGATAATAAATGTATAATAAATATGAAAAAAAAATAAATAATAGATTAACTAATAAAAAAACTAGATTTAAAAGTAAATGGTGAATAAAATAAATGAAAAATACTAAAATGGAAAATACTTTTTTCCACCAACACTAGTTTGGTAAATATTTTTTAAAAGACACCAAATTGGTAAATAATTTTTCCACCAACACTAGTTTGAAAAGAAAAACTTTTTTTTTCTTTCACTTGGTTCTTTAAAACTGATACAAGATTTTCTACTTGTAAATTTACAACATCCGTAACAAACTACATTCTTTAAGGTTTGAATGATGTGGCATGGGACAAAGTAGGTGCTCATGGACTCCGCCCGTTATGAAGTAAAGTTTGTGAGTTAAAGTTTGCTTAATTCAAACCTCAATGGTGGGTCCTGAAGTCATTCCCTCTCACATACTCATATACATATCACATATACACATATATATAATTATACGTTTATATTTTTAACAAGGTTTGCTGTTGTGAAAGAAAGTAGGTTTTTTAAGAAAAGTTTGAAGAAATATTATGTGGAATTGATTTGACGGTTTATAAAGGTTTACTGTTGTTGAAGAAAGTAGGGTTTCTTAAGAAAAGTTTGAAGAAATCTTATGTGGAGCTGATTTGACGGTTTATAAAGGTTTGTTGTTCTGGATGCTCTTAAGAGTTTTGGGTTGTTATATCTAAATTAACATGTATTTAATGAGTCGTAATCTGATTGGTCTGTTATAGAAGTAGTCTTCATAGGGTTATATAGTCCTCACTCAAAATGTTTAAAACAACAAAAAATTTGGACCCTGTTGCATTATTAAGAGGCCCTTACTAGAAGTAGAAGGTGGTGAAAGTCAAGTCCTGGATTGATAATCAAGTACAAACTAACGAATAACTCTCGTTTATATTAATCAGAAAATTCCACTCAAAAAACTGATTAAAATACCTTAAACCCTAACTTGGTTTGACTCTTGATGAACCCTTACTTGGTTGCACCAACTTCACATTCTAAAACCGAACCATAACTCGGCTTATATAGACTAACTTAACTTGCTAGTCAAGACATTACCAATTATAGTTACAACACAATTATGAAGCATAACCAACTATGACCAGCTTGTCAATATTGGTCCCTCAAGTTCACCGGCTTGTGACTTGGAGTATGAAATTACGTTCAACAATCACCCCCCTAATTTCCGACTCGAAATACGTGAATCTTTGATTTAAACATGCCTCCTTTGACCTGTGTGATTTGACCCACGATCTTGACCTTCTCGGCTTTCACAACCATCTTGGTCTTCATCATATCCGTCTTGATTTCCCGGAACTCTACTTAGATCCATAATTGTGTTCTTTCGGCTCTCCCGAACTCGACTACCTATGTGACACTGTCCCCAACCATTCCCTCGGTCGTATGAACTCGCATATCCACTCTTTTGGCTGCGATTCTTGTCATTTAATCGAGCAAACATCAATCTTCCTTGATCATCTCTTGTTCTCGAATCAAAACCCGAGCACATATTTCAAATCAAAATCTTGGTAAGAACATAACTCGTTCAAGCCATATAAAAACAAACTTTAAATTGACCCCCTTGCTCCACTTCGTTGGAACAAATACATACCAATCAGTCTGAACAACTTTCCAGGAATCGGTTTGCTCGTAAACAACTTGTACTCCAAGCAGTATTAATTGCTCAAACATAATATGCTTTTTCCTTCTTTCCTTCGTAACAAACTCTTTTCTTTCTAGAGAAAACAAATCTTTTTGGAGCTTTGACTTTTATAACAATTAGTAATTCTTGTTAATTCGATCAATAAGAATCAGAAACACGTACACCACTTAGTCTTTTTCCTTTACAAGAAACAAAAAAGAAAGAAAAACACCTTTTTACCTTTCTATTATCACCGGATACACCTCGATTGAAAACCAACTTGTTTTCGTATTGTCGTCGCACAAACAACCGACTCGTTGCCTGCAACTATCCGATCTCTGACTCTTAATCCCTTAGCCATCGAACCTCAGTTAACTCGATTATCGATTTCTTGAACTTCGTTATGATACCAATTCAAGTTCCGGATCGATAATCGAACACGAACTAACGAATAACTCTCGTTTATATTAATCAGAAAATCTCACTCAAAAAACTGCTTACAATACCTCAAATCCTAACTCGGTTTGACTCTTGATGAACCGTAACTTGGTTGCACCAACTTCACATTTTAATGCCTAACAATAACTCGGCTTATATAGACTAACCTAACTTGTTAGTCAAGACAGTACCAATTATAATTACAACACAATTATGAAGCATAACCAACTATGACTAGCTTGTCAATATTGGTCCCTCAATTTCACCGACTTGTGACTTGGAGTCTGAAATTACGTCTAACAGAAGGAACCATATGTGGCGGATCCCAATCAGAGAGCGACGATAAATACACTACTAGTCTTTCCTGTAAATTTTGTCCTACATCTGAATTTTCAAGTAGAGCAAATGGAATTCATTTTATTTACATATTTTCATGAAAAACAACCAAATTACTAGCGTACTTAGTCTTATTAATTATTATTATTATTATTATTATTATTATTATTATTATTATTTCCTTTTTGACCTATTCATATTTATTCTACACACACAGAGATCATTATTATTTGAAGGTTTTTTAATCAATGATTATGATCCAAATATATAAGAGCTGTTAAGAATCATGAGATCAATCGCTATTCGTGGTTGGTTCATAGCATATGGATTGGCTACACATGCAAGTGGTTTTATGACACATTTTCAACTTATCAAACTATGGAAGCGTAAGAGGTGACATGCCATAGCCACATGCATTCATGATACCTGACAGAAAAATGTGACGTGACACCTGTGTTTAAGGTGCTAAAGTTTTGGATCATCTCAATCT
Organism: Bidens hawaiensis; assembly: GCF_021521415.1. Lineage (NCBI taxonomy): Eukaryota > Viridiplantae > Streptophyta > Magnoliopsida > Asterales > Asteraceae > Bidens > Bidens hawaiensis. Next base: position 435,975 of record NW_027492511.1, read on the forward strand.
TTAAAGCATTCTCAACATGTTTTCAATATTATTGTGAACGAATTCTCTATATTATATAGCATAGTTGTAAGTGGTTGTGAGTGAACTAAATAAAAAAACTACTGCTGATTAGTAAATTTAGAAAAGTATTGTTCACCCTTATATAACTTTTTAATATTTTTAAAAGTAATAGCTAGTGAAGAAGAGAGAAAAATATTATTTAATTAAAAATAGAGAAAAGGTACAGTATTTATTAGTGTAATTATAAAAATGAGATAAAGATACTGTTTGGATAGTACCAAATGTTTCTATCATAATTTACAATTTTACAAATATTTGCATACTACCTAGAGCTGCACAAATCGGGTACACCTTGAAAACCCGAACCGGTTCGGAACCGGTTTTTTTCAACCCGGGTAGAGAATGACACCGGTTCCAGTCAGGAACCGGTTCGGTTCCCGACCCGAACCGGTGCCCAGATATGCGAACTTTTAAGAACCGGTAGGGTATGAACCGGAACCGGTTTTTACGTAAAAACCGGTTCCGCCGGTTTTTTTTTGAAATTTAAAAATTAGAGCCGTTAGGAACCGGTTCCAACGGCTATATAGCCGTTTTTGACCGTTGGAACCGGTTTTTTAACTATAAATAGGGTATTTTCTTACTAATAATAGCAAGTTTCAAAACTATCAAACACACTCCAATTCCAAAACCATAAAACACACTACAAACCAAAATTAACCTTAAACCGACCACAAATGGCATCCAATGATGACGTTGTTATGGTGATCGAAACAACAAGATGCCCCGATGTTTGGGTCCATTACGATTTGTGTCTCATGACCGACTCACATGAGTTGGCACGTTGCAAATATTGCTCGAAGTTTCTTAAAGCAGGGTCCAACTCGACATTACGAAAACATACGAATAAGTATTGTCGAGAGAAAAAAAGATTGGAAGATAAAAAAAGGAAGTGGGAGAGTCGTCCGGCTCTACAACCCAAAAATAAGTATTCCCGGATTAAAACGACGGACTTTGTTTTTTATGTTTTAGTTGTTATGTTTAGTATCGTTTATGTGTTAATAATGTTTGTAATAGTTAGTTTTTAAATAAATAAAATGTTCGTCGTTATTAAAAAAGTAACAAAAATTAATCGAACAAATTATAATAAAACATATAGTACAATTCTTCTTCGTCGAAACAAATAATTTTACCAAAACAAATAATTAGTCGAACAAGTTACAAATAATTTTACCAAAACAAATAATTACAAGTAATGGAAACAAGTAATGGTGAAACAAGTAATGGAAACAAGTTATATATAGGTTTGGCCCAAAAACCGGTTCCAACGGCTATATTGCCTCAAAAACCGGTTCCAACGGATATATTGCCTCAAAAACCGGTTCCAACGGCTATATTACCGTTGGAACCGGTTCCAACGGCTATTTGGTGTCTAAAAAACCGGTTCCAACGGCTATATTACCGTTGGAACCGGTTCCAACGGCTAGTTTGACTTTTTGTTTGACCCTAGAAAAAAAACCCGTCGGAACCGGTTTTTCCGGGTACGACCCGAACCGGTTCCAAATAATAACCGGGTAGGAACCGGGTTGGAACCGGTACTGAAATATATATAGTAGAACCGGTCCCGATTTTCGGGTACAAAAATACCCAAACCGGGTATTGTTCCAACCGGGTTGGAACTGGAACCGGTTCCGGTTCGGTTCCACCGGTTAGGTTCCGGAACCGGTTTTTTTGTGCACGTCTAATACTACCTAAACATATCTCATCTTTCTATTCAGGCATTAATTAGGGATAGGTATCCCTAATTAATGCCTGAATAGAAAGATGAGATATGTTTAGGACCAGTGACGAAAAGGCCATGTCAATAGGTCTTCATAAATTTTATGGTTGAAATGTCATAATCAAATAATAATAAAACATATACCTACCAATTAAACCCATGTGACACATTGCAAACCACAGTAAAGTGTATCATGTCACCAATTTACCTTAAACCAACCAAGCCTGATCACTGTAACTGGTATCATATCATGGTTACAACAAATTGCAAATCTAAAAGTTCCATATATTAAAATTGTAATAGAGACCCGAACCAGAATCGGACTGCTATCTTTTGGTCCAGCTCTGATTTGTTTCAACTTCAGACTTAGTTGACTCCGGTCCATGTTGATCCACGGGTCAACCAAGAACCATTAGCCGATAAAAACAACAGCAAACTACCCACTTTAAACAAGCATCAAGTTCCCACATAGATGGAAATAATAAAACATTAAAAACCAAAAAAAAAAAACATCTAAACCTCCAACAACCATAATCCAAAACATCACAAGTTCTTAAGTGAATCCCCGGCCCCTTGGAAAAAACAATACGAGAGCACGAAATCGGCAATAAAAATACCGACAAGCGAAAGAACCACGGCAGAAGTAGTACTCTCTCCAACACCTTTAGCCCCACCCAAAGTAGTAACCCCCCACCCACAACTCACAACCGAGATAATCAAACCAAACACTTGAGACTTAATCATTGCACTAACAATATCCCATGATCTAAGAGCCCGTTGAGCCGAATCCATAATAATGTTAATACTAATCCCGTAAACCCCATCAGCCAAAAGAGCACTAGACGCCATCCCGACTGTAAAACAAATAAGTGTCAAGAACGGTAACGCCAAACACGAAGCAATGACCCGTGGGGTTACCAAATAATCAACCGGGTCGGTATCCAAAACCCTTAAAGTGTCGATTTGTTCAGATACTTGCATGGTCCCTAACTCTGCTGCAAATGCACTACCGATTCGACCGGCTACTATGATTGAAGTGATCACGGGGCTTAGCTCACGGATAAAGGCTAGGGCTAGGACCCCACCCACGGCTCGGTTTAGACCTAACCGGGTGAACTCTCTCACGAACTGGATGGTGAAAGCCATGCCCACAAATGCTGATGTTAAGAGACAAACGCCTACTGATTTTGGACCGACTCGTTCTAGCTGTTGGAGGGTGTTTTTCCAGTGGATTTTACGATTTAGTATTCTCATTATAACTTGACCCGTCAACACAAAAACTGATAGCCCTCTCCATAGATATCGGGGAGGTGTCCACTTGCTGAATAGCGGGACTGGCTCTTGTTTTGGTGTGTCATTTGTGTCTATAATGTCTTCAGATGCAGATATAGATGACGCGTGACCATCGTTTGTCATTGTGTTTGGGATAGGAAAAACCATGTTTTTGTCAGCGTTTAGGAAGAACTTGGATCGGTTAAAATGTACCGAACTCTGACCATGGTCAACTCTTCTCACCAATTTATGTCTTTGATGGAGTTGACTTTGACTAGTGTTCCCATTTTTCATCCAAGCACATGCCTTTGTAGAGTCTCTTCTGTCGTTTGTTACAAATTGCACAATAATTCAGTTAAAAAAATGAAACACACTCCTATTGGCTCGACTCATTTACAAACTGAGCTAAACGAGCCTAAATATTGAACTCGAGCTCAGCTTGTAAAAAGCTGAAGCCGACTCGTTTATTAAAAAGAATAAACATTATTTTAAAAATGTTGCATAATTAATAAACTAAAATATTTATAATTTATATATATATATATATATTAAAATTTAGGCGCATTTAAACAAGCCAACAAGCAAGCTAAATGAGAAGCTTACGTTGGCTTGGGCTAGGCTAGTTTACAAACCGAGCCAGTTCAGTGTAAATGAGCCAATTTCAATCGAGTTACGAGCTACTTAGACAGCCATAGCTTCTATTTTAAAACCTAAACTAAAACTTGACTTTGAGGTCAAACAGACTATCATCCTTGGTTTTAAAATATGGAAAATGATTCAAGGCCTTGAGGCAGAGCCTCATGCACATGTGCATCAAAATAGGGCTGTTGGAGGCTGATATGAACAATACTTGATAAAAAGGCTGATAGTTAAAAGAGATAACAAAAACGCAGCTCCTGGCGGTACATAAAACGAGACCTCGTACATGAAGCTCTCACCTTAGCTTTTAAAACCAAGTCATAATCAAAATCAACCTCAAACTGATATAAATTCTTCAAGTCTTTATCTTTAACAGAACAATTAAATAAAGCTTCTTCATACACACATGCTAATTGAGCAATACCTGCCATGTAAGTGAAAAATTACGGAATGATGAGCAGCCGTTTGCATCATTCAGAGTTCAAATCAAGTGTAACTGATCTCCTTACTCTCCAAATCCTACATATAACATCCAGATGGAGATAAGAGTATATCAAACATTTAAGATCAAAATCAGCCTTGCTTCCAATTTAGTGTAATTATCACAAAATTAACAATTACATAATAAACAATTGAAAACATAGATGCACTTGATCTAGCAGCTTGAGGATTATGCTGTCCAATTACTATCAATTTCTAGTGTAGTACTGATCACATAAATATTAATATATATTGATATCTGATCCAGTTGTGGCATATACGTTATGAATATGCACTGTATTCAAGCTTTCGGTTAGCTTATATCTATGAGATTATTCAATAACAGAGAGTAATCGTGAAAGGTAGTACAAACCCTAGGTTAAAAAAAGGGGAAAAGCACGTAGAGTGTGTGTATGAAGTGATTAGTTCAACTGTACCAGTGTTTCTGCAATATGAATCCGTGGATGATGACGTGGCCAGCCGGTGTAAGACGACGGAAGCCAGCCGGCGGACGGTGATGGATGAGTTTGGTTTGGATGGAAAGAAATAATAAAGGTGTGGGAAGGTAAATTAAACATGTACCAGAAAGAGGTTCAGGTGTGTGGGAGACTTGGGATTATTATTGTTATTATTATAATTATTGTTATTATTATTATTATTATTATTATTATTTAATTTGTTTATATTTGTATTTGTTGGCAACAATGAGAATATGTCCAGGGTCACTTTCCAGCTTTCTGCTTGTACCTATAACACGAAAGAATTCGGTTGAAGGGGACCTGAGACACAGGGCCTCTGGACCACCATTCGATACTCAACATTAGTAATTTATCCCATGAAAGTATATAAATAGTAAATATAGATATGTATACTAGAGATAAAGAATGCAGAGGAGATGGTAGTTGAGACCCGACGGTTAGAGAGCAGCTGAGGCAATTTCAGGTTGCTTAACCGGTGACTGGTCGCTAAGGTTGGAGTAAGCTGATAGTGTTATGCCTCAACAGCTCGTGGACTTAGCAACTCAGAGGACTGACAACTTAATTAATGATAATTACTCTTTGAAGAGGAAGATCTTTAGTGAGTAGTATTTAAGAGATGATATTCTGAAAAGTAATATTATAAAGCAGGAGAATATAATAAGAGAGTGGGAGAGTTGTAATAAAAAGAGGGTAGAGAGAATGAGATGATAACATCAAATGTGGGGGCCTCCTTTAATAAGCAGTGTTAAGCTTCTATAAGAGGAATGGATCAAGCCCTCCTTTTAGCTTAATCTGCTTTGAGCCTGCAAGGAGACATAGTTGCTTTTCCTCAGACTTCGGCTTTATGTTACTCTAGCTAAGGTGGTGAAGCTTCAAGCTTCATAGCTTAGCAGTCGGAGCTTATTGCTTCTTAGTTGTTGGGCTTCTTTAGCTTATGAGTATGGATACCCACGTCATCAGTATTTAAGAAATAAAGTGCGTTTTATTAAATTAAATGGGATGAATGATAAAATTTACGGATTATACTTCTTGTGATTATACTTGTTTCATGATAGGTACTTGTTTTTGCCAAGTCAACCTTTTATTTGGCGTTTGTTTTATCAACATGTGAACAGTTAATGCTCACATAGTCACATGCTATATTAAATAGTAAATTGTGACAAAATATAATTTATAATATGCAATGGTAACCTAGAATATCTTCCATGGATTGGCCATCCTTGAATGGTGATTTTGACGTTTTTGGCTGTCCTTAGCACACTTCACAAATCCTTTGGTGCCATCCATTAATTAGTAGAACTACATATTCGTAGAACTATCATAACTTTCATTAACATGGGTATACATGGATTTTATTAGATGCGCGTGTATAACAGTTATAGAGATCTATATCAAAAACGGAGCAAAATCTAAGGAAAGAAAAACATGTAATCAAGTATCAAGATTCGGAAATCAAAGAACCATAACGTAAACATTAAAATCTTTAGAATTCATGAATTGATAAAAAAAAATAAAAAAAGAACAAATGTTAAACTTAGCATGAGCATCCACCACGTTGCTCGGTTTCTGTTGCAGCATCCGGGACTCCATGGAAGTATCTGTAGAATATCAAAGTAACTGAAATGCATTAGGAAGCAGCCAAACTTATATTATATGCTAACTGAAAAGCTTTATGATCCATTTTTGTGGCTCATATTCTGATTACTTTGACCAAGTCAACTAGGGAGGTAGCATTATTTTGAAACAAGGCTATAGAATGTTAGTTTGTACTTGGGCCTTGGACTATGCCATAAGCCAATTCGCGAGCTACTCGAGATTTGCTCACAAAAAGCTCAAAACCAGACAAGCTTAAATGAGCTCAAGCCCGAGCTTGAGACATCAGTGCTTGACCATGCTTGCGAGCTTAAAAGTAAATCTATGAATATTCATTTTCATAGTCAACCTAATAGCAAGTAAATCTATTACTCGTGTTGCGCTCACAATATAAAAATTAAAACAATAACCAAAAGTTGAATATTGTAATTGTGCACTTACAGATCCTGGTCATGCTCATTTGCCATCGCGCTTTTGGCAATACCCAAAAACGCATCATCCACATTATGGTCTTCCTTTGCAGATGTCTCATAATAAGGTATATTCCCTTTTGAACTACACCAGTCTGTTGCCCTCTTCTCCGAAACCTAATTTCAAAAGCGTTTAGATAATCATACGATAAGCGCAAAAGAATATCAATGCATCTCACCACTCGGCTATTTCCACCATCTATATCAATCTTATTTCCAAGCAATATGAACGGAAAAGAACTCGGATCCGACGGATTTGCCTGAAAAACAGTGGAATTTGTTTAGTATGAGTATGACCATATTATCCACATATATTATTCAGTAGCTACGACAACATAAAAATATTTCTAACAAATTCTCGACACCTGTTTGAGAAATTCCTCATGCCAATTGTCAAGTGTCTCGAAAGATCTCATAACATTTACATCATAAACTAGAACACAACAATCGGTTCCTCTGTAAAATGCAATCCCGAGGCTTTGAAATCTCTCTTGTCCAGCAGTATCCCAAATCTAATCATTTTTTGTAAAATAAATAAAAAAAAGTAAAAGAATTTTATTAAAGCAAATGCAAAAAGAAAAAAAAAACTTTTAACTAAGATCATGCATTCAGTTATATTATATAGGAAACTTACTTGCAGTGTGACAATCTTGTCATCCATCTGCAACTCTTTGGCCACAAAATCAGCTCCAATTGTAGCTTTATATTGCTGACTAAATCTCTTATGTACATATCTTTAGCAGGAGTTAAAGAAAAACACTCAAAAATTTCATTTCAAATGTGGTAACTAATACAAGATTAAGATTTTTTTTTTTGGCTCAGAATTAACATATTCCTTTTAAAGTATTTAATGTAAACTCAATTCTTAAAAATATGTAAATATTGGCCACTTTCCACATGCAATAATAATTAGGGTCAAAATAATCAAACAAATACAGAATTACCTAATTATCTCTACCCGTGAGCAACCGATCATCAAATCATTCAAATACGAATATGATCTTCACATCGAAATCCAGAACAATTTCACAAGAAAAACGATACAATCAGAATTCAAATGAGAAACAACAATTCTCCAAAAGATCAACGAACATGATTAAATAATAATAATAATAATAATAATAATAATAATAAATAAACGTATATAAAGGATACTGATTCATCAATGACGTTTTTCCAACCCTACAAAATCACAAATAATATAATACAATTTAATATAAAAGAAATCATGAAAACATGATCCAAGATGAACAAGATATACGTACCCACTGTCGCCGAGGACGATGACCTTGAGCAACGTTCTTCGACGGAAGAACATGGCAGCCGAATCATGAAACAAACAACACAACAAACAAACAACAGGCCCGCCAACATTCATTCGATCTATTCTTGTTCTGTTTTTTACTATGTTACATGTCAGGTCCTTCAACTATTCGTAACCTCCCCAAGGATTTATTTTGTATAAAATTCTATTATTATTATTATGGTATTTTGTACTTGACATGTGAAAAGGTATGTACCCGCCTCAACACCGAGCAAGGCGGGTCAACCCACAAGATAAAGACATTATGAGGGCACAAAGCCAAAACCTATGCGCATGGCGCATACAAAACATGCTCAGGCATCATATGCCCAGGCACACATATGCTCGCGCATCACATATGCGCGCGGCGCATCAGCAAGCGGCGCATATCACATGCCCATGCATATCACATCTGCCCAGGCACACATATGCTCGCGCATCACATATGCGCGCAGCGCATCAGCGCGCGGCGCATATCACATGCTCGTGCATATCACATCTGCGCATGAAATATCTGCGCGTGAGAATAAAGAGAAGACCTCGCGCATCCTCAGGATGGGCGCATATCACACGTGCACATAATCAACCTCGTCCTTATCCAAATCAGGATTAGGGCAACCTTGATTGTGCACATCAGACAACCTTCCAGAAGGCATCTTTTTAAGGAGTAAGAATATGCTGATGTTGACAGCTGCCAAATGAAAGGTCGACAACTCAGCATGACACATGTGTTACCACGTGATTACAACCAACGAGAAAGCGCCAGGTGTCCCAGAGGACACGTGGCGCAGTGTGATTGGAGGAGGCCAACGAGGTTGAGCCCAATCAGTGGAAACCCTAGCATTATAAATACAGCATCAACTCCACTTTGATGACACATTCATACTCAATCATTGACAGTTACAGGCAGTGATATCACATTCAATCATATTGAATTACATTCACACACAGTCAGTTACATACAAACACACAGTCTCACAATCAGAGGGTATTCAGCTATTAAGCAATACTCTTGAGATTCACTTACTGACACATTATCATCTTCTCCACAATATACTGATTCTCACGCCGGAGGGTTACCCCAAAGAGGACCCCTCTGTCCCTTTCTGAGGGGTAAGTAACGGCGCTGTTCATTTTGTAGGTGGAAGAACACGGATCCAGAAGGACCATCGGTGAAATAGTATAATCACACCCGAGGAAAGTAGATCTGCTACCAGTGAGTAGATCCACGCTTCTCATTGGCGCCATCCACTGTTACATCGGCAATCAGATCTCATCAGATCTACATAAAAAAAAATCAATCACCATGGTTTCTGGCGTTCGTAACGTTGATCAAGCTCTGGAGGATATTGAACGTGAGGGTGTTAACGACGGACAGCAGGTTCTGAGGGTTCCGCGTGATTCTACGCGTACCACCAGCAGCCGTCCCTTCGTCACAACCCCTCACAGCCAGACTGAAACTCCTCCAGACGATCTCACGTTACAAAATATGGCCGGCGCGAAATTGAAAGGACCAATGGGTCCAGAAGAAGAAACTAATGATCCGAATGAATGGCTCATAAACGAGCAGCGGCGTCTGATGGAAAAGTACAATGAAATGGTCAAGCAGAAGAAGCTAGCCGACCAAACACAAAGGCAAGCTTTTGATAAGCAGACTACAAAAAGGCCGCGCGCGCCGGAAGAAGGACATTCTGTTCACACTGCACACACTGAGTTCAGTGATGAAGAAGTGCATAGCATGAGGAAGACGCGGGATACTCATGCAGGAGGCTCACAGCTCCGCGCGCCTGTGAACATGGCGCCTGGAGCCAGAGCCGATCTGGATCTGCACATGCCGTACAGCCCACCAGTCAGAGGGCAAGTGGACGTAACCACACCCTACAGACCAGCCATCTTGGTAAAACACTCAAAGTTCACTGCGCGCATCGCGCAGGCTCCCATCCAGCACAAGACCAAGATGCCAAGTGGTTTGGGTAAGTATGACGGCACGACAGATCCAGACGATTTCTTGCAAGGTTTTTACAACACGGGAAACCTGGAGAGCTTGACGATGCCAACATGGTGTCATATGTTTGCTCGCTGCCCAACGGGCGCGGCGCGAGTATGGTTCGAGAGCTTGCCTACTGGGCAAATTGATGGGTTCGAGGAACTATTAGAAAAGTTCCAAGCCCACTTCGTACAGCAGCGCAGGCACACGCGCGATCCTGATGACATCATGCACTGCGTACGCAGGAATGATGAAACGATTGAAGATTACATCACTCGGTTCAATCAGGAGTCTCTGGCAATCGGAGGTATAACCGAGCAACTCCTGCGCGTGGCCTTTATACAAGGCGCGCGCAGTGATCAATTACGACGAGCTCTCGCAAGCAAAGATGGCATGCCCACCACGTGGGCCAAGTTAATGGAGGCATCGCGAGTTTTCGCGAGAAATGAAAAACAGATTGCCCAAGATAGGGCAAGAGAAAGAGCGCATCAGGCTGAATCACCGCGCAGCAAAGAGAAGAGGGCCAAACAGAACTCAGTATGGTCCAGGTTGCAGCCAACAAGTTTTTCTTCCGCAGAAAAGCAAGCGCAACCAAGCTCACCCCAGCCCCAAAAAGATGCTCGTAATCGCGGGGAGGGTGACAAGAGGGAGGGCGGCAGAGATCCTAGCAGACCTCTGCCAAGAATATGGACACCCCTCACTAAAACACCTTCACAGGTGTTAAGTACTGAGAATGTTCAATTCAAGCCCCCCAAGCAACTACACTACAAGGGACCGCAAAACAGTGGCAAATATTGTGAATTTCACAGGTCCCCGGGCCACAACACCGACGCATGCCATCATTTAAAAGATGCGATCGAGAAGGATGTAAAATCAGGCAGGCTGGCTCACTTGGTGAAAAACCAAAGAATAGAAGATGAGCAACCGGAAGGAGCCTCTGCCAGCAAGAAATACAAAAGAATATGTGTGGCTGAGGGGGGACGACAAGGGCAGACGTCAAAAAAGAGAAGCGCGCAAATCCACGGAGATTGGCGCGAGCAGCAAGTCATCTTCCCAAGAATCAGGGGAGGCCCTTCAATAAGCAGTCCTCTCGTCATCACCACACACATTGCTCATTACGAAGTGTCAAAGGTCCTGGTGGACACTGGAAGCGAATCTGACATTATGTATGAGCAATGTTTCAGAAAGTTAGACCCGGCAGACCAAGCGCGGCTCGAAATTGTGAACGCACCAATCTGTGGTGTTTCAAATGAAATCATCCATCCCCTAGGCCAGATTCAGTTTGAACTAACTATGGGGGATGATGAGCACAAGCGAGCCGAAGTTGTCAACTTCTTGGTCTTGCCCACCACGTCATGCCACAATATGATCCTGGGTAGGGGAACGATTGCCCAATTTAATGCTGTACCGTCGCCAGCGCACGGCGCATTGGGGTTCCCTACACCAAAAGGCGTAACATTTTTTTACCGCGATCATTTGTGCGCAGTGACAAGTACGCCGCGGGAAGGGAGAATGAAACTTCCAATGGCGGACAATGCGCCAGAGAAGTGGATTTTAAATCCAAAATTCCCAGAGCAAACAGTCACAATTGGCGCTACCATTTCAGACGAAACGAGATTGAGAATGAAAAGGTTGCTCACAAAATACACGTCGGTTTTCGCGTGGCAACACTCCGATATGACGGGGGTCCCGCGAGACTTGGCGCAACATTCTCTTAACACGTTCAAGTCGGTGGAGCCAATTGCTCAGAAAAAGAGAATCATGGGGGATGAAAAGGCGAAGGCCATGAATGAGCAAGTGGAGGACCTGTTGAGCGCAAACATCATCCGCCCGATCCGATACCAGACGTGGGTAGCCAATCCTGTGATGGTAAAGAAAACCAACGGGTCATGGAGGATGTGTATTGACTTTAAGGACCTCAACAAAGCATGTCCGAAAGACTGTTACCCCCTCCCAAACATCGACGCAAAGGTGGACTCCGTGGCGCCATTCAAGCTCAAATGTTTCCTGGATGCCTACAAAGGCTATCACCAGATTCAAATGGCACCACAAGACGAAGACAAGACGGCCTTCAGGACCGACAAGGGTGTTTTTTGTTACACAAAAATGCCCTTTGGTCTAAAAAATGCGGGCGCCACCTATCAGAGACTTATGGATTCGGTTTTCAGTGAACAAATCGGAAGAAATCTAGAAGTCTATGTTGATGATTTGGTGATCAAGAGCAGGGAGGAGAGACAAATGCTCAAAGACAACGAGGAAACTCTTCAGCGCCTAACGGAAGTTAACATGAAGCTCAACCCGAGCAAATGTACTTTCGGCGCGGAAGAGGGGAAATTTCTTGGTGTAATGGTCACTAAGGATGGTTTCAAGGTGAACCCTGAAAAGGTGGAAGCCATCCTTGACATGCCTTCACCATCCACCATGAAAGAGGTGCAGAAGCTGAATGGTAGATTGGTGTCAATCAACAGGTTCCTAGCGAACCACGCCAGCAAATCTACTCCATTCGTTAACACTTTAAGGAACTGCTTGAAGAAGAGCCAGTTCAAGTGGACGCCTGAGGCTGAGCAAGCTTTCAGTGAGATAAAAGAATGTCTCATAAAGCTGCCCGCGCTCACAGCTCCACTTCCTGGCGAAACCCTTACATTGTACTTGTCAGCTGGAGACCGCGCCATCGGCGCAGTATTATTGGTGGATCGCAAGGGGATCCAAACGCCAATATACTATGTGAGTCGGGTGCTGACAGACCCTGAGACGCGCTATTCCATCATGGAAAAGTTAGTTTTGTCACTAACACACGCGTCGCGCAAGCTCAATAGATACTTCAATGGTCATCCTATTGAAGTTCTGACTGGTTACAACATCCAGCAAGTCTTGCGACGACCCGCGCTCTCCGGAAGACTGACAAAGTGGGCGCTGGAATTAGGTGAACACACGATCACCTATAAGCCCCGTCCAGCAATAAAGGGTCAAGTTTTAGCGGATTTCATCACGGAAATCCCAGAGGGAAAGATCGAAGAAGCTCAGCGCGAGGTAGACCCTCCGCGAGCAAATGATGAAGAGGATGTTTGGAGGCTATTCACTGATGGGGCCTCCAACAACGAAGGGTCCGGCGCAGGCCTCAAACTGGTGGACCCTGATAATCATGAATATACTTATGCTATTAGGTTGGACTTCAAGAGTACCAACAATGAGGCTGAGTATGAAGCCCTGCTGGCTGGTCTGCGCATTGCGCGCAAGTTTGGGGTTAAAAGGCTAGAGGCCCATGTTGATTCTTACTTGGTAGCTGCTCAGGTCAACGGCCTATATGACGCCAAGGAGAACACAATGCCTCTATATCTAGAGCAGGCAAAAAAGCTCGTTGAGCAGTTTGACTTCTTCAGAATCATACACATCTCGCGCAGCGAAAACAAGTCCGCTGACGCGTTGAGTAAAATGGCGTCAACTAATTTTGATCACTTTGGCAAAGATGTCAGGGTGGAAGTAATGAGCAGCCCGTCAGTGCAAACGCAATCGGTCCTTGTAATTCATACAACCCCTTCATCCTGGATAACTCCAATAATGGAATTCCTGAAGGAGGGGAAGTTACCGGACGATCGCGCACAGGCGAGGAAGATAAGACACAAGGCGCAGAACTATGAACTACTTGAGGGTACATTATATCGACGCTCTTATCTTGGACCGCTCATGAAATGCCTGGATGCTGAAGAAGCAAGCTATGTGATTAGGGAGATTCACGAAGGAATCTGCGGAATACACGCTGGCCCACGCATGGTGGTTGCCAAGGCAATGAGCGCAGGCTACTATTGGCCAGGCATGTACTTGGATGCGCTAAAAGAAATCCAAAAATGCAAGGCATGTCAGAGCCACGCGCCAAACACCATGCGGCCAAAGAACAACTTGATTCCAGTGACCTCTGCATGGCCTTTCCACAAATGGGCCATTGATATTGTGGGGCCCCTGCCGCAAGCGCAAGGGCGAGTGAAATTTTTGGTAGTGGCGATAGACTATTTTACGAAATGGGTTGAGGCCAAGCCACTAGCAAAAATCACAGCTGAGGCGATGAAGCAATTTATCTGGAGCCACATCATTTGCCGTTTTGGCCTTCCTATGGAAATTGTGAGCGACAATGGCAAACAATTCACTGACAGGAAGATATCCAGCTGGCTCAAAGAATTGCACATCAACCAAATCTTCACTTCTGTCTACCACCCTCAAGGGAATGGCCAAGTGGAGCGCGCGAATCAAAGTTTGTTAAATGGGCTGAAGAAAAGGTTGGAAGGAGAATCCCATTCTTGGGTCGAAGAGTTACCTAATGTCCTGTGGGCGCACAGGACATTAAGCAAAACTAGCAATGGCGAATCCCCGTTCAGCCTAACCTATGGGACAGAGGCTATGATCCCAGCAGAAATTGGATGCCCATCCCATAGGATACTCATGATGAGCAAGACTGATAACGAGCGCGAAAGAAGATTGGACCTCAACTTGCTTGAAGGACGCAGAGAAGCGGCTATCATCAATGAAGCAAAATACAAGAAAAAGCTGGAAAAATATTATAATCAGCGCGTTAAAGAATGCCACTTCAAGAAAAATGATTTTGTCCTTCGAAACAATGAAGCTAGCCGCGCGATACCCCCAGGAAAAATGTCCCCCAATTGGGAGGGACCTTATCAAATTTCAGAAGATTTGGGGAAAGGCGCGTACACTTTAAAAGATTTGAATGGAAAAAAGATACCGCGCGCGTGGAACGCGACACAACTTAGAAAATGCTTCATGTAAAAGTTCAAATATGTAATCAAGGCTTTTAAGCCATCATGAATGATGATTCGCGCTATCTTTCAATATTTGTTCTATTAACTTTGCATACATGTTTCACACTTCCTTTATTAATTTGGAGCAATATGACAAAACTATATTGACTTCAAAACAAAATAAAACGAAGTAAAACATACATGCGCGAGCCTTAGCTCAAACGCGTTAACGAGTCTTAACTCTAAAACGTCAGGGCCTTAGCCCAAACCTACGAGCCTTAGCTCAAACACGTTAATGAGTCTTAACTCTAAAAACGTCAGGGCCTTAGCCCAAAACAAAGAGCCTTAGTTCAAAACACTCACAAACATCCATCTTACATCACGCGCAGCCTGATCATAAAAATCCTTAAACACAACTAAGGCAAAGTACATGCCATATCATAGTTGTTAAGGTCTCAGGTCGAGGTCGCGCGCGGAATCATAGTGGATATCTGAGTAACACATGCTGACATGTAATGGCTAAAACTCATACTTCCATATAAAAATCGCGGGACAACGACGCGCAAAAAAGGAATTGTGAAAAGTTAGCGCGCATGTCAGCATAAACAAGATACTGCGAAACCACTTACAAAATAGAACAAAGGTTAAGTGAATAATTTCCTTACAACCTTGTTCTTATTTTAACGTGCAAGCATATCTTATATCTATACAAGCAAACATGAAGAGATGAATGGAAATGCGCAAGATGAGAAAAAGAGAAAACAAGTTTCATTCCATAGCATTGAAATTTACAAGTATGATGAGTTACAAATTACAAGTATAAAAAAAAAATATAAAATTTGATGAAGGGCTTCTCAAGTCTCCACGTCGACGTCAGCCGCTTCATCACCCTCATCATCTCCCTCAGCATCTGGCGCGGCCCGCTCCTCATCTCCGAACTGACCATAGTCAAGTTTTTCCTCCTCATTGGAGTCTTCTATCACGACGGTGTCAGGAGCAGGCTCTTTCGTAGCGCCAGAGCCGCTGGCAGGGGCAACATCCCCCGCGCCACCATCATCGCTACCAGCCCTCTCGCATTCATCGAGCAACTTCTTTAGCGCGCCGAGATCGGGCTGGTCAGCAAGCGCAGCTATCTGCAAATCATTAGAAAAATATTGAGTACAAAACACTTGGAAAATTAATCAAGTAAAACTCATTAAGGTCAAGGTACCTGCATAAGGATGGGGATGGGAGTATTCATATACTTCTCCCCCACCGCGGCCATGTCCGCGCAGGCCGCGTCGCTCTTGTAAGGGTACTCGGATGGGTTCTTCTTCAACATGCCATATTCATACCCATCCGTAAACCCTTCAGCTCGACCCACCAAGCGCGCGGCAGCATTGCAGTCCATCACAAGGGCCTGAAACTCGGCGGAATATTTCATCGCCAAAGCGCAACAAGTCATGCCCTGTGACACCAGCCATTGGCGATCCTGCGCGAGGCCAGCAACAGACGTCTCGAGGACAGGAACCTGGGAGTTTAATAACTCAACAGTTTCCTGGGTCTTTTTTAGCTCCTCTTTATCAGACGCTGCTGCCGCCAAAATTTTTTCTTTCTCCGCCTGCGCAGCATCAAGTGCTTCCTGGCTGGACGCTGCCGTCGCCAAGGCCTCATCTCTATCGGCCTGCGCGGCCGCCAACTCCTTTTTCAGGCGCGCAACCTCGCTCTCCAGTGATGATTTCTCAGTGATACTCTGGACGATAGCTTGGTCACGCGCCTCAGCCTGCTGTTCCAAGACACGCACTCTCCGCGCGTACTTGGCAACTTCGGCCTCCGCCACCTGCTGCTTCTCCCGCGCAGCTTGGAGCTCATGCCCGCGCTTGATAAAGGCGGTGTTGGCACTTGCTCGGTTTTCGCTGAGCTCCGCCTGGAGTTTCTCAGCTCGTGCGCGAGCATCAGAAAGGTTCCAGGCGGCCACCTTAGCCTCTCGCTGGGCTTCCACAAGAGCATCGCGTACTTTAATATAATCACGACGAAGCTCCTGGGAGGCAGCAAAGAAAGCCGACCCAGCGAAAATATGGTCATTCAGCAAGTCCGCGCGGGTGCGCTCCTCCTGATACCTCCTTTCAGTAGGAGGCACGACATGAGCCCAGAAGTCCTCGCATACGCCCATGGATTGGAAGGAACTGTCTTCATTAATATTCCATCTCGGGCGGTAAACGTGGTCACTTCCCTGCAAAACACAAGAAATGTTCTAAGTCATAAAACATACTTATATGGAGGTACGCGCAGCGGAGCAACAAATTAAAACATACCTGCGGGGATGAAGCAGAAAAGTCAGCGCCAGCCCCACCAGAAGTTTGCGCTGCGAACTCTTGTGGCATCGCAGGGCTGGCGCGGTCTCCCAAGGAGTCTTCAGCTTGAGCCCCCTCATCCTCCTCATCTTCTTCAATAGGCCTCTTCTCCTGCGACCTGGAGGGCTCCAAACCAGTCTCGCGGGGAGGGCTGCGTGTAGGAGGAGGCGAGGGAGGTCTCGACGCCGCCAATTCGGCGCGCAATACGGTTTCCTGCTCCTTGGTAATCCCAATAAGGGGAGACTCAGCACTAGCAGGAGCAGGAGCAGAACCAGCGGCGCCGGCAACGGCGCCAGGAGTGTCACCAGCAACTTGTGCGCCAGCTACAACTCCTATGAACAAATCAACAAGGAAAAATGGTTTATGACTGAATCCAAAAGAAAAATTCAGAAGACAAATGTGCAAAACATACCTTGGCGCAATTCTGTCCGCGCGGCGAACATCGCCATAAAGTTCATTCTACCCTTTTCAGAGGGTAGAACAGGTGACTCCGAAGCAGCCCCCGGCGCAGCCTCAGCACCTTGTGGCGCCTGCGGCTGATCTGCGACCGTCGCCGGTCCTGCAAACATTCAAAGGAGCAAAGGTTTAATAACAATTCAATCAGATGAAGATAAGCAAAGTATACCTGTTGCAGGCGCGGCACTGCTTCTCTCTTCAGCCGCGCGAACGGAGGAGGTGACGCCACCATACCTCAAGTGGACAGGAGGTCTGCCCACTCTCACAGGCAGGGAAGCTAAAGAAACCTTGGTGGTAAACACCTGGGTTTCCTTAGGTCCCTTGGTTTGAGCATGGGGATGAGCGACAGGGGTGTCATCTTTCTTCTGTTTCTTACTGGCCCCTGCGCCAGATTTCCCCTTAGCTTTGCGTTTTAGTAGGGGCGCCTCCTCTTCCTCCTCCTCCTCCTCCTCCGCGAGCTCCAGCTCGTAGTTTTCGAGCGCATCTGCAAATACAAGCAACACAACTGTTAATAAACTTTGGTATTCTAAAGGAATAAGTATAAGTGCGAAGGCTTACCAGGCGCGTCACTATCAAAGTCAAATTCCAGATCCACTGGGATGAACATGTCATCGAAGCGATCTGGGAAACCAACCTCCCCAGCGCCAAGCGCGACGGAGCCACCCTCCACTTGATCATCATAAGCGGCGTGGATATAATCCTTGGTGACTGCGCAAAAACAAGTCAAGTGATTTCAGCAAAAGAATTATGTTCGCGCAGAAAAAAAAAAAAAAAAAAAAAAAAAAGCAATGAAATAAACTTACACAACCCGTCGACTTGGATAACGGGCTCAAGCGCGCTGTCAGCCCACAGCTTACTCATGCCGACCCCCACCAGCGCCTCCTCGCGAATTTTCTTGGCGGGGGATGGTTCGGCGGTCAGTTTCTTAACCCAAGCGCCGGTTGGGTTCTTAATAACATCCGCATCCGCGGGCGCAGAATCGATCGCGCGCATCGTCATGCGGATGGGGATTACACCAGCCCTGATGTAGAAGAACCTCTCAGACCAGTCATGAAGGCTCTTGAATGACACGGTGCTGCACTTAACCTTCGGACTGCGAGGAATAAAGGAGATCCAAGAATCTTGGATCTTGGGCTTGTAAAAAAATTGAAAGCGCCGAGGGGTGGGCTCCTCGCGCTGTGATTTGCACATGAACTCGAAATGAGTCATGCGCACAAGTCCAAACGGATGGACTTGGGATATATGAATCCCGAAAAAACGTAACACCGCGCCTACAAACCTTGTCATCGGAAGACGAAGGTTGCAGTGGGTGAAAAAATGGGTGTACAACGAAATATAGCCGGCAGGCGGGTCCGCCGCCGTTTGCCCGGCCCCAGGCAACATGCAGCCAAACAGGGTGGGAAAACCCTGAGAGGCGATGAGGCTGTCGAGATCGGCCTGCCTCAATTTGCAGGGGATTTCATTCCACCTTTTGGTGGCCTTGGTCCTCCCTACTTCCTCCGATGTGGTCTCAACAACCCTCTTCCCCTTCCCCTTTTGCTTCAATGTCGACATCACCACAGATTTCACACGGCGTCTTCGAGAGGCAATAGAGGTGATTGAGGGGCTAGACGAGTCTGAACTATCAGACATACAACTGCAGCAGCAAATAATAGAAGTTTTGAAACGATGAAAACACTCAATTCAGAATATGAAAGACAGAAATTCGAAAATTAGTAACAATGAAGATGAAGATAAAAAATTTCCTAAGGGCCTGCTTTTATAGGCCCAGGAGAGAGAAAAGTGGTAACTGATGGGATTTCACGCGCCCCCACTCGCAGGTGTAAGCCAACGAGGGCGCGGCACGTGTCCCTAACACTGTTGAGGGGACATAAAAACGTAACGGACCTGCCACAGAGCAGAGACGCGCCCCCACTCGCAGGTGCAAACCAATGAGAGCGCGACACGTGTTCCAGACAGCTGTGCGAGGGGACATGAAAGGCAACTGTAGCACCTCGAGCACACGAAACGTCTGACACGTTTACGGCGCACGACACCACCAACCAACCACGTGTTTGGACCCTTCGTTTCAACCAAATGGATAGAACTTCGCGCAACGATGGAAAAAACCAGGAAAACGACAAAACCCCATTAAAAGACCAAAATCAGTAAGTCTAATATCTATCTTACCGCGCTCGCGCGAGATAAGACACACATTAGACTGGGGGGGCTTGAAGAGGTATGTACCTGCCTCAACACCGAGCAAGGCGGGTCAACCCACAAGATAAAGACATTATGAGGGCACAAAGCTAAAACCTATGCGCATGGCGCATACAAAACATGCTCAGGCATCATATGCCCAGGCACACATATGCTCGCGCATCACAAATGCGCGCGGCGCATCAGCAAGCGGCGCATATCACATGCCCGTGCATATCACATCTGCCCAGGCACACATATGCTCGCGCATCACATATGCGCGCAGCGCATCAGCGCGCGGCGCATATCACATGCTCGTGCATATCACATCTGCGCATGAAATATCTGCGCGTGAGAATAAAGAGAAGACCTCGCGCATCCTCAGGATGGGCGCATATCACACGTGCACATAATCAACCTCGTCCTTATCCAAATCAGGATTAGGGCAACCTTGATTGTGCACATCAGACAACCTTCCAGAAGGCATCTTTTTAAGGAGTAAGAATATGCTGATGTTGACAGCTGCCAAATGAAAGGTCGACAACTCAGCATGACACATGTGTTACCACGTGATTACAACCAACGAGAAAGCGCCAGGTGTCCCAGAGGACACGTGGCGCAGTGCGATTGGAGGAGGCCAACGAGGTTGAGCCCAATCAGTGGAAACCCTAGCATTATAAATACAACATCAACTCCACTTTGATGACACATTCATACTCAATCATTGACAGTTACAGTCAGTTACATACAAACACACAGTCTCACAATCAGAGGGTATTCAGCTATTAAGCAATACTCTTGAGATTCACTTACTGACACATTATCATCTTCTCCACAATATACTGATTCTCACGCCGGATGGTTACCCCAAAGAGGACCCCTCTGTCCCTTTCTGAGGGGTAAGTAACGGCGCTGTTCATTTTGTAGGTGGAAGAACACGGATCCAGAAGGACCATCGGTGAAATAGTATAATCACACCCGAGGAAAGTAGATCTGCTACCAGTGAGTAGATCCACGCTTCTCAACATGTATTAAAACACATTTTGTATGTTATCTTATAGTTTTCTCCTTTCTGCATGATATTCTTTGGTTGAACAAAAAATAAAAAATTATGCTACCCCTATCTCGACAACTTGTCCTCCAGATAAGGTAGCTAAAAAAATGAATAATTATTTTTCTAATTAGAACAAGTCATTGAGATATGATACTTGAAAAAAAACACAAGTATTCATTTTTTTAATTACCATATATCGGGGACAAGTCATCAAGCTAAAGTGACCATATACCAACGACATCTTTTGCAACAAGAAGTTTCATCTATTACGCCCAATACCTTGCGACGATGACTATCTCGAGAACATGTCGTTGGAAAGGCTACAACAACGACAATCAAGGCCTGTCGACAACAAAGGTCGTCGCTATAGCCTCAGTTTGTAGTAGAATCATATATAGGACTGGAAACCAAAATTGATCAATATTTGGCTCATTGCCTATATTTGAAGTGCCTTTTCTAGACGCTCAAACATATTCGGCTCATTTCAATCCTAGATGTGACCCGATGACTTGATACGTAAATGGTTCAATATAGGGCTATAGATGTAAGTAGTCAATTAATGAGTAGTGAATCAGAATACTATCGATGATTTGAGACTAATTCTTCTTCTTTCTCGTTATGGGCCATATACTTGATTAACATTTTGATACGTAACAAGATCCTACCAAACTCACAAATCAAATTCTTTTTGGCCACATATTCACAAACCATCTGCGTGCATCTGAAGTCTCTTTTCTAAACACCCAAATACACACCATACATGCATAGAGTTAGGTTAACCTGAAGAGGTAAGAAACAATTGAGGTTTTTGATCAAACCAATTTAATGGTTAAGATAAAATTGATGTCACTTCTATAATTAACTGAAAGGCAATAAAGAATGTTTCGCTATTAGAAAACATGGGTATCACCAACGAAACTATCGGTCAGATTTCCATTGGTAATAGTCGATTCCAAGCCACAAGCTATTTATAAAAAAAAGGCTAACCTGATAGATAAAACCACACACAACACACACACCAAGACTTAAAATAATGGTCCAAATCACTACTCCTTAACCTTTCTATATTTTCTTGTTTCTATGTTTCCATAACACCACGATAACAACTTTCTGTGTATCAATGCTAATACAGTAATAAACATATGAGCAAAAAACAAAAATGAGCTTAAAAGGGATTTACACAGCTGACACACGCCGTTGTTTCCGCCCTCTAAAATGGTTAGAAATGGCTTTTCTCTTCATTAGGAAAAGGAGAAAAGTCAAAACTAACATTAAACTTAGAGCAGCCTGAAAATGAGGCTTTGATACAACCTCTAATATGTTTATACTGCTCCTATTGCAGAGCTGATGTGGCAGATAACTATTGGTCGGCTCAAGTATGAAATCAACTGTCATAGGTTCTTCACCCATTTTGATAGTTGTGCTTCGAGTTTTGTAACCAGGCATTGATGCCATTACTGCATTTAAATAAAATTGAGGCCCGAGTTAGAATCTTTATATTAGTAAAAGAGAACATATATAAAAAATAGAAAAAAAATATACACGGGGAAGTAATCAAAGGTACCTTCATACTGATGTCCCGGAGCCAGTAACCGATGATAATCAGCTAATGTTTCACTCGCTTTAATCTGTAGATTATCATATTAGCAAAAGTGTCAAAATAACATATGATAGATATAACTTATGATAATTATATAAAAAAAATCTTTATAAAAATATGATAATGTCTTCAGCTTCGACTGCGATTGCTTATAACTTCATGGCTAAAATTCACGGTTTTGGGTTTAGTAAACACAAGTTGGTTTCAAGTACGGGCCAGGTTGACCTGGTATCCGCTTAACCTGCTTATACCTAGTGTTGGGTTCAACCTGCCAACTCGATCCACTTTAACATCCCTAGCTAATATTATGTGTGTTATTTGTTAATAAAAAACATGGGCCCCACATGTGTATATAAACTTTTAATCAGTATTGCAAGAAAGTAAATGCGCCTTTTAATATTTAACAGTATATGCAAAATAATATGATATCACGAGCCAACAGTCAACACACCGTATAATTTATACCCTTTATTGCAATGGATGCAGGTAAGGGCTCTCCACAGTCTGATGAAAACACCCTTCCATGAACTCCTGACTACACAATAATAATCATAAACAAAAATTAAAAATTTAAATTCAGTTATTTAAGTTTTATAAACTAGTAAAATGAAAATAAACTTACCTTCACAAGGCTTGCAACAAGATCAAGCATACTTCTTTTATTGTATTGCCATATCATGTGAAGCTGCATATTATGAAGGAAATGAATATATAACTATATGGTCAAACATTGATCAATGGTTAATGAACAAAACTGACCTCGTTAGCAGGAGGCCATTTATTGTCACTAATCTCCAAAGTCAGTTCAAAACAGCCGCCATAAATGTAGTTCCAGTCTTGCATGCCACCATATATGGGATACCTGCAGCAAAATTATATTTAAAAGATTCAAAAAAGGTAAATTACCCTTCCATCCTTTAGGTATATAGCAAATTTCAGGAAAATTTTCCTTTATGTTCAAATTTCTTTACACGTTTTGTCCTCTCCACTAAATACTAATGGGTATTTTAAACTTTTCTGTTAAGTCCAATCATGTGCATTGCACAGGAGGGCCTTTTCGTCATTTTACCCTCTAATGTAAAAACTGAAAAATCTAAATGCTTATTAAGTTAAAAATATAAAAGAAAATTAAATGGAAAATTTCTGTATATCAAAGGACGTAAATGCATTCTTGTGCAATGCACATGACTTAACTGAAAAAATTAACTGTTAGTGGAAAGGACGAAACATGTAAAGATAACTCTATAATCATCATTTTGCTAATTTTACATCAGTGAGTCAAATTTAAGTAACATCATATGGCATTTCTGAAATTTAAAAATTTTGGAACACATAACATACCATAGAGCCCCATTTGTGATTCCTGCTTTGAATTCCTGACTTTGAGACATATTATAGTGGGACCCACTATACAATTTTGCCATATATCTGAAAGTTTCATCATCAGGACACGCGTAGTAACTTTTGCTGCAATAGTGAAAAAAATCAATGGTCAACATACTTATGATATGAAAAAAAAATCAATGGTCAACATTATGATATAGAATGATTATACTTTAAATTATGTGACAAAATTTAAACAATGAATCATAGCATGGTTTGTTAAAAGCAACAATAAATCACAATTTAGAAAACTCACCTCTTATCTTGGGTCCCATCCCATGGATAATTAGCAACAAGTGCTCCCTGAGAAATAAGAAAGTATATTTTAAAAGATTTGACATGAAGATTGACTCTGTTAGGAATTCGTGAGATTCAATAACACCTGGATAATTTGCGAGTCATGATACACTTTTAGATCGATTTATTTCAGTGGCTGATACATTGTAAGATGGGTGGTCTATTAACAAGGTAGAAAAGGTTTTATTGTGTATATGTCTAACACATATAAGCATATAACAAGCATATAAGAAAAAAAAGTACGCATAGCAAAACAAATTTCCTTCTTTAAATATGTAAAAAGACCATGACATAACTTTCTTTCTCAAAAAAAGAAAATAATAACTATCGCATGCATGCTTTATTAAACTTTTACAAAGTTTCAGATTATGATTACCCCGTGAAGACTAGCAGAGGCTGTGAAACGTATGCTTTTAATCCAATTCATGATCGCTTTTGTCTCGGGCTGTCTTTCGGTGAGATCATTATTAATTTTGAAAAACTGCATGTAATGTCAATTTAGTGCTTTCAACAATCACCTATATAACCAAAGGAAAAAAAATATAAGATGAAAGTGATAAAGTATATGTAATACCTGGTCTGGAAAATCACGATTGAGATCAATGTTGTTTGCATTACCGCGCCTCCTCAGTGAAAAACCATCAGGATTCATAGATGGAAGGATGTGAAGGTGCACATTATCTACAATCAAAGTCGCCTGCATTGACCATTGACTTTGAGGTCAGACTGAGTCAAATTGGAAATAAGCTATACAGATCACAAAGTGTATTATAGCTTCAATTGATGCCAGTGTTTATAACAAATTAATATTTCACAGCAAAAAAAGTTACCAACGGATCCTTCATATAATTGTCACACAACCAATTTGCTAGAAGTAATAGAAGTTCACGGCCAACAGGTTCATCTCCATGCACATTCCCAATAAACTACAACATCCAAGATACATAACAATTAATAATATTTAAGCCAATCATGAATTAGTGCATACTAATAATATATGTTACAATATGATATTGTTTTACCTTGAAAGCAGGTTTAGCCTCTTCCTTCCCAGGCCCGTTAGAGATTTCCATCGCCCACTAAATTACATGAAATGAAAGAAAATTATTAAAAGGTATAACCTTGGTGATTATTACAAGAAAATGCATATAACTTTTGAATATGTTACCAGTGGAACTCCAAAGACACTTTTCCCAATACTGGTGGATGATTAGAAGCCCTCAAAGAGAGAAACAAGAACGAGTCAGCTAATTACACAAACATCATTTAAAATAACAGTAGCTATTTCCTCATAAGAATTCTTTTTATCATCTAGCATAAGCATAAACCAACAACTAAATGTATCAATAGAATAAGTCACCTGTATATCCTTGATATGTGACTGCATCTACCATGAAAGGCCTTCATAGCCTTCTCAAGATCAGAATTAGTCATATATCCATGAGCTAAATTATCACTGCAATGCAGACATTCAGAAATTGTATTAATCAAACAACTGGAGAACTAATTATATGGTTCAGATAGTATTCTAAATATATCATAATTTACTGTACAGTTTCTTAAAGTGATTTTCTTCAGACAGATGTCTTCTTGAAGCAGCATATGGATTATCAACAAAACCTGTTGATCATAAACCAATTAAGACTAGGTGAAAAGATGATATATACAAGCATTTAGGGCTGTAAATGAACCGAACATTTGGCGAACTGTTAGTGAACTGTTCGGTGCGAAGTTAATTCATGTTCGTTCGTTTAATAAATAAACGAACAGAACAAGGAATTTCGCTCAATTAACTAAATGAATGAACAAGAACGTTCGTAATGCATTCGTTTACGTCCGTTTATATTCATTTGTTTATGTTTGCTCATTAAAGGTTTTTAATATTTTCTAATAACTATACAACAAAAATATACATGAGTATTCTTATGTGATTAATTTATTTATATGTAAACTAACATATGAATATGAATGTTAAAAAAAACATCAACAGAAATTTGGTAGCCAAATCAAATAAAACACGAACAAGGTGTTTATGAACCGTTGGCTTGTCCGACGAACATGAACACGCCATTGTTCTGTTTGATCTTTCTAATCAACTTGACCTAGATATCTAAAGGCCCATTTTAAGACCTAATTATAAACAAATCAACACAAATTTTAAATCCGATATAAAAACTTCCATTTCATTTAACTAAACAGAAGCAGATTTAGTTATGCAATAAACGAACAACAGAAGGATCATACAAATTGAAATCAATCAGCAGATGAATAAGTTGTACATGATCGATAATAATAATAATTGAAACAGGAGTTGACCTGAATGACGTTCACCGCCTCTACCGACAGCCGTATGGAAAAGCTGAAGCAAGTTAAGCGAGAGAAAGAGTAAGAGTGACGAAGCCATTAACGCCATCTCATTCAAGCTTCAGATTTATAAATAAGTCGCAGGGAGCCGTAATTTTAAAGATTTGTTCGCTGGAGATTTGATTCATACCAAA
Organism: Bidens hawaiensis; assembly: GCF_021521415.1. Lineage (NCBI taxonomy): Eukaryota > Viridiplantae > Streptophyta > Magnoliopsida > Asterales > Asteraceae > Bidens > Bidens hawaiensis. Next base: position 462,522 of record NW_027492511.1, read on the forward strand.
AAGGGTTAGTTTTTGGTTAACTATTAATTAAAAACTGGTTTTATAACCCATTTTCCTATTTTTGCTTCACATTTTTTTTTTCATTTTCATCTTTATAATTAAATTCTATTATTACGTTAAAGGCTATAAAAATTTCTCTCTCATTTTGAATTAAATAATACATTTTTAGACCTTTATTATATATTTTCTTTTTCATCCACTCATAGAAAATATTAAAAATTTATGAAGTATAAATAATGTTTCTTCAATTTTATTCATATTTAGTAGCATTTTTTTTTCTCCTCTACTCGCAACTACTCTGACCACTATTTAAAAAACGGAGAGTCACACTCTATTATTTATCTTTTTCTACATGAGCCTGCTAGAGATGGCAAAATAACCCGAGCCCAACGGATATACCCGAACCATCCAGGATAGGTATACCCGAAGCCTGACGGGTATTGGGTCGGGTACGGAAATTGTTTTGAAATTTTTCGCAGGTACCGGGCGAGTATGGGATTTGGTGATACCCGAGCCGATAAATCGAAACACATACCCGTTTACTCGAACTATGTACCCAAATTGTAAACCCGGAAATTTTTAATTATTAATTTTATTTTTACTTAACTTTTGTCTGATAACACTTCATTTTTGTAGGTATATGAAAAAAAAATTGTATTAAAGATATGTATTTATTGTATTTTAATTTTTTTTGTTAGAACGACAACATTTTCTTTTTTTTGTGTTTAGGTCACCGCACTCTGCAATTTGGATAGCGTCGTTATCACACTCTAGTTAGACTATGTATTAAGTTTATACATAAAGTAATATTATTTATTTATGATAGATTATGTTTGTTCATATGTACGTAATGTGTCATATTTTAATTTGTAATAGTTCATATATAAATAAAAAATATATACAATAACTATAATGATAAAAAATATACTTGAAGATCATAAAGGGAATTTTTTTTAACAAACTAATGGATATACCTGATACTTGTGGGTAGGGGTGTTCATCGGGTCAACCCGATCGGGTTTCGGGTTAATCAGGTCGGGTTTGTCGGGTTTTCCTTAAAATATATCTTAACCCGAAACCCGACCCTATTAAGGTTCGGGTTAGTCAGGTCGGGTTTACTGTGTTACTTTATAATTTTAAGTTGATTGTAACTTGTGAGCTGTAAATTTCTTATTCTACTCAATTTTTAATTTCTTTCGCAAGTAATTATCTTATAATTACATATAGGCTTGTAAATTAACCGAACGGACATGAACAAAGGCACATCTGTGTTCGTTTGTTTAACTTTAAATGAGCATGATCACTAACATTTTAATCGAACAAGTATTTGTGTTCATGTTCGTTAGTTAAAACATGAAAATGTTCGTGTTCGTTTAAAATATAAACGAACGGTTCACAAACATAAATGAACATAATTAAACAAAGATAAACGAACATTATGGAACATATATGTACATGCATTAACGAGCACAAACATACATAAACGAACATAAACTAACGCATTTAAATAAACACAAAGAAAAACATATTAGGGTGATATAATTTCTAAATGCAAATAGTATTTAATAATCTTCTATTAATATGTAAAACATGAACGACGTAAACAAACTTAAATAGACGATCATAAACGAATGTTCACGAACATAGGTGAAAGAGTGAAACATTTGTTCATGTTCGTTCGTTTAATTAAACAAACACAACATAAATGAACTTCCTGTCAAACCCCAACCTAAAGCGGAAATGCCGAGGTGCGAACCGTGGTTCACAGCTCTCAAGGTAATATCATACAATATGAAATATGACAATATCTACTTAATTTATTCATTTCAGTTTCAAATAAAGTGCACAAGTTTGAAAATATAACAATAGCAATTCTAAACAAATAAATAATCCTAAACTAAATAATAGAGCAATAAATCTTTATTTTTATTTCCTAAGGTCTTTCTATGTGTTCTTCAGCCTAACTTCAAATCAACCGGTAACCTGCATATGTGTAGAAAATAAACAAAGATTTTTCAGCAACACATGTTGAGTGAGATGATCATCAGTTTTGACACTAATAATAACATGTAATAAATGATAAATAATAATTGCGCAAACAAAATAATATGAGTAATAATCAATCAAATCATGAGCAAATAGTGTGTCAGTTGACCATACATCACGAACACGGGCTATGGCTACTAGGACGGCGTATGATCATGCTTTAATGTAATTATGATGGACCTCTCCGAATATGATAGAATGTAAGCACATAAGTAAGTAACAAATAACATTTGATTGAATACACATGATCATTCGTTTGCTAGTTTTGTGTATATATGTGATATAAAAGGAAACATTAGTACCCATATGTGCCAAAACATTTAAAAACAGTAAAATAAAACGGGGAATGATATCTCACCTTATTTCTTAAGCGAGTGGGCGAGAAATTAGAATAAAACACGATTAAACGAACAAACCGTCCTTTAACATGCTGACTGAGATAAACCTAATAGACCTGAAACTTAGATATAATAAACCATAGCCACTGAAATCAATCCAAACGGATATATAGAACTCCGGTTATGAGAAAAATAACGTTTAAGCGAGCTGGTACTGACAAGAATCCGAACAGAGAGTCTGAAGTCGGGTTTTTTCCAGTGGCCTTAAAATCTTGAGATAAAAATAAAAGTCTTCTATACCGAAATCTAATTCTGATCGGAAGATATAGTATTTGAAAAATCATTAAAATTGACTTTTATGCCCTTAAACGGGTCGAAAAACAATTGACCGACAAAAACCCATTGATTGAGGTCTTTTATTAGTTAGATAAAAACTAACATTTTTCATGAAGACAACTTACCCAAACGATGAATGAAACAAGAGATAATCGAGGTTAAAGTGGTATTGAGCATCAAAGTCAAACCGTAGATGAAAGAACTTGAACAATCTTTATGAAATTGATAAAAGAGAAGGTGGATTTTTAGATTAGGGAATGGTGGCTGATGTTTTAAATAGTTTTTAGGGTTTATAGGTGTGTTTTGATTAAGTATAATGAATGATAACTTGTTTATGAAGTAATCTACTCGATTAGGAAACAAAATAAGTAATTAATGAGAAAAATCGTAACTTCAGCTTGGACGATAAGAAAACGAATTGAACCTTTTATAAAATTTCTTGGAGTTTAAGTTTAGTTAATTTAACTAAAAAATAGGAAATAATTGGCAAAATTAGTCCATGTACTTCTATAAACTCAATTTTTTGCCGTTTTAAGCAATTTTAAGAGTTTTTAAGAGCTATTTGGCATGATTGAAAGTTGTAAAATTATAAAATAAGTTTAACCAAGTTAAATACCAATAAATACAAGTTTTAAATAGTTTGAAAGATCTAAATTACATTCCCGAATCGGTTTATACTTAAACGAATACAAATACGAAAAATCCGAGATGTTACACTTCCCGTCGAACGATTCATGAACAAGAAGAATAATTAACTCCTCTATAAAACTTCCGGCCTTAAATTTTTAGTGCTTATTTCACCTTTTCGTTATCGTATTTGAAGTAAAGTATCACCACTAATCGGGTTATTCGGGTTAACCTGAAACATGATTTTTTCCCAAAAAAGAACCCGAAACCCTACCCTATTAACAATTCGGGTTATTTGGGTTAACTCAAATAACCCGATTAATACTTTTTGACCCGATTAAACCCGATCCTGATTTGATTATTAGGGTTCGGGTCGGGTTGATCGGGTTCGGGTATTTTGGACACCCCTACTTGTGGGCATACCCGATACCTGACGGGTAATTGCCCGACACATACACGGCGGGTAATGGGCCGGGTATGTGACTGAATTTTACAAGCGGATATAGTTATGAGATTAGCAATAACCGATCCGAACCTGACACGTCGCCATCCCCAGAGCCTACGTTTTATTATTTAATTTATTAGTTTGTGAGAAAAAAATAAATAAGCCACAGATGGTGCACGTAGGCAAGAATGGAGCATCAATGATAGCCTAACAATCTAAGGTGCTAGCAATCTAATAAGTTAGTAAAAATAAGTAATATTCCGAACACTGCTTTAATAAAAAAAAAGGGTATTGCTACCGATTTTACCGATTACCAAAATTGAATACCGATACCAAATGTATCAGCAGGATCTTCTCCGAGCAATAGATTTATAATATTGTCTTATATTTAGTATATATTATATTGATGTAAATAGGAGATTCTCCAACTAGTTGATCATGCTTGTATTATATATTAGTGTAAATGAGAAAGGGAGAGGCAATCAATTTACAAAGAATATTATCTCTTTCATGGTATCAAGAGATATCAAACCCTAGCCTCCTTTTCTCTCTTATATTTTTTTCCAGCTGGTTATCACCATCGATCCTACCTTACGCTTCCATTCCACTAACTTTCTTCATTCCCTGCTTCTTCCAAGTGGAATCAAAACTACACCCAACCGTTACCGTCACCAACATAAAGAATTTCATCCGATAACCCTCGAATTTGAATCCGGCCCCTACACATCATGGTCGGATTTGTTTAAGATTCATTGCAAAGCCTTTACGGTCTATGATCATCTTACTTCCGGTACCCCACCACCATCGCAATCCTCTTCGACAACAACAAAAGATGCCAATCCAAAAGTACCACCGCCACCTCAGGCTCTCGACTCTTGGGAGCGGATTGATGCCATAGTCCTTCAATGGATCTATGGCACAATCTCATATGATCTGTTACAAACTATTTTAAAGAAAGACACCACTCCTTCGATGCATGGACGACTCTTGCTGATCTCTTCAACGACAGCAAAGCCACCCGTGTGGTCTATCTCAAAACCAAGTTTGCTAATACCCGACTTCATAATTTCCCCAACATGCATGCTTATTGCCAAGAACTCAAGGTATTGGCAGATCAACTAGCCAATGTGGATTCCCCGGTTTCCAACAACGATTTAGTTATCCAATAAGTTACCGGGCTTCATGAGCAATATAAAGGCTTTGGTGCCATAATCCGAAACACCTAGCCACTTCCCTCGTTCCATGCGGCTCGGTCAAAGGTTACTATGGAAGAACAGAAAAAGCAACATCAAGTGGCATTGGCATCGTCCGCTGCCGGCACTGCTTTACATGCTACAACCACTAAGCCAGAGCAATCAGCCCCCTTTGATTTTCGGTTAGACTGCCGCAACATCCGTTGACATTAATAGGAAATTGAGTGGCGATATTGGTTTCCTATTTGATGATCCCACACTATACCGTAGCATGGCAGGTGCCCTACAATATCTTACTTTCACTCGTCTGGATATCAGTTATGTAGTTCAACAAGTTTGCATGCATATGCATGCACCTCGACTCACACATTGGGACGCTCTCAAGCGAATAATATGATATGTTAAGGGAACTGTCCACTTTGGACTCACACTGGGCAAAACCGTGCAACCATCACTACTCGCATACACTGACGCCGACTAGGCGGGGTGCCCCGATACACGACGATCTATATCAGGATATTGTGTCTATTATGGATCTAATCTTATCTCATGGTCTTTTAAACGCCAACCAACAATATCTTGCTCTAGTGCAAAAGCGGAATATCAAGGTGTTGCCAACGTTGTTGCCGAGATCTATTGGCTTCGTAACCTCTTGTCAGAGCTTTATCGCCCTTTATCTCGTGCCACCCTGGTATACTACGATAATGTCAGTGTCATTTACCTTGCGGGTAACCCCGTCAATCATTAGCGCACAAAGCACATTAAACTCGACATTCACTTTGTTCGCGAACAGATACAACGAGGACATTTCAAGTTCTCCATGTCCCCTCTCATATCAAATTGCCGACATCTTCACCAAAGAACTACCTTGGGCTCTATTTGAAGATTTCAGGACCAATCTCAGCATTCGGTCCCATCCAGCTTCAACTGCGGGGGTGTAATAAACTTATAATATTGTCTTATATTTAGTATATATTGTATTGATGTAAATAGAAGATATTATCTCCAATTAGTTGATCATGCTTGTATTATATATTCATGTAAATGAGAAAGACAGAGGGAATCAATTTACAAAATAATATTATCTCTTTCACCAAGAATCCTTTAAAATTTTGAGACTTGGGACAAGTAAAAAATGGGCCCTGAAAATCATGTTTTTAATTATGTGATAAATAATTTGACAATTTTACTAATCAAGTTGAATTTCCAAAGTCCAATACGAACCAAAGCAAAAAAAAAAAAGATAATAAACAAGTTATTAAAATGACCGTTATAAAACACAAAAAAAGTTTATATTTGTGAAAAAAAAAATAATACAACTAATGAGAATTGAACCAATGACATTTGATTCTAGCTCGTAACACTCTTAATATTGTATCAAGTTATCAAAAAGTCATTTTGTAGGCTTTTATTTTAAAAGAAAAATTATACATCTACCTATTCTAATAAAAATAATTGTGGACACATGTCAGTTTGTGGTTAAACCTTATAACTTTTTTCCCTCCAAACTAAATAGATCAATAATTATTCAATTTCCTTTTACATTCCATTTATATTATATCTATAACATGATTAAATTATGCACTTTCCTTTAAACTCTATTTTATTATATATATTATACATATTTATAAAAATACATATTCTTATAAATTATAAATATATGATTTAAAACTATCCAGTTATTTTTTAGCTAATTTTCTAAACTATATATATGCTAAAATGTAATAATATATACAATTCACTTTCATATATAATAAAGTTTATCATAGTTAGTTTCTCGGTTTTTTGTATCAATGATTGTTTCAGGTTTTCCATGGAACTTAAATTTGATTGTTACGGGTTAAAAGTTGGTAAAGAGATTGTGTGGTACAAGTTAACCACATTTGGCTCAAAAATTTATTATGGGTTCAAAGTTTGACTTGAAAATGTCAAACAAATGAAAGTTAGAATTTTAAATGTGATTTAGGTTTCGAATTTATTTTCAATGACATTTTTGGAAATAATGAAAAGATTCATGATTTGGCTAATTGACTATTTTTCCCACAACTATTAAAATTTAAGAAAAGACGGCGAACACTTTCGACATGCTATCTTCAGGCCTATCAATGCTTCTAACTTTTATCAAATTTGAAACATTTGTGCCAACATTGACTTTTCCTTTAATGGTGATTAAAATGCAGTGTGTGAAACATGTCATACAAAATTATGCTTAAGAGAAGCAAAACATTCACAAAATTGAGCAGCTTAACGTGTTACTTTTATGTGTTGTCCTTATGGCAAAGTCGAGAAGCCTCCTCAAATTATAAAAATCATTTTCATGGTGTACCTCAGAACTATTATTGTATGAAAAGTCTTTTTTAAAATTGGTTCATAACCAATATTCTTTCAATTATATATATATATATATATAATATAGGGGATGGATCTTGCGAGAAGTGATATTATAACGAGAAGAGAATCTGAACCATCGATTGGTTTAATCAATGGTTAACAAAAGAAATGACAAATTCATAAATACAAACATATGTGCGACATATTTATAATTAAAAAGGGTGCATATGTCTTTTGTGATGTAACCCCTTTTAAGCTAGACATTAATGCGTTTAGCGTTTTCATTTTTTATGCTTAATCATTGGTCATAGTGTCATATATAATTTTTTTACTATTTTATTTCTTTCATTAAGCTAGACAGTAGCATAATCCGCTATTTATTACATGTAGTTTAATATATATAAAAAAGAGTTTATTTTGTACTGTGTAAGTGGTATTTAACGGTTTCATTTTTTTTATGCTTAATCAATGGTTATAGTGTCATATATAATTTTTACTATTTTATTTTTTTCATTAAGCTAGACATTACTGTATGTGAAAATTTAATAATTATAAGTTATTAGCATGATCCGCTATTTATTATATGTAGTTTAATATAAAAAAGAGTTTAATTTGTACTGTGTAAGTGGTATTTTGAATTGTGTATGTGTAAACTTTATTGTGTGTAGCTTCATATATGTACTGTGGAGGTGGTATTTCGAATTGTGTACGTGTAAATTCTGTCGTGTGTAAGTTCATATGTGTACTGTGTAGGTAGTATTTCGAACTTTGTACGTATAAATTTTATAACATGTAGGATCATTTATGTGTTATGTAGGTTTATATATGGGTTGTGTAGATAACATTTCGAATTGTGTATTCGTAATTTTTATTTTCTGTAGGTTCATATATATATATATATATATATATATATATATATATATATATATATATATATATATATATACTGTATAAGTGGTATTTTAAATTGTGTATGTGTAAATTTTAGCATGTGTAGGTTCATATATGTACTGGGTATGTGGTACCTCGAATTATATACGTATAAATTTTATCGTGTGTAGAATCATTTTATGTAATATGTAGGTGGTTTTACGAATTCTGTATAAAGTTAAAAATATTTCTAGATATGGTTAAATTTGAAATATTATGGCGAACGAATTAATCATAGATTAAAAAAAATAATTTAAAACATAACGTAGTTTGTTACTTGGTTATATTAGTTGATAAACTGTTATTCGAAATGCATCAATTATTTCATGGTAAATGGAACTAGTGAAGAAAGAAACAAAAATAAATCCATAGTAACTAAATGAGATCTAGTGGTATAAATAAATTGTAACTTACAAATAATAAAGTCTAGATATTAATACTTTAGACTTTTATTTAGGGATAGATTAAAAAAATTAAATGATGAATTATTTGAATCTACCCATACTGCCCTTTTATTTATTTATTTTATTTTTTCTCAAATCTAATGGTTGAGATCACTTCTCGCACTTCTTGTTATAAGAATCACTTCTGAAATAAACACACACACACACACACATATATATATAGGAGAAATATACTTTGAAAACCCTCTTGAGTTGAGAAAACCCGTGAAAACCCCATGTAACATCGTTTTTTTTGTTTGTAACATGTAATATATGTTGTTATATTTAAAACATCGAAAACATAAAAAAAAATGTTTTGCTATTTTTTTTACATTTTTTAGTAATTTATATATATGTTTTCAGGAGAGAGAAAGTATAAGAAAATTTTAACATTTTTTATTAACTTTAATTGTGAACCAAAAGATTTAATCTTTAATTAAAACATGTGATTGAGAATGAGTTTCTAAAGTTTTCACAACTCAAGTGGGTTTTTATTCTAACATAACCCTATATATATATATATATATGATATTGAGAATCAAATTTCCAATAGATGGACCGTTCTCAGGTATGTTTTTGCACTTGCGCTATTATTATTATTATTATTATTTATTAAGTTCTTTTATTTTTTATGAAAAAAATCATTTTTTGATATAAATAAAATCAATTTATGTACACATAGTATAGATATAAGCATATATGCAATCATTTGTCCATATAAGTATGTACTTATTTGCTTTATTTATAACTTTAATATTTGGATCATCTCGTGTGTTACACGGGCTCTAAAGCTAGTAAAATGTATGTTCTTTTTTTTACAGTGTTGAGTCTCTCGGGAGACCGGGCCTGAGTCTGTCGCCATCCTCGCCCTCCCTTTGGACCGGCTCTGCCAATATCAGCCGAGTAAGCCATGGGTATGTATCTGGTATTTGGGAAAGAATTCTCTTCCTAATGCACATGTTTACAAATGTGACACCAAATAAGGCTAATTGCTTATCACAATAAAATTCACGTCATAAATTGATACTCTTGAGGAATTGAGGTTACCCTTTCGACGAAAGCTTGTACGTTGCCGATATGAAGCATTAGTTTAAACCATTAAACATGCTTAATACTCGAACTTTGAAATAAAAACACTAAAACTACCAATGTTAATTAAACACACGTAATTATTCAAACATTGAAATATAAATATTAAGCTTAACAATGCAATTAAACACACGTAATTACCCAAATAACGAAATACAAACAATAACAATAGAATCTTCGCACAATCGCACGTGTAAATCTCAAAACATCTTGAAGATGATGGATTTCATCTTATTATTTCCAAGATGACACCATGAAGCAGAAGTATCTGAGCTCATTTACTAATGATAGAGTCAATGAGAAGAGATTTGATATGATATTGTAGTTCTTCCTTGACATGTGTGAATATCTTGATACTTGTATAAGACCTCAATTACACGGGCCAAATTAATCACTCGCATAATTATAGGCATAGGAACATCTTTGCACACAAGCGATTCATGATTCATTTCAGCCCATGCGTTTTCTACTTTTTTGAGGAACAAATCAATGACATGTTCCTCAGAGACATCGAATTCCCTTATGTAGCATTCGATGCCAGATACGACATGATTTCTTTCTTGCTCCTCCTGCATATTTATTTTTGACGTTTTACAGTCAACATATGCTTCATACAACTTTATCGAGTTTTAGAAAACTATTAGATTGTTTAATCTTAAGCATAATGTATTAATGTACCTTGTGGGTGACTATATCATCTTGGAACCTACAAAGTGTACAAGAAGCTTTAACAAGAGGTGGAAAACTTAGAGCCCACTTGAATGAGTCATCTGTGATGATGATGTCACCCATGCCAACAAGACTTGTTATTAGAAGGAATTTGTAGCCACAACTAATCAATGCAACTGATGTGTGCTCCTCAGGGGTTGGTATATACCCTTCCTTTCTCCATTTGGCTTCAGTCATGTAACCTCCAATGTATTCCTTCATCTAAAAAATTAGCAAAAGTAAAGTTGAAGTTCAAAAATATAAGTAACAATAAGTCAATAACAATAAAATTACTTCAAAGTTTTACAAAAATACATCATAACGCGGAAATATGATAATATATAAAGAAAATAGGTAATCTCGGTCACCAATAATTAGCGGACAGATATGCTACAAGTTTTCGTTATAAAGATATTGCTACGTATGAAGGCATGAAGACTTACGGACTCTTTATAATAGTTAAGATGATGTGATTTTCCGTTCTTTGCCATTATTTCTTCCATTTCTTTATGAACACCCAAAACCATTTGGTACACTAGCTTCATGTATTCAGGAAGCATATCCAAACTTTCAATCGACCACATATAAAAAAAATATTATCAACAATTGATGAGCTTTGAAATATTTTTGTTCAAATGGTTCACAATTTGCGTGTTAGAGTATTACCTCTCAATTGCTTCGGTAAGAATCTCAAGCTCTTCATAGATACCATAAGCATCATAAGTATCATCCAATATAGTTATCATTGCAAGAGTTTTTGCCAAGAAAATTCTTGACTGGGAATATTTAGGCTCAAAGTACACGCCTTGAGCCCAAAAGTAGCATTCAACCAATCTATCTCTTGCGTAGGGGTAATTATTTGGGACATCAAAAGCTTTCCACCACCTACAATAAGCCAGTTTTCATTTACATGTCTAGGAACACTAGATAACACAAATATATAATACTTGTTAATCATTTAATATATGATAAATTTAACAAGAGAATGGGTAATGTGATTGTACTTGGATAGTTGGCTAATCTCCTTTTTATGCAAGGACTGAAGCAAGCCAAACCCTAACTTGGCAAGTTTTAGTAAAGACTCGTCATGAGATGCTTGTTGTTCGTAGAAAGGGATATAGCGTATCGCCTCTAGTCTCGGCAATCTTTTCCGTATAGGTTGTTTTAGCGCTCTTCGAATTTCGGTAGAAAACATGTTGTTAGTGCACGGAGGATCTTTTGCCAAGTCATCAAGACGAGCTCTTGTAAAAGTAAGAGCATCATCGAGTATGACTTCTCCCGGTACCCTTAAAAACGTTGCCTCATACAAATTATGCATTTCTTCAACATCATTGGTTAAGCTTTCCTTAAAAGCTCCATCATTGTCCTTATACTTATTCATTATATATGTTTCATTTTACATTAGATATCATAAGTTTCCATTGCAATTAGCCAATATTAAGTAAATTACACTTATGCCGGCTCACCACATGAAACGAAGAAGCCTTGTTGCCGCATGAGTCGAAACCAAAGGGAAATGCAGCCACCATTCCACTTATCTCCGTAAGCATCATAAACATGTTGCAAGGCTTTATTAATCTCCTCTTCAAAGTAATATGCTATGCCAAGGCGTTGGATTGAATCAACAAGTTTTAACAAATTTGCATGTTCCGTGGGAGCGTACAACTTTGAAAATAATTCCCTCTTCACTTCATGTTTTAGTTCTTGTACAACTTGTTCAATTCCATGTTGCTCTTCTTGCTTCATCTATATGTGAGACACGATCAAACGGCTTTAGTCAATCAATAGCATGCATCATTGGAACACAAACATTTATAAGTTTTGTTTTAGGGAAAGATGATTCCTATTGGACGAAAACGCAGGGGCACGTATATTTTAAAAAATATATAAATTAGGGGGGTCCAGACTCAATTTTGTGGACGAAAACAGGCAAATTTATATTGTTGAGCAAGGGAGCGGAGCGGGTATCCAAGCTTAAGCTTCACCCTTGCTAGTTGAATTTTGTCGATCTTAACTAAAATTCGGAGAGAACGTTTTTGTTCATGTATACAAACTAATCACAATGGTTACAAAATCATGTATGTAAATATAGTTCTTAGTTGTCATACTATACTATAGTAAAGTAATTAGTATTAGTAATTAATACTGTATAATCAATCAATTGTGTAATCTATACTATATATAATGTATAAGAGGAGGGCAAATTAAGTCACTTTGATTTTAAGAGATTTACAATCTGTATAACACATGGTAACATATACAAAGCATGTTGAAGAAGGACAAAATGGTCTTTCAAACATATTAAATAATACTTGCAAATTTAGCCCCTCATCTTTCACTATATATAATTTTTTATTTTAAATTTAAACCAACTTAACCCCATGATTTTTAAACAGCCATAACTTTTTCATACGTTAATATTTTTTTTTAAAAGTTATACCATAAAAATGAGAATTTTATTCTTTTTAATTTGAGCAAGATATTGCTGCAGTTTTTTTCAATTAAAAAAAAATAACATGTTACGTATGGTTGTTTACAAATCAGTTTTGACGATTTTTAAGTTAAACATGTGACTATGTGAGACAAACCGTTAGTAACGATTTTTTGTTGATGAAAATCGAAACTAAACTATTTTAAATTGAAACGAAAGTTAAAGAAAAACGAACTGTGAAACCTAACCGATGGCCGTTTTAAACAATTTTAAAGTTTTAAACTGAACCATGAACACACAAAATTGTTACGTGATTACCAGAGTCTGTACTCAAGCACCTGCCGCATCACGCGGGCTTCCGTCTAGTAATTATTAACTTATAACATACCTGGTCATAGACAAGAAACTGATCACCCCAAATACTAGGCGGGAAATTTGCAGTGGGACGAATAATGTTTTCTTGTTCAGCAGACATTTGTTTAGGATCTGGATCGATAATATGTATGCTGATTAAACTGCTACCTGAGAATGAGAAGATGGCTAAGCGATTTCAATATATATAGAGGGTGGTAAGTGGAGAGCGGAGACGTCCCTCACACACATTGAGGGTCAAATAATATACAAAATTGAAACCTGATTCAAAAAATCTAAATTACTATTGATAAATGTTAGTTAATTATATTCTAAAAAGCCACATGTCTAAATATAAAATCCAACTCACTATTCCCAGGATTAAGCCTCCGTGAGGCTGAACTAGGCGTCGAGTTAAGCTTTTAGAGTTAGGTTTTATATTTAGCTTGGGGGGAGGGGGTAGTTATGTGCACAATAAGATTTGATGGATAGTGTAAGATTAAGTTCCTTAGTTTCACACTTTTTTAGAGTTTCAAATAAAATCACCCATATATATATACTAGATTTTATCCCCCGTATTATGGGGGTTGTTTTACATTATTCGTTATTTATATATGTATATTTGGATTTTAATTTTATTTATTGTAAGATTAATAATTAATATACTTGAGGTTTGATGATGAAATGGTTTCACAAATAAATGATATGTTATAATCCGGTTTAAAAGCTATCTGGGTTTGGTGATACTCATTATCCGTTTATTTTTTTTATTATAAAACTGTTTCGTAATTATAAATAATATCTTTTTTTAAAATAAAATAGGATATTAATTTTTAGTATATTCCTAATTTTATAAGATTTTCATATCACATATTTGATGAGATTATTTTTTAATATAATGAGATGTTATAACCCGTTTAAGAGCTATATGGGTTTGGTGAGACCTTTACCTGTGAATTCGGGTCAAATGCGTGAGAAGCCTTCATTTACAAATAAAGTAATCTGATGGCTTGATAAAATGGTTGTTTTACATTTTTCGTTTTTTAATATTTATTTTTTGGATTTTAATTTTCTTTATTGTAAGAAAGTTAATAATATACTTATGGTTTGATGATGAAAGAGATTCATAAATAAATGATATGTTATAACCCGTTTAAAAGCTATCTGGATTTGGTGACCCAAGACCCGCTTATGTTTTTTATTATAAAATTGTTTATGAATTATAAATAATATCTTTTTCTTTTTAAATTGGATATTAAATTTTAGTATATTCCTATTTTGTAGGATTATCATATCAAATAATTGGTAAGATTAATTTTTAATTTAATGAGATGTTATAACCCATTTAAGAGCTATCTAGTTTTGGTAAGACCCATACCCATGAATTTGGGTTAAATCAATGAGAGGCCTCCATTTGAAAATCAAGAAATTTGGTGACTTCCATAAAAGAGGGGAGCGACCATTTTGGGTTTCGATTTTGGTGAATGGGTTGATTGAATGGTGGTAGGTCATTGAGTGGTGGGTTTTGTGGATGGTGTTGTGGAATATTTTGTGGAATGTTTTGTGGAATGAGTTGTTCTCGATTGTGCGGTGGATTAAGATCATCGGGTTGAAACACAGGTGGAACCGGGTAGGGGTTATCTTCTTGATGGTTCATGTCTTCTTCTTTCGGTCTTGAAGTTTCACCCCTTCTTTGTTTTGCTCGGTTTCTTTTCGCGGTTTTCTCAATCTCAGGATCAAACTGCAACACCTCCTTGTCTCGAGCAAATCTCGTATGCATCAACCTGAAAGATTAACTGCACACCACAACAAGCACACCCCGCGTAAAATCAACGAAGAAAAGAAATTAAACTAAATTACGCTAATTTAAACTAAACTAAACTATCACTAAGCGCGTTGAGTCCCCGACAACGGCGCCATTTTGATGTAGGCTGTCGTGGTCTACTCAAACAATTAATTATAAGACTTAAATACCTATAATAAGTACGGGTAAGTAAGGTCGTCTCCACAGGGACTCAAGGAAAGTGCAAGTTTATATTTTTAACTAACTAATTATTAACTAAAGTGGACAGACGATGTCAAGCGGTTTTTTAGAAAAGATTACTTAAACTAAACGATTACTTAGAAAAACTTTGTAGACAATATTAATAAAAAGTATTCATTCTAGGTTCGGGTTATGTGTTCCATACACAGATTCTTTAGTCTTTGGTTTTTATAATAATTGCTAATCCTATGGTTTGATTTATGATAACAAACGATACCCTAACCGAATTGTTGACACAAATGAACCCGGACTCCACAATTGTCAAATCTATGTTTAGGACAACTAACTCAATGATAAGGTTTGATGATTGTAGTTCAATGACACAAGAGCTTAAACCTTAAATGTTGATGAACAACCAAACAAACGTTACACAAATCAATAATCGCAAACACAAACTTTAATCAACCAAATAACTAATTAATCAAGAAAAATTCATATAAAATCAATCAAGCTATAATCATTAAGCATAAGAATATGATCATAACAGTATTTCACACAAAACCTTAGCCTAGAACGAACACACACGACTAGCCGGACATCGACATAATCGTTAAAGCACTTATCTTGATGAACATACGATCAATGATGGAACCGGAAGCTTCGGGATGGCTGAAAGTCACCCTAGAACACATCTTCTGCCTCTGGAAGTCGTTATATACCGAATAGGGTCGAAAAATCGTTTATATAGTGAAAAACCCTAACTTTAGCCGACATTGAGCATCTTCGCGTATCACGAAGTTGCATGTCCTACCGCGAAGATGAAACTGACTTCAAATTCAGATTCCTCTCATTGAGAAACATGAAATTCATATATTATGGATTCCGTAACTCAATTTCTAGGCCGAGATATGACCGTTTTACTAAAAGACACTTTCTTGGTAACCCATCTTGTTCAGTTTTCACTTCGGCTTCAAGTTTCTCATTCAATCTTTTCCCGGATACTTCTTAACCCTCAATACATGTTTCCCCATGTCACACCCCAACCTAAGGCGAAAATCCCGGGGCGTGATCCGATTGCTCACAGCTCGAAGATACTATCATAATTATAAATGGCAATATCTAATTAATTATATTTATTCAAATAATACACACAATAACCAAATACAACAAAACCATTCAAATAAATAAGTACAATCATTTAAATTACAGTTTGTCTTTAATATAACCCTAAGGTCTTTCTAAGTGTCCATCCTTCAACTCAGGCAACCTGCATATGCGTAGAAAATGGAGTTTTGTCAACAAACATGTTGAGTGAGTTTACCACCAAGTTTTGACACCAAAAATAATGTTAATATAATAAATAAGCAAAACGTAATAAATGCGGTAATGAAATCAAACCATAAGCAAATAAGTTGTCGATTAAACCATTGCCAAGCGAATCGTGCGCCGGTAAATCAACCATGAGCAAATAAATAGAATAAGACCGGTGCCAAGCGAATTGGGCGGTGGTCAATAAAATGAGAACCCTCTCCAAGGGGATATGTAAAACGAATGAATACAATAACACATAAACACATAACAAGTAGATTTGATTAATTACACACAATTACACGTTTGCTATTTTTGATATGTATGTATATATAGATATGTATGTATAGTATTATATACGCATATGTCCCCAAAAACGTTTATGAAAATCGAGTAAAATAGGAAAATGATAAAACTCACCTTAGATGGAAGGCAAGTGTATATAATTAAGAATAAACGAGTAAACGGATAAGCGAGTCGTCCAATACGCGTCAAATGAGATAACTAATCAGAACCTGAAACTTTGTGATATGAAACTATAAATAAAAACAAACTTAATGCCGCTGGAATCAATCCCTACGGATGAGTAGAACTCTAGTTTTGTTGAATTAAACGTTTAAGCGAGCTGGTACTGACCAGAATCCGAACAGCGAGTCAGAAGTTGGGTTTTGGTCAGTAGCCTTAAAATCACGTTACGAGAATAAAAGTCTTTTGGACCGAATGTTGAATCCGATCAGAAGTATGAGAAAACAGATAGTCAAACTTGTTGACTATTTTGCCCTTTAACGAGTTTTAAACGAATTGACCAGTCAATACCATTCAACCACCGAAATTGATTAAAGGTTATTGACTAGGGAATATATATGAATGTTTCCTATGTTTACAACTTACCCGGAAAGTGAAAGGATCGATGAGAAACGAAAGTCAAAGGTCGGTGCATAAGCAAAGTCAACTGTTTATGAGTGTATCTTCAACAATAATGCAAAAACCGAAGAAGATGATGAAAGTTGGAGGTAGGTGACGGATAAGAATTGTGAATTAGGGTTTAGGGATGATTTGTGGTAGAGAAATAATGATATGTTTATATAAGATGCACTAAATCGAACTAAATATGGTAACTTACTCGTTTTAGAACTAGATGGGCCTTTAATGATCAAATCAACATTATAACCAGTAAATTTCATTCTTGATCAAGGGTTAATGAGTATGGACATGTATCTAAGCTATATTAGTCTTCTTGGGTCTTAAAACACTCGATTATGTCCTAAAATAAGCGATTTCGGGCAAAAAACGAACTAGGAAACAATAATAAACGAAACGAGCTGTGCAGGTAGCCCATAGCGCTGTGTGGTGGGCCTAGGCCACCCTACCACGTGGTGTTCCGGCCAAAAGGAGTAAAATATCATCATTTGTCAACTTTAGTCCCCTATAGTTTGGATTTAGGTTATTTAACGAACTTTTTATGCATAGTTTAAGATTTGAACAACATATAAAGTATAAGGGGCCTAAAGTGAAAATTATAAACTTAATTATTTATAAACACTTGATTTTTAATAATAATCAAGGTTTAAAAATGTTTCGTTCGTAAAGGAATACGGGTTTGGAAAATCCGAAATGTTACAGTCTCCCCTACTTTAGGAAATTTCGTCTCGAAATTAAGGAAAACTAAAGCATAATCGTTTTGAAATTAATTTATACTTAAAAGGAAAATATCATAACATAGAACTTCTAATAACCAAAGCAACGCTTCAAATGACAATCCGATATGGACACTTATATATAGGATGTACCAGCGGCGTATCCACCATGTCCTTATCCATTCGTACCGTTACTCAAACTATCTTTGGTTCTAGATTATGACACACAATTGTACGTATTATGATTTCCATGCGAGGACTTGGATAATTATGTATGAATCCATAATTACTCTTATTGTCGGATGGTCCGCATAATTCGTTCCATCATGTGGGTTATAAAACGTTTTAAATAAAATTTTTAAGAGAAAACAATTGTTTTGATAATTCTAAATATAATTTCAAATTATAATTAATAATTGTTCTAGTTGAATTAATAAAATCATAAGATTTGGAAACCTCTTTTGCTTTTAAAAGTAAAATTTAGAAAAATGAAGAAAATAGATTTGGTGAAACAGATGCTATTGTGAAAATCGGGATTAAGGAAATGAGATGGAGATACACGATCCTAATAGATTAACTTCGATAGAGGAATTTTACTTAGGGGATGAATTACGCAAAGATTTAATTTATAACAAATAGTTAATGGCATGCAGAGTCCTTAAAGATCGTATTTTGAAGTTCTTAAGATCGAGAATATAAATGTAAACATAGTTAACGAAAATTTTGGTGAGTCGAGTTTAGTTAAGTACTTGTGATTTTAAAGAGAAATTAGTTTAAAGTCATAGCTTTTTTTTTTTTAAGTTGGTGATTTTGAGATTTAGATTAATACAGTTAAGATATTCTAAAATATTATAATAGTTAATAATTTAAATATTAATGATAATGCGAAAATGTTCAACGTTAATAGATTAAATTGGGAAACGGATATTCCCAAACCACCGAGATAGTCCTATTCCAATTAAATCTTTAGAATTAGATAAAATATAAAGTAGGTAATTAAATTAGATTAAATTGGGAATTCATGGATTTTTCCTTTTTCATAAAATCGTTATAAATATTAGGAAGTAAGTAATTTGAATTATCAATAATGGAAATTTGAGTAAATAATAAATTATAAATTAAAGTGAAGCATATAATAAATTGAGATAAATACGAGGCTAGAAATGCATGAACCACCATGACTATTCCAACAACTACGAATTTATCATTTAAAACGTCCAAAATTTTCAAAAAATCAAAGTAGGGAGTTGAAATATTTACTATGAAGGTTAAATCAAAAAGTCAATTTAATAATAAACGTTAAATTCATTAATGGAAAATTTTTAATTTAAAAATAGAAATTAAATTTAGAGAATACATAATTTAGTTTAATAATAATAAAATTTACTATAATTGAATTTTAATAATAAAGATTTATAAAGTGAAAAATGAGTTGTGAAATCTTCATGTAACACAAGTTTATCAAATAATACAAGTTGTAACAAATAAATAAACAAAATAATAAGGTTTCTTTGAATATCCTATAAGCACGCAATGTGTCTTCTTACTTTCATCCTCGTATCTCTACATCTGTAACATATGTATAAAATAAAGGTCAGCTATAAATATAGCTGGTGAGTTTCCACAGTTTAAATACGTACATAAAAACCATACAATTCATAGACATGTGGTAAACGAGCAAGTAAGCCCTTTCCAGTTGGTAACAACCAACGTACTTGGGTAATCACGCAAGTAAGGTCCTTTCCAATTGGTAACAACCAACGTACTTGGATAATGGGGCCCTTTTCCACTCGATGCAAATGGACCGGAGTGCAAAGGGGGGCGTATGATCATACTTAATGAGGCTTTTCCAATCGTGCAAGTAATACAAGTAGCACATAAGTCTATATACGAATTGTAATTTTGTAATAGAAGAAACAATGCTTGAATTTTTATAAGGATACATATGCTATCCCAAAACATTAAAACATTAAAAAGGGGGTGGTGAAAAACTCACCTCGAAATCGAAGACAAACTTGTAATAAAAGCCGAAAGCACAATAACGAAACCGAATCGGTCAAACGTCACGAACTATAAATGAAATAAATACGGAATTTAAAAACTAATCAAACGAGATTATTAAAGTTTATTATTTGTTGGGAACATGTGTTATTTAATTATTTTAAGGCATGGGTTATTTTAATATTAGTCTAAATCTTAATGGTTTTAACGAATTTTAAGCTAACAAAGTGAAGTTTAACGAATTATGAATTAACGGTACCGAATTAAGGTTTAATGGTTTAAAAGTTGACGGATTAAAGTCTAATGAACGAATTAAAATTAATAAATTAAAGTTACCAAGTTAACGTTAACGAATCATGATATAAACTAATTTTAAATGGATTAACAAACTATCTTATTTACATATTATTTAATTAATAATTTATTATTAATAAGTGAACTTTAATATTTATGGTATACAGATTTTAAGGGTACAAGTTTTATCAAAAACGATTATGTTGATGTATTACAAAGGTTGACGAAATGCAATAATAATAATAATATGATATTATATTAACGGATTCTTACGAAGCATAACGGATATGAAAAGGGTTGGTTTTTGAAAGAAAATTGACAAAATTAGTTTATTATTAATTTTATTTAACTGAAAAAGATTTAATTTGATTTTGATGATTTTTAACATGTTAAACTTGATTTAATATATAAAAGGAAAAAAAAAGTTTAAATTAAAAATATCAAAAAAAAATTCGCCACGACCCGGGTTTGAACCCTAAACCCGGGTTTAAACTGCCACAACCTAGTATCTCAACCAACTAGTCTAACATGTTTATTTGGAAAACCATAGAAACATATTTATATATAGACTTTAACAGGTTCATCTTCCTCACAATACAAACCCTATATTCAATTCATTAATTCGTTCATGTTTTAGCAAAATCAAGTTAGGGTTTTCGTTTAACATGTTAACGAGATACAAAATCATATCTTAATTACCTTGTGAGGTGACGGGAAGGTGGTGGACGACGGGTGGCCGGAGTGATAAACTTGGTCGAACAATCAGTGGTTACTGGGACTATGTTTTATTGGTTTGGGTGTTGGTACGAGTTAAGATATTGATTAGAATTCTATTTATACTAGCAATTGAAACGATTGATGTTTAATGATGGTTATTTGAGTTTTAATGTTTGGGCCGGCCGTTACGGCAGTGATTACGGGATGATATCGGACCTTTTGACTCAATTAAGTTGTTAATTAAGGTTAGATATCGAAGTCCTAACACGTTGCAATGAACTAAATGGTCAAAGAGCGAGATTTAAGGGGTGTTTAAGGCTGCTGGACGCCGCCACCATCGCTGGACGGCGACTCTCGTCGGAAAAACGGGATTTATGGGGAAGGGGACGGCTGGGGTTGGGATAATATTATTATTATTATATTATAATTTAAGTAAAGTTACAATTTCAGCACTTGGAGTTTCCACTTGTTTGAATTCAGAAATTAAATTACCAAATGAGCCCTTGATCTATCAACTTGTTTAGGACATAACATCCATATTGAATCCCGAGCTTTGAACTGTTTATAAAGATTTAGTAATAGTTATTCATTTGGCTATCTTTCATATTATACCCCGATAGTTTACGATTTGATTAAATTTAGTACAATTTGAATCTTGGCATTTCGTTATTTGAATAGATTGAATAGAAGCAAACGATTAACGAACCTATATTGAGATGACCAAACGGGTTAGTTTAACAAGTTTTAAATATGTAAGCAATGACAAACAAAAATATTATAAAATATATTTATATATTAATAAACAAAACCGAAAATTTAAAATGGGTTGGATTTTCGGGTTTGAAAAGTAACGAATGTTACACGAGGCTTGCTTAATCTTCATCTGGATGGCTCTGAATTAGCTCGTTTAAGCTCCTTAACTTCCAATGTCCTGAAAACACATAGCAATGCTTGAAGTACCAATGCTTATTCATTTATTTAACTAATTAATGTATAATAATAACTAACTTTTACCCAACCATCAGACCACATCGCGACACATAGGATTTTTGGGTTTTCGTTTATAGATTATATATATATATATATATATAGGGGTAGGTTAGAATAAAAACCCATACCTTTTGAGAAAACCATGGAAACTCTCTCTAAACCATTGATCATCCTCCATCAAGGGTCCATGATTAAAGTTGATTATTTTATTGATATCACTTGACTAAATAATTAAAAAAGTACACTAAAGAGTAATATAGTTATGAGAAAAAAAAAGTTTCTCGTCTCTCTCTCTTCTTCACTCTTTAAATTCTGACTTTCAGTTAATTATACATCCGGTACTTTTTCATAAAGAACAAAATATTTTGTAGTTGGACATTTGTTTCATATTCTTAAAAGGAATTTCTAGTTTTATATTATATATCTATTACAAGAGGTAAAGGTTCTGAGAGCCAATAATAATATTTTTTTACTTTTTGTTTTTTCTTATTTCTTAACACTTGTAATTTGTCATTTTGAATTCACATTTTACTTGGTTTTTTTCTTTTGTTTTTTCTAATTTTAGTATTATAATTTCTTTTGGATATATATTATTTTGTATTATAACCTTTTAAATCATTATGTTTTATAAGATGACTTGATGATGACTCTATAATAACAGTGTGTTTGTTTCACAAAAAAATAGGTAATATAAAATATTGTTAGTTAAGTTTACATATTCGTGTCATGTAACAAAATTATTAAATAACACGTTTTGTAAATATGAAACAAATTTACAAGTTTACATATTTTAGATAACATAATTTTTTTTAAGTGTATAACCTATTTTAAAAAATGTGTAAATATTTTTAAACAAGTTTACATATTTTTAAATAAGTTTACATTCTATAAAAATATGTACGTATTTTTAAGCAAGTTTACGTATTTTTAAACATGTTTACACATTTTTAGTTAAGCTTACATATCCTTAAATATGCAACAAAATATATTAAATAACATGTTTTTAAAATATGTAAAAAATTTAAAAGTTTACATATTTCAGGTAACATAATTTTTTAAGTGTGTAGTGTATTTTAAAAAAATGTGTAAATATTTTTAAACAAGTTTACATTCTATAAAAACATGTAATGTATTTTTATGTATGCAACAATTTTTTAAACAAGTTTACGTATTTTTTCCTAACAAAAAAAAAAAAAACGTGCCTTAGTACTAAAAGTAGTTATAATATATAAGAAAAATACTAAGCTTGGCAAGATTTTGTACCAACAAAAATAATCATAACAGTGTGCATATAATAAATTAATATTTAGAGAGTAAGTGGTAATGAAAATTAGACAAATTAACTTAGAATTATGGTCTACGTTGATTGACGACATTCATGTGCCTTTATTTATTTGATTGAATTATTTTGCGTTAACAAAAATAAAAAAGACAAGCATTAGGTTCGTATATTAAAGACAAGATGGTGTTAGATCATCACATCAATGTACTAGGTGTAAAGTATGCAGTCATGAAACAAAATCAAAAGACATATGTACCCTTAAACACAAATATAACATTTTTGAAAATGGGAGATGTGAAAGCATAATATCTAAGTATTGGGTTTATTGAGTTTTCATAACTTAAAGGGGTTTTCAAACTATACTTGGCATATATATATGATCAGGATTATGTGAGAATTTTTTGAGAATTGAGAACTATGGGAACCATTTTGGATCACAAAAAAACCCAAAAATAAAAAAAATCATAAAACAAAAAAACACAAAAATAAAAAAAAATAAAAAAAACCAAAGTTCTTATTTATCATTCCAGCTTCTAAAAAAATTATCGGTTTAGTTAAATTATACATATATGTATAATATGTACATATATGTACACACATGTTTTTTTTCTATACACATGTATAATTTAAAGTAAATGATAATGTACATATGTGTATATTACGTAACTAGAGATTAAAGGAAAGTATACATATGTGCATAGGTATAATAAGAATTAAAAAGAAAAAAAATTTCAGTTTTTTTTAATGAAACCGGAATGAAATTTAAGAATTTTGTTTTTTTTTTACTTTTTTTTAAATTTTCGTTTTTTATAATTTTTAAATATTTTTTAGAGGTTTTTTTAGTAATCCAAAATTGTTCTTAAAGTTTTCAATTTGCCGATGGTTCTCTTAGGATCCTTACCCTATATATATACACACACACACACACACATATATGAAATTAATGTGTCAATTGTGATAATCAAGTAGAGTAATTTCTAATTAAATCATAGAGTAATTATGTAATTACTCTACGATTTAATTACATAATTACTATACTTGTACATATAATTACTCTACTTGATTTTCATAGTTAGTACGTTAATTTCATTTGTATTTGATCTCAACCATATGTGTGTGTGTGTGCACGCGTGTGCATGTAATTTTAGTGAAACTAGTATTTTGACCCAGCATTGCAGCAGGGGGTGTGAATCCGTAATTGAAAAAACTAACGACGTTCAAACTTTATCATGATCTAGGCCATTGATCAATTGAAGAAAACATTGAAATTTGAAGCTCGAATAATATAAAAAAAATTAAAACGTGGTTCAATAAATATAACTTATAATTTCATATAATTGTTTGTTAATTATATTCTAAAAAATCACATGTCTAAATATATATGTTAAATATATATCTAATTTTTTAGTAAAATATATAGGCTGGGCATAAACATCACGATTAATATTATGCAGAGCTATCCTCAAGAATGCCAAAAAATTTTAGGGCCTGGGACATGTAAATTGGCTCGAAAATACAAACTTAATAACTCATATATAATTTAGATAGATAATTTTAATAACAAATAACCAAACAAAAGGATTTTAGTAAAATGATCTAACTAGAATACTTAAACAAATTATGATCGATGAAGCTCTTCAGCATTTTTGAAAGCAAGCAACCCTTTGTAATATCAATACTCTCTCAAGTATTTCACATTCTTCTCTGTTTGAGACTTTCTTCTTTTCTTCTATTTAGAAGGCATGATTTTTTGAAAAATTACATAACAATGTTTAAAATTAAAAATATGAAATTGAAATATAAAACAACAAACATAAATAGCAAAAAATTGTACATAAATAATGATTTAAATAGTTAATAACGAGGGCCTCCAATTTAATAGATGAACAAAATTAAATTTCAAGTTTTCAACCTCGAATTTAATTGCAGAATAAGAGGATTAAGATTTAATAATTAAAACCACAGTAATAATACCATAGTCCATATGAACCATACACATCATCATACTCAAACTGAATGTATGATTAACTCTATAAACAGGCCTAAAAATTTATATATATATATATACACATATATATATATACATACATATATATATATAATTTAAAAAAAAAAACTCAGGGTCAATGAAAGAGCGACCATGCTTTCGGCGGATGCCCTCTTTGACCTCCCTATGGGCTGGAACCCAGATCGAATCCTCTCCAAAGTCTGTTGCTATAAGTATATATGTATGCACATTTAATTGTACATGCGTGTATACATATGTGAATGTATACGTGCACGTATACATTTTTATGTATATTTATTTCTGTAGTTAATCAATTGTTTGTTCACTAATTGTGTGTTGTTTACTAATTAATAATTATATTATTATATTATGTATGTTTTGACAAATTATTAGGTGGCGAGAATTGTGTTCCCAAGTTGAAGGGGTTAACACTTGACTCGAATCGATTCGTGTAACACTTCTAACACCACTAGACTGTCTTTCCACTTTGTTGTACTTTTATATATATCATCCACTGTGACATATTGGGACCGGCGCCCACCGTTTCCAGATCAGGCTACTGTTAGTTTATCACATTTATTGATGACTTCAGTGGTTTCACGTGGATGTATCCTTTATCTAATCGATCCCAGGCTGCTGATTCCTTTCGCCATTTCAATCCCTGTTTTCATGCACCATCAAACATCTTCAGTATATATATAAATATTATGGTGCTCCACTGCTCCTGAGCTTAATCCTAGGCCATATGGCCAAGTACCTAACTTACAACACAACTACACAAGTATACGTACCCCCTTGTTAATATGCTACCAGTTTTCGTATTTTTTCCAAGTTATATAAAGCGTTACATATTAAGTGATTGTCCTGATAACAATAGAAGCGTTAGATGAAAATAATGCCAAAAACTTTACACCCAAACCATTAAAAGGGCGATTCACTTGTTTTCCTCCTGGTTACCCGAATAGACTTTACAAAAGTATCTTTTCTTAGAACAACTTGACATAGAACAATGCACGTTGCATCTACCATATGCCTTGTGCCAATAACACTAAATCTCACCATACCTAGTCATGGACTTACGGCTATCGGGAGTTATATGGAGCATATCACAACTTCAATAAAGTTAATTCACGGTTATACTCTACATATAGTACTTTGTGTACGTTTATCAACTTTTAATTAGGTTGGTTCTAGAACCTAGAATTAAATCTATGTTAAACCGATATGTGAGACAGTGATTTCACATGATTATTGAAGAATCAATCATACGAGTATAGACATAGATGGAAAGTTTCTTTAACACGACTTTTCGGTTCTCACTTGTATTGAATAAAATAACACGTTCACAACAAAAAATTGGAAAATTGTATCCCTATAACTTTGGAAATGTTAAACAAATGAACAAAATCTAACTATCATATACGATTAATAGCTGGTTAACAAAAAGGACCACGCCAAACGGAACGAAAATATTAATATATAGTATTTTGTATTAAGTTTATTTTGGTAGGTACTGAAAATGAATATAAAAAATATTGTGGAGATTTATCGCTAGATTTGCCTTTTCTGGTTATTGCTCATTAGAAAATAACAGATACTTAAATATTCGTTTCTTTTACTTGAGGAAACTTGAATGTACTTGTACCTAGGCAGGGGATAAACATTATAGCTAGGGTGTGTTATGTACATGGGCTTTGCTGGGAGTAGTTTTGGATCAAGCCTATAATCATAATTGATATGCTGGTTGATAGATAACCATAATGGATCTGTATGACGGTTATAGTTAATCGTTTTTGAAAGTTATAGCGAGTTGATTATGGGTATAACAAAACGACATGATATAATCCAAAAATAAAATTCTAGTTTATTCAATAACAAAATATCAAATTTGTGTAATCCGACATGATGTTTGGTGAAAGTCGATCCCAATTTTCATCTTCAATGAATGAGTCTTTACTTATTTTGTTTTCCAGTAACATATCTAAAAAACTATAAATGCATTATTTTTTTTTTAATTTTTTTTGCAAAAATAAATTATATTGTAAAAAATAAGAGCACTATTAGTTTATTACATTCTTCTATTTTCTCCAAATTATAAACCGTGTCTTCTAATTGTATTCCATAAAGTTGAAGAGCTTGTAAATGGGACGGTTCGATTATGACGGGTTTAGAATTGTCTTTAACAAACATTGGCTCGCATGTGGTGGTTCTCGTAAATTTGTTAAACCAACACATCAATTATGTCGGTTATCAGTTAAAATCGGTTTGGTTATATTGTTTAAGGCTCAATTAGTCTAGTGGTAGCCCCATGGTTTCCGGTATACATCCTCTGTCCCTTGGAGATTTTGTTTATATGTAGTATTGTTGTATTGTAGTGATAGTTAAAAAAAAATATTGGATTTTAATAATCCAGACTATTACCCATTGGTCATTATTAATCCCAACTAACAACGTGACTAGCAATAATCATAACTTTCAGTTTTATTACCAATAGCAATCCCAATCTCACAAATCGTTAACTTCGTTAGTTATATTCTTTTAAGTTAGGGTCAAATGGCCGAAATACACTTACTATCAAATAAATAATAATAATAAAATCCAGATTATTAACTATTGATCATTATTATTCCTAACTAATAAATCCTAACTTTCAGTTTTATTACCAATAACAATCCCATTGGCAAATCTTTATTCGGGCCAAACCGAGCCGCAGCCCCATCACGTTTTTCGCTCGGTGGTGTCTTTTTTTCGAAAAAATCAAGAAAATATATATATGTGTATTGAGTCCGGCCCAGCCAAGTTATTTGAGTCCGTCCCATCCATATTATTTGAGTCCGGGCGAGGCTTGAATTTTTATGAATGTAAAGTTTGTTTAAAGCCGAAGATCAGAAATCATTTACGAAATAAACGTAAAGATAAAGAAAGGAAGGCAAAGAAATAAAATTCCATACTACCAACCCCAAATCCAAATAAACTTTAAACAAAAAAACTAAGCATTAAGCACAAAATCCAACCCTAACATATGGTTGATGTTTCAACACAACAACAAATGGAGGTTCCATTATGGAATGGCCGTTGTGTAACTTACTAACTTATGAGGTTTTGCACAGAAGTCAAAATAGAAGCTGAGAAGCAAGCAAGTGAATTGACGAAATCGTTTGGATGTGAAATCGATTGATTGATTGGGCACTGTCATTATCTATTGAGGCCTGAGGTTCGGAACTGACTCGTGTGGGAGTGAAATCGATTAATCGAAACAATTAACAGACGCAAGCAGAGACCAGGTTCGGTAATTCGCATTTCACCATTTTATATTTCTTTCAATTTGGTATGTTAGGGTTTGGAATTATTGTTTAACCCAACCCGAACCGGAGTGCCGACCCGATACTTAGAAGTAGGAAAAAATATTTGATTGTTGTGACTTTCGGCCCATCCATACTGCTTAAGATCCGCCACTGAACAATCCCAATCTAACAAGACGTTAACTTCGTTAGTTATATTCTTTTAAGTTAGGTCAGATGACCGAAATACCCTTACTATCAAATAAATAATAATAATAATAATAAACCTTATGATTTTTATACCCTTGTTTACTATTTAATTAGATCAATTAATAAAAATAAAAGAATACATCATTCATCGCTGAAGCTAAGAACGTCACCTCCTTGTCGGCAACCACCGTCGAAAACCACCTCGCAACAAACTGGAGCAATTCTACTTGAAGCTACCTCCGCCACTGTCAATCTCTATCATCGCTTGAATCTCCTGATATGAACTATGGGTTTTGAAATTTTGAGGATTGATTTCAATCCCTCTGTCGCCATTGTTGATGACCGTCGTTTGATTCATGCAAAAACCTAATTAACCTAAGTAGCTAGGGTAAGTCAGATATCCTATCCACCAGGAGTATATGGTCAATGTAACGTGCAATCAATTCCTAAAATTATGATGTAGCTAACAAGAGTGCTAATCACACTAGCAAAGAGTTGGTTTTAATAATAAGCAAACAAATTAAGCAAAGTTCAATCAATAAACTAGACAATCACACCCGGGTTTCAAGTATGTAACAAAACAATAATCTCATGTTCATTTAACAGATTAATTGTCAAAGATCAAATCAGATTGATTAATGAGTGAAACCTTAGGCATCAACAATCGCTTACACACGGCACTGGTTATCAAACAGTCCCTCCCAGTGTGACTCAACTAAGGGCAATTGTATGCTTCATCATATTTAAACTAATCAAGCAATCCTATAAGCAATTATCATAGCAACTGGTAAACTAATCATTCTGATCGAAATAAACCTAAACCGACTGAGTGCACAGTTATACCAAAGATCAATACTCATAGATTAATCAAAGATAGTTACAAATCATTCGTTCTTAAACATATGAGAAAACTAAAAAAATACAATACTCTACATCCCGGGTATGATTCTAGGGAAATTAGCCACTCATGGTCATCATATGATCTTCAATTCTTGATTCGGGATGATGAAACGAGGATTTTGTAGTGATTGGATTCTGGAGCTCCCAAAATGGCCAAAGTTCGTCTCAAAAACGGTTGGAATGAAGTGATTTACGATCTAGGGTTTTATGGCTTATATAGAAGTTGGGCCCTTGCTTTAAAACTGAATTTCGTGACCCAACGTAAGCTACTCTAACCCCTGGCGTAGCTTACTCAGGGTGAATCCCTTACTCTGAAATCTGACTGCCTTACTCTGAAATCTAACAGCCTTACTCTGAGCTAATTTGGCATTCGGAGTAGGCTACTCTGATCCAAGGGTAGCTTACTCTAGGAGCTGAATTTCAACCAATTTGTTTCTTTTTGTTTCCAACACTTGTGTAACGGCTCTGATCTTCCTGAGACTTCAAGTCATGCTCGTAAATACCTCCAAATAGTATATTTAACTCTCACCAACCTATAAATCAAAAGCATACTTGAAGTACCAAAATTCTAAATAAAAAACAAGTAAAACTACTAAAAAATAAAACCTAAAAATACATGATTTACACCCGACTATCACATCCCCACACTTATCATTTGCTTGCCTTCAAGCCAACTCTAATGTAAACATCAACCTCCATCATAGGTATATCAATTATCGCCATTAATACTAGTAAGGTTTAAGGTCATACCCAGTTTCCCAGACTGACACTTTCTAAATTGACAACCCACAAATAC
Organism: Bidens hawaiensis; assembly: GCF_021521415.1. Taxonomy (NCBI): domain Eukaryota; kingdom Viridiplantae; phylum Streptophyta; class Magnoliopsida; order Asterales; family Asteraceae; genus Bidens; species Bidens hawaiensis. The sequence goes on from NW_027492511.1 coordinate 493,198, forward strand.
AGTTAATGATACAATAAAACTATAGAATCACCCAGATGAGTGTACTTTGTTTCTGATTAAGGCATACATGTTCGTACCCTTCACACTGTCAACACTCCACTCGGTTTAATATCTGGACTAGCAAAAGATGTGCTAGTATATGTCTCTGCCCTCAAATACCAAATATGAGTCACAACTTAATATGCTTGCAAGTCAGTCATATCTCCACCAATTACCACCTGTTGCACAAAGACTCGGACTAAGGGTTTTGCTGAGGCTTAGGTTTGGGTGCGGATAAGGCATATTTAGTGACTAAGGTGGATGAAACCTAGCTATGCAACCAAACAAACTCAAATACAAACGAATTGCTATTTACAAATGAATATAACTAAACTAATAACTATTTTTTTTGCTTTTTGTTTTTTTTCTTTTTTTTTTCTTTCTTTTTTTACTGATAAACGATACTAAATCAAATATTTATCACTTTGACCGAGACATATGTACATTGTGTACTATGCTCTACAACTGATTATATACAACTTGATAACGAACTGGATTTCATCACGCAGGTAAAAATAAAATAAAAGCCAAGGCTGAAATGGTGTGTAATGTGCGGTTTAGCAAACAAAAAGGAATAAGGTCCAAATGGGCTCCTAAAAGATAATGTCGGATAAGGAATTTTATTTAGGGGAAAGTGTGTGTACGGGAACGGGTTTTCTAAAGTCATAATCTACATACATGTGGTGGTATTAAGATCTCAATAAGCATGTAATAAGCAAGTTCTAGTTCTGTGAAACATATCAGTTTCCCTCAAATAATGATAAGACATGTTTTATATCTATTATTATATAGTATATGTATTAAGTATAAGGGTCAACTCACAATATGTCTGGAAATAAAGGCTGCCGATATGAAACATGTATACCCGTCCACTTGACTCGTTATCCCCGTTTAAACGACTCCATTTTTCAACTTCTCTTTTAGAAAAAAAAAATTGTTAGGAAAATTATCGAGAAGCTAAAAAACCAACTATGACAAAAAACTTCTAACTTGGCATTAATGACAATAATTAACAGTTAACAACTTTGGTTTCTGAACACCCTCGAGGTACTATTGGGCTAAAAATTTTCAATTTTCCTCATCCTCACACTTGATGTTGACATTGTCCTTAATGTTAAAAAATATGAAACATTTGAAGAACATTTAGAGGACGGGGTTAAAATTGATTGCTTAACATTTTAAAAATCAGGCTCTAATTTGATAGTTCTTACTAAAGAATCTACAATTACACTCTCAACACGTAAACTAAAATAACAAAATAAATTATGAAACTGAAATATGACTGATAAGGCAATACTAAGAATGGCTCGCAAACTTTCGTGAAGACTCGTCTTCTCCAAAGACCAAATTAAAGTATTGTTCAAATACTCATCACCCATTCGCTTACGCAAACCCGTATAGATATGCTTCATTTTAGAAAAACAAATTTCAATGGTTGCGGTTGCTATTGGTAACACGACTGAATGTATTGTACCTTTGGTGGAAAAGACCAAGATACCCTAAATTAAAAGAATATAACAAACTGAGTTAATGATTCGTTAGACTGGGATTGCTATTGGTAACACGACTGAATGCTGAGATTATTACTAGCCATATTGTTAGTTAGGATTAATAATGACCAATGTTTGTTAGTTTGGATTATTAAAATCCATTTTTCCTTAAAAAAACAAAAAACTAAACCATGCCATGTTTTTATGAAAACAAAAGTAACTAAAAGTTGGGTTTTAAGAACAAAATGTTCTTTAATAAGTATTGCCAAATGTCACCTCTATAATTATTGTTAGGTTACTTAATCAAAACACAATTTTTGTATGATGAATGCCTATGTGTGTGTGTATATTATCAAATATTATTAATTAAATACAATTATGCTGCATTGTTAAAAAAATAACGGAAATCCTCACGATAAAGCAACTTTTATATTACGAAGTAAAATGATCTAGCGATATTAGGCTTCATTGCTTAATAGTTGTCTCATGTTGACCAAAAGTTAAAGTTGTGGAGTGTTCAAAAATATCAAAATATTTATTTACATAGATGGCACTTATGTACAAATGAAGGAATGACTTGTTAAAGTTAAGGCAACTGAATCAAGAACATAAGCACGAGATTTGTGGAACTCTCTATGACTCTTTTATTTAGAAAACGACAAATGAGAAAAACTTAATAATAACTATCATATTGAACCAATGGTATATAAAAACCCACAGTTAATCCTATACTAACTCAAATACAGAAATTTAATCCAAAACAAATAGGATTAAATAAAACAAGACTAACTTATCGTATAATTAAAAACTAATTATTATATTAAATATTCTTCGAGATATTAGGAGCTTTCAATCTGATTAGGTGTTGCCACGTTTAGCACTCCCTCTCAACACCAAACTTCTTCTAACCGTGACACATACGAAGCACCTCGACTCGAAGCAACCCGCGACTCACAAAAAAGGTCACGCCTTCCAACATCGGCTCAAATGTTGAATTCCAACCACTCCCTCTAGATTCATCTTGTTCCTCCAAGGTCTTTCACAGTCCCGCAACACCTATATCACTTTGGACTTGATTCTTGGACTTGTTACACGCCTTCACACGAAGTTGCGTCTCGGTTGGTTATTCCTTAATCCACACAAGATCTAGGACATACCCAACTCACCTCCAAACAGCCTTTTAACATGTCTTGATCAGCTTCAACGCTCTCCTATGAACACACGGTTCGTACACGGCTATTTAGCGCTGATATCACACCTGACCTTACCGAACGTGATCTCTCTTTTATGATCCTAATTGGCAGTCCAAAACCGCTACTATTTGGTGCCGCTTGACCATCGATTTCAGCAATGTAACAGCTCGTATGTAGCTTCCAAACACCTGAAACCTTTTTAGCTCTGTACACCATGACTTTTTCTCGAAACTGGGCCCTGAACATCTTGTGTTGCTGCCCCTTTTAGATATCCCAATAATTCTAGTACTAGGGACTGTTGGGTCATCGTTTCAGCCTGCTAAACTACCCCGACACACAGAGATTTAGCCATCCTGACACACGATCATGGCACGTCATCACTGCCCGACACACGGAGATTTAACTATTTCGACACACGTTGATGGCACCTCATCACCGAACCAATCAACTCAATGTTCTTGAATTTGCATATCCAAAACCGTTTTAAAAATTTCAATCTCAAAATGATGATTTTATTGAGTCTGCTTTTGTTTGATGTTTATCGTTCAAACAAATGAAAGAACGGGTTAATGGTTTTTGCAGCTTGGGCTATAAACTTCGTTTGGGCTTTACTTGATTTGAATTTTTAAAAAATGATGATTCTGTTGAGCCGATTTTTGTTTAAGTTTGTTTTATTTAATGTTTCTCGTTTAAACAAAAGAAATAAAAAAGAATAATGGCTTTTCTTTGCTTGGGCTATTAATTTGTTTGGCCTTTATTTGATTTGAACTTTTAAATTGGTTGACCTTTAAACAAATATGGGCAACGAAATATTTTTTCAGGGGTATCGAAATACGAAAACCAATACAAAAAGAAAAAAAGATTACATTATCGGCGAATAGTTTAGGGGTAGCGGATGCTACCTCTAATTGACTGCATCCGCCCCTGTGCTTAAGTTATTCTTGATCTGAATTTGTTAAAATTTGATGAAGATCAGAAGATTATATAGATTTGGTAGAGAATGTTGTGGTGTTGAACACGAAACATAGGTTTAGCCAAATTAGGGATTTCTGAAGAGAGGATGAGGAGGGTAGTGACGAGAGAGAGAGAGAGAGAGAGAGAGAGAGAGAGAGAGAGAGAGAGAATGAAGTCAAGGGTGGGGCTTAGACGGAGATGATGGCGGTTGTAGGTGGCAGCAGCAATGGTGGATGTTTGGTGGTATTATTGGTTCATTTCCATGAAGAAGACGACCAAGAAATTGAGCAAACATAGTTTATTTTAACGTTAGAAATAGTTTTTAAGTTTGCTTTTATAAAACTTGTACACCATGCATTCATGTATTGTACCTTTGGTGGAAAAGATCAAAATACCCTAACTTAAAAGAATATTACAAACTGAGTTAATGATTCGTTAGACTGGGATTGCTATTGGTAACAACACTGAATGTTGAGATTATTACTAGCCATTTTGTTAGTTGGGATTAATAATGGTCAATGCTTGATAGTTTGGATCATTTAAAACTAATTCTCATTAAAAAAACAAAAAAACTAAAACCATGCTGTGTTTTTATGAAAACAAAAATACCTAAAAGCTTGGGTTTTAAGAACAAAATGTTATTTAATAAGTATTGCCTAACGTCACCTCTATAATTATTGTTAGGTTACTTAGTTAAAACATGCTGCAATGATAAAAAAAATACGATGAAATGCCAATGTGTGTTTGTTTATTGTCAAATATTATTAATTAAATATAATTATGCTGCAATGTCAAAAAATAGTGGAAATCCACACAATGAGGCAAATTTTATATTACAAAGTGAAATGATCTAGCGGTATTAGGTTTCATTATTTAATAGTTGTCTCGTGTTGACCAAAAGTTAAAGTTGTGGAGTGTCCAAAACTATCAAAATGTTTATTTACATAGATGGCACTTATGTACAAATGAAGGAAAGACTTGTTAAACTTAAGGCAAGTAAATCAAAAACATGAACACGAGATTTGTGAACTCTTTAAGACTCTTTTATTAAAAAAACAAACGGGAAAAACTTAATAATAACAAACACATTGAACCAATGGTATATATAAACCTACCGTTCTTAATCCTATACTAACTCAAATACAGAATTTGAATCCAAAACAAATAGGATTAAATAAAATAAGACTAACTTATCGTATAATTATAAACTTATTATTATTTTAAATATTCTCCGAGATATTAGAAGCCTTCAATCTGATTTGGTTTGGGACATGTTTAACACTCCCTCTCAACACCAAACTTCTTCTAACTGTGACACACATAAGCACCTTGACTTAAAACAACCAGCGACTCAACACAATAGGTCACGTCTTCCGACATCGGCTTAAATGTTGAATTCTCACACTCCCTCTAGATTCATACTTGTTCCTCCAAGGTTTTTCACGGTCCCTCAACACCTGTATCACTTTGGACTTGATCCTTGGACTCGTTACACACCTTCACATGAAGTTGCGTCTCGGTCGGTTATTCCTTAATCCACACAAGATCTAGGACATATTCAACTCACCTCCAAACAGCCTTATCCCATGTCTTGATCATCTTCAACGCTCTCCTATGAACACACGGTTCGTACATGCCTATTTAGCCTATGAACACACGGTTCGTACATGCCTATTTAGCCCCGATATCACACGTGATCTTACCGAACGTGATCTCCTGTTTATGATCCTAACTGGTAGTCCAAAACCGCTACTATTTGGTACCGCTTGACCATCGATTTCAGCACTGTAACAGCTCCCATGTAGCTTCCAAACACCTTGAAACGTTGCAGCTCCGTACACCATGACTTGGTCCTGAAATCGGACCCTAAACATCTGGTGTTGCTGCCCCGTTTAGACATCCCAATAATGCATGCACTTGGGACTGTTGGGTCATCGTTTCAGCCCACTAAACTACCCCGACACAAGAAGATTTAACCATCCTGACACACGGTCATAGCACGCCGTCACTGCCCGACACACGAAGATTTAACCATCCCGTCACACGGTGATGGCGCATCATCACCGAACTAATAAAATCAATGAACAAGAAAACTAAGTTGACACACAACCTCGTTGTACTCCGTTATACTGGCGAACTCGAACCTTCTAACTCCCTCACCGTTACTTGTTCGCCAATGTACCATTGTGAACGGCTATACATCGCCCGATAAACAGCTTTAAACGCATTCAGATCTTCGATCGAAAACTCATCGCGATCGGTTTTGCTTAATAACTGATCTCACGGACAGAATAAGTAATACCAAGATTTCTTGACTTTGTTCCTTGTTTACGAACTAGGTGGCATTAATTAATTGTTGCTTTCGCTGCAAGCAACAACTCTCATGCACACAATGGAATCAGTAACCTCTTCTAACATGATTCAGTCCTCTGTCATTAGTTTCTTGGCCTCCTAAGCCTACGATCGGAAACTGCTACCGCGAACACCGCGATCAAAACCCGGAAACACCTACCGCAATCGGAACCTGGACGCACCTTCCTTCAATTGATTTCTATCAGAGTGGCGAAACAAGACACGCTAGCAAACCGCTTCCTTTGTTTTCTTAAACTACGACACCTTTTCTATTCTTTAACGGGAGCCATAGAAAAAGAAAATAACTTTTCTTTGAGCTACACTTCAATCGAACAACAAAATTACGGACTGACGTTCTTCCCGGATTCTCTCTCTCTTTTTTTTCGTGATGTGCTCTTCCGGTTGAACGCCTATGATCGGATTCTTTACTTGCCTTCCTTCACGCTTGCCCTCCACCGACGGACACACCCGTCGGCAAAGGCTGCCACGATCTTCAAACCACTTCCCGATACGAGCCCTAGGCTTTGATACCACTTGTTAAACTTATGGCAAGTGAATCAAAAACACGAACACGAGATTTATAGAACTCTCTACGTCTCTTTTATTAAGAAAACGACAAATGAGAAAAACTTAATAATAACCAACACATTGAACCAATGGCATATATAAACCCACAGTTCCTAATCCTATGCTAACTCAAATACAGAATTTGAATCCAAAGCAAATAAGATTAAATAAAATAAGACTAACTTATCATATAATTATAAACTAGTTATTATATTAAATATTCTCCAAGATATTAGGAGCTTTCAATTTGATTTGATGTTGAACACGCTTAACAGGACTATCTCAGGTATATCTAGCTTGAGTTGAATTGAAACAGAACCCCAACGCGGCTTGTACTTTGTTATATTCGAGGTATGGTTGTAAGCACTCGCTAATAACGCATGGATATTTGACTTTAGATGTATGCTTGTCTGGTAAATGTTGAAATGGTGGGATGCTTCATGCACATTTAAAAGCCAAATAAAATTATAATCAATAGACAATAATAGAATATAAGAACTCCAAAAAAAAACCCCAATAATTGATGAGTATTTGAACACTTTAAAGAAAACTAGCTGCTAACATAAATGGATCTAAGGGGTTCCAGGAGTGTCCGAGATGCCCCTCAACTTTCTTCAACATCAAAATACAAATTACTGTAATATTTTTTCCTTCTCTGTGTTATGTATTCGGACACCCCTTGAGCAAATATATATTAAAATACCCACATCTCCAAAAATGTTTTTGGAATACAACTGAATTTTCTTTTTTAGTTTAGTCATAATACTTTACATTGATCTTGTCTTCATCATCCTTCGACAACATCTGCGACTTGTACAGTTGTACGTGACGACCCTTTTTCCTCAGATGTTGCTCACCTACAAACCCACCTGATAAGGTTTTGAAATCTGCTTGTGTTCCGGAAAGCCCCACTTAACATTCTGTTGGGCTTGCATTTTTTCTAAAAAAACAAGTCATAAACTTACAGACTTCAATGAATTTTTTTGTAAGGCTCCAATGCTTTTTTTTTTTTTTCTAATATGGCCCCATAACCTCTGTTCTTGCTAGTTTTTAGTTTCTTTTTAACTTAAAGGCTAATTTTATTAAGAACCAAACTTAGCAAGAAGCTAAGCCCCGAAACCCGAAAGAAAACATAGTCCACCACCAAGAAAATAATCCAAATTACAAAAGGAAATCACACCAATCACCCCATTCTAGGAAAGTCTTCTTACTTTTTAGCCTTATGCTTAATCCAAATGAAGCTCTTGTATTTTGTCTTTTCCACCGTGCGTTTGATGCGTAACTTTTATCATACTGATCAATTATCATCTTATTCCGGGCTATCCAAAGATACCATCGGCCGATACAACTTGAATCACCTCAATAGATTCAAGTTATAATTTTTACGATTATATTCCCCCAACCACAAAGTGAGGTAATTTGAGTAGCGTACGTGTTTATTTATCAACAAGCAACTTATATAAATAAGGCAAGCGGATCTAGCTAGATGCTAGAAACCCTGTAGGTCCCGAAACCGGATCCAACAACGAACAGTTTTGTTCTTGATAAACGCTCGAGACGGGTGCGGTAAAACAAACGACCGAACATAAATAATATAAAGATAAAATAGAGGAACGATCTCGTAACCGGTATAAAAGATTTATAATATTAAAACGAACCGATCCCACCCAAGGTGAGCTCCCCTTGGGTGGTTGTTTACACCATCAAAACACACACATACATATGCAACATGTGACACATATATATAGCAAAAACAATATTCTAGAAGATTTCCTTCCGTTGAAGCTAAACGCGTGCCCGAAGCTCTCGTCTCGTGTCCGAACCTCTCGTCGACATTATTTTCTTAACCATAAATATATAACGGGTTTCATACTTTGATATCACAAGTCACATTTTTGACCTTACAAACACAACAAACAAGATATAGAATTTAAGTGCGGATATCGAAAATACACTAATTAATTTTCCCAATAAACCAAATGAAGCTTAGGCCTATGTTTTAATCCAAAGAAAAGAACTTGCTCAAATATCGTCAAAAACCTTTTCATTTCTAGCTGTCTACTCCAAAACGACACCACAACGTACAATTACTTAAACTAAATCCTTTTTAAGGACTATTGCCCGTCAAGCTGCTAAAAAAATGTAAGATCTCGTTAACTGCATCTCCTAGAGGTGGTGATATTCTGCACAAAGATTTGATCCCGCCCACACATGTTTCGCCACACAACATGTAACAAGTAGCTGATATTGGAAGTTAATTCTGAAACGGGTCATCAAGAAAGTTGAAGAGGTCAGACCTATTTAGTAAGTTAATTTTAGTATGCTTGTTTAGAGCATCCACAACACAATGGTCCGCGGTGATGTGGCTCAGGGACGGACGAAAGGAAGGGGGGGGGGGGGGTCATGCGTTGTGGAGGGAAGTCTGCTGACCAAAGCCCTTCCCTGCAAACATGAGGACGGACTCGATGTGGCAGCCCACTCACATTCATATATACATACATATTATATATGTGATTATAATATTTTTTTAGTGGGGTTTGTGAAGGTTTTGTGTTGTGAAACAAAGTGGGGGGTTTTTGAGAAAAGTTTGCAATATGATGGTAACTTTAATATGACGGTTTGTGGAGTTGTAGCGTTGTGATGGTGTCAGAATAGTAAGAATGTTAAGAGTTATTTAGTTTCATAGAATAGGTTTTTTTTGGTTCTCTAATATATTAGAGTTTTTGTATAAATAGGTGGTTAGGGTTATGTAGTTGATGTGTCAAGAATTATAATAAAGCACAGAAAGAAAGAGTGAATCTTGTGTTCATGTTCTTGGAACTTGATTTCCAACAGAGCATTGACGTTTTGAAAGTCGCATATGAGAAAGGGGAGCAACCCCGTTTAGTGTGGGGTTGAGAAGAGAGAGAAATAAGGCTGAAGAATTATAAGGAAAGTGGATCATGGCAGAAGGGGGTTGCAAAGAAATTGAAGCAAGTAGACAAGTAACTGAAAGAGAAAAGGGCATAGGTGGTTTGATTTAAAGAAAAGTGATCGAAGGAAGACGTTAAAATAAGAAGCATACAAGCATCTCAGTTAATTAAATCAATTGAGCAGAACAAAGAAAAGCAAGCAAGGTAGCATGCATGTAAGGAAACTCCACAGCTAATTAAAGACAAAATAGTAAGCAAGTAGGAAGGGGCGTGAAGAATCTCACGGTGGAAACTAATTCGAAAGTAATAATCATCCAAGACAGGGCCGGTCAAACAATTTTGGAAGCCGAAAATTAATTATCAAAAGCAGATAATATGAACTTCAATCATAATCATAAACAATCTCAAAACTCTAGAGGGAGAAGAGAGATATCCAAGATTCGATTCTCGATTTAGGGTTCGGTGGTTATGGGAACTGATATCGCTGGGTCTGATTCATGACAACGGGGATAGATATGAAGGACCCGATGACTGAGATTCAGTGAACATGTGATGGTGCCGCAAGGGTTCAGACCGGATTATTGACAACTCAGGTAAATCCGGCCACTTTGGGTTACTCTATGATTACTTTGGTTCGTCCCGAATCGATAACAATTTTAACTATTCTTTCTGCTGTTTTCTTTAAGTAGCACATGAAAAGAACATATAATGGATTACAAATCACCAGTTCAGGCCAATAAGTCTGCACGCCAGGTACATTCTTGACTTTTGATTTCATGATTTACTCATTTGGTTCATTGCTTAGTTGATTCCATGATTTACACATTTGGCCATTTGCTTAGTTCTTACTAATTTGATACTAGGGATTATGTACGTAGTCGGGTCAAACATAGTCAACAGGAAGGCATAAGTGCACACCCGACTAAAGGTATAAAGTTGTTCTTAATCACTTTCATAATAATCTGGTCAATCATTTGATTTCGTTGATGCTTTTACGGTGGCGAAAAAAGAAAATGTACGCATTCCTCATGGGTTGGATGTTATGGTGGCGGAAACCATGATCCCAGGCCGTGCTGATAAACACAACACCATCTCCACCAGACTGGTTAGTATGCAAACCCTAATTGAATAGTATTTCCTGGATGAGATAAAAAGTTCTATATGTGTATACTAGGACTCTTGAAACGTTTGTAGAAAAATGAGAAGTTAAGCAAAACGAAACCGTTCCATGGTGAAAGATAATGTGGCTTCCATCAAGCTACCAATGGTACAATTTAATCAGGAAGCTGAATTTTGGGGGAAACTTATGTAGATTATTTATCAGGTATTCTCTTATTCCATCGCATTCTTGTAGGTTATACCCATGAACATTGACCAGAGCGCGGTTTATATTTCTTTTACTGTTTAACCTGATATTAAGTGTATGAAATCAGATTTGTACGGGTGTTGTTGTGCTTCCTGATGTTCTATGTTGGTGCCTGTTACTCTCCATTTCAGGTTGGTGATGGTTTCAAATTGATGAAGTATTTTGGTTATTTTATAAGTAATTCTATTTATTTGTGCATGTATATTTGAGTATTCTACTATAGATTTCTTGGGGCTGGTAAAGTTGATTCTATAGTCACACCATTATTGGATTATGCTAGGCAGAAAATAGCTGTCAAAGGTGGACCCTGGGTAAGAACTTAACTTCTGAGCATAAATTTCATATTTCTTTTAAATCATAGGAACTTAAACCATGAGCAATTGAAAGTATGAAGCTTCTTTCATTTTTTATTAAATTTCCAAATTTCATGTCTTGATTCTTATTATAGGATAATCGTTTCACTCTTTCAATGCTGCAACAACACATTTAAACCTATGTATTTTACAAATACATGTTTAAAGTTTTTTGAGTTTTGTCAAACTGTAAATGCTCACTTATAACTATTGTATTAAGCAATTTTATGATAAAAGGGATTCTCGGCTACTTTGTGATAATTACTATGGGCAGCAAATAAAGCAGCTACTTTATAGCACGCGCACACACAAAACACGTAGAAGCATATTATTTATATACAATAATTTTCTTTTGCAGGGTGCCTATAAAAAATCTTGGAAGCTTGCCATGAGGAAGTGTTTGCTGCTACACTTGAAAATGAATCTACCATTGAAGCATATTTGGAACTAAATTTTCATTTGACTCATTTTCTGTTTAGTTAAATTTTCATTTAACCCGATTCATTTTTACCTAATTTTATTTGTACTCTTTTATCCAAAATATATCAGATCGTAGTCCTTATACAGAATTTTGGTGGAGTTACATGCTTTGCTAAGAAAGTGTCAATAAAATTTGGTCAACTGTCTCGCGAACCTAAACGAGCTTTTTGTTTATATGATTTTAATTAGTATATGTGTATACTTACTTGTGTCTGTGAAATAACTTTAGTTCTGTTGATTTTTTCTATAGCATGTTGCACCTGCTGATTGTGTTGGAGCTTTAGACATCACCAATGATACGAAGAATTTTCAGGTACATGAATTATAACAGCCTTAATCAAGTCCTTATTATTAGCTACAGTTGATTGCTCTGAATGAGGGCCATGTTCATGTTGTAACTTGACATTTCAAATTACTTACTTTTAAATAATTCTACTAAATAAATTATAGAAGTAACAAACCTGGTTTTGATGTCGGCTGCTGAGCAAATATTTAACGGGTGGGAAGATAATTGAGATCAACATTGGTTTTCTCGGTGTTAAGAGTCATGGTAGTGCTTATGGGTTTAGAGTAAGTATTTTATTATATTATATATTTATAATATAAAACAAATTTCTGTTAATATTTATAATAAGTGTTTGAAAACATGAACAATTTCTTTAAATGTTCAAACAACAAAAACTTGAAAGTGATTTAAAATTGTTTGGATATGCAATTTAAAAAAATTTATAAAAGATCTGCAATCAACTGTTTAAACAAAAACATTCGTGTATAAAAGACCGTAGCCTGCTTTTCATTTTTGTCTGTTAGTTTTGTATAAAACTATTTGGAGTTGCAATTAAAATTGTTTGGAATATGTAGTGGCTTTGAATGATTTCATGGATCGTACTGCAAATGCTTGTCATGCCTAATTAAAGAAGTATTAGCTTTGCTCCCCCTGCTGCCATGGCCCATTAACCGTGCTAAAATTGCTGTATTACCCTTTCATCATATTCTTTGTTTTGTATTTAAAAAAAAATTTAACTGGAATATTATGGCAGTTTTTTGTTTAAATTTGATGTGAGATTCTATATTTTAGCAATCTGTTTGATGTACTTAGGATCAGTAGTTTGGGTGCTATAGTTTATGGATAGTTTGTGTTTAATGGATTACAATGTATAATGAATGTTGTTCCTACAGTTGATTTCAGTTTATTTAAACTATTTTAAATCACTTTCAAATTTGTTTGTTGTTCAAGCATTTATCTCTTTGTTTGTTGTTCAAACATCTATCTTGGAAAAAACAAAAGAAATAGGTGGTGTTTAGAATTACTATGTAGTTTGGTTGAGATTTGCTAGCAGGTACCCATGGGGTTTGGATAATTTGCTTCCTGGAATTGAGATGAGATTTATCACTATAACAACACAGATGTAGTATGAGATGTGATCCGGGCTACACAAGGTCTACAAGGTAACCACTTTACTGGAATATTACTTTTTAAATATTTTGTTTTTAAATAAATGAGCCGGCTCAAAGTTTTTTACAAGCCGAGCTCGAGTTCATGTTTTCAGCTGGTTAAGGTAAACGAGTTGGGCTGATTCAACTCAGTTGTAAACGAGATGAGGTGATGAGCCCGAGACCAACTAGGCTCGGCTTAAATATATAATAAAAATTCAAAATTTGAGACTTCACACATTAACTTTCTGTGACCCAAAACTGAATCGAAACCACAACCCTAACCAACTTTGTGGTCCTGATTTAATTTTGATGGCAGACCAGTTTCTGAATATATTAACCTTAGCTGCAAATCTGCACTAAACAAATTGCACAGCATTTATTTGCAGCCACTTAATTCAGCTAACGCAGATTAAACTGATCACAATTCTTTTGTAAATGAGTTGACGAGTTTACATCATAATATATTTTTATATAAAATATGTTAAAAAGTTTACCTTCATAAAAAAAATATTATTTTTGCTCTAATTTTAAACGGGTTGGCAGACATGGGTGATGGGTCAACACAGATTCTCTAAGAAAACAGTATGTTTCTTTTATCTTTCATGCATCTAACATAAGGCGAGGTTTTTATACTCTAAGAACTGTGAAAGGATTTTTCTTGAGCAATGTATTCGAACTTCATTTTTGATATATTTGACCTCAAAAGTCAAAGGGCTATGATGCTACAGCCTGATTTATAGTCTAAATTTCATTTATGCAGATTTTAAATGTGGTTTAAAGGAAATATGGATCTGTTTTTGCATCATCATACAGACTTAAGGGTGTAAATGAGCGAAGGCCGAGCCTAACAGATCGTTTTGAGCTCTTTTCAAAATCTTGAGTTCAGTTCATGAGTTGTTTTTCAAGCTCGAGCTTGGCTCATGGCTAGGATCGTGTTTATTTATATATAAATTCATAAATCATCCTGTTTTACAATATGAAGTTTTTTTTGCATCAAAACTGTCTTTTGCATTTCAAGTTTTATTTTTTAATTTTTATCTATTATTTTTTTTTTTAGTGTTTGGTGTTGTGAATTTGGATTTCAATCCAGTATCACATCGGACAATAACACATACAACTTGATTTGACACAGGACACTATATGGCACGTTTAAATATAGATAAACTACACAGATGTTACAGAATAGAAAACAAACATTATTACAGTATCATGAAAGGATTGAAAAATTAACAATACCAGTATCATGCCCTAAATTGAATTGTTGCTGTCGCATCGCGCGGGTTCTTACTAGAATCTTCATTTGTAAACAAATAAACTGTTTGCTAATCAGGTTCTTTGTTTTCTTCCAGTTTATGAAGAGATGATTGAGGGCTGGAAACTCAACCTGTAACTCTACAGATCCGCAAAAGAAGTTTTCCACAAACAGCTTCAAATTATGCAACAGAAATTGCTTCAAAGCTTGATTTGTAAGTTCCCATTTTTTTCTTACTTTTATTAGAAACTTGTATTAGTATTAAAATATATGCGCTGGATTTTCATTTCTACCGTATACCATTTAGAGAACAAAACGCTGTGTTGTACGGGGTGGATTACCGGTCAAGTATGGATTGAAACTTCAAGTAACTTTTTTACGTGGCCTGTTTTGACCCATATTTAATTAAATTCAAACCTGTTTTTACCCAAACAAGTCGACCTTTTTTTTTCAAATGCCCGTTGACCCAAACAAGATATATCATTTCGTGCATTATTTATTCATTTCTTGTGTATATTTGTTTCTGGGTGCAGGACAACAAACGTGGAACAAGATGATTTTTGCAAGTATGTGACAACAAAGATACTATATGCAACTGCTTTTAAAATTTTGGCCATTGTATATAAGAAAATAAATTTTATTATTATAAAACCACTCTAGCATATTTTGAACTCAAGTTCAAAATGTTCAACAGTTTCTCGAATCTCGATAGTTATAAAATTAGATGAAGAGTTATCTTGTTATGGCTTGTGTACTATTCATGTGAAACTGGTTACATGACCCTAAGTGGCAAAACGTGTGGCTTAGTATAAAATAATAAAACAACTAATTCTCTGCATCAACGTCCCGTATAAGAAAAGCAAAAGACGTGTTATACAACATATCACGAGGGGATTGATAAACTAACGTAACATGAGTATCACATTGCAAACTTGTCGACGCCGCTGCATCGCGCAGGCCTCTATTAGTGTGTGTGTGTATGATGTGATGTGATGGGCTACAAAACCACTACACACCTAAAATGAAAATCGTCCCTCTGCTGCCGTGACGTCACATGTCGAAAATCACCCCTGTTTTTTAGCCCTCCACTACACATAACCTAATAAATAGAGGACTCACCACCGGGTCTTAGAATACTTATTGTAAGGAGCTCATTTGGGAGGAGCTCATTTTTCTTGGAAGACGAAGAAGCATTCTTATGTAATTGTTCTAACGCTGAAGCAGAGTACCGAGCCACGACCTCACAGTTAGCATGGTCTTGTAGTTCAGATGGCTCCTTAAGAACTTAGGGATTAGCATTTCTGCTCAAAGCCCTTTATTGTAACAATCAAGCGGCACACCACATCGCAAATAATCTTGTGTTTCAAAAGAGAATCAAGCATGTGAGATGGTCGGTAAAATGGTCTCTAACGGTGGGGGTGTGGGAAACCACAAAGAATTGGAGAAAGAGAGATCGATTCATAGAATGCCTTAATTGGTGGTTTTGTTCAAGCTAAAAGCGTTGAATAATAATAGTATATATTCATGGACAACAATATCTATTGGATTTAGTAACAAAGAACTTACTGAAAAATCAGCATTATGCCATATGACTCAAGGCTTGCTTGTCTTAGATAACATTTTGTAAAATTTTGAAAAATAAATCATTGTTTGATGCAAGTCTCGAACCCATGACCTCATGTTTCAAACTATAAATGCTTACCAACTTCACTTAAGTAGCTATCGTGTTGAGTTTCTTGACTTCTAAATGATATATTGTTAATTCATTTATAATTAATGTATTACATATAACAATTTTTTATTTTTATTATATTTTTCAACCGTGTAGAACACAAACTCTAACCTAGTTCATAATTAGTTTAAAACCGGAATAGAATTGGATTTGTCATGCGACAACGCATTGGTTAAAGAGTTACACCTATCAACTTCCATCGTAAATTTCATTATTAATCATGTTTAGCTTTATCTTCATTAGGCTATCTTTAGTCGTTTCTCTATCATCATGTTAGTTATACATAATTAAGAACATGCTTATTACTAGTACCGAATTGGGCTATTTATGGCACAACCAGAATTGGGCTATTTATGGTACAACCAGTTGTATCGGAATGTTCAAATGAGTTGAATACAAAATTAATCCATAATCAAAAAGCAAAGTTTTTTTGCTCAATTTTCTTTACTCTTAAGCTTCAATAGGAGGCGTTTCTATCATCAATTACCAGAAAGGCAAGAATGAGAATCGTCTTCAATTATAATAAATAGGGTAAAAGATGTTTTTCATTCTTATTTTAATATGGGCCGCAAACTGTAAAATATCTCTTGCGCTAAAACTGGCTTAATCATTTAAACCGGCATTTTAGAAAAAACCACCGGTTCAAAGGTTTAGTGAACCGCCCTAAATTACCATGCTCGAAATACCGGGCATGCACTAAATCTGGTTATAACGATTCATGTAACACCCCGGCTTTAAGCGGAATACGCTCGGGTGCAACGTACAGATTACTCATAAGCTCGTAACACTATTATTAGTGACAATATATTTATTTAATTTCATAAATACATAAATAGTTTGATAATAAAACAAATAACATTACATCGAAATGAAACAATTATTATACATTTGAATAAAATCTAAGGTCGGTCTAGGTTTTTTGTCCCTGTGCTTCATCTTATCAACCTGTAGCACGTTTAAAATAATAACATTTGTCAACAACACATATTGGTGAGCTTTCATAAACTTTGCGTATGTATATATATATATATAAAAGTGTGATTCAACAATCGTCATGTGCTATAAATTCAAACATAAAGTAAATGAAAACAAATAATGCGTCCTCCCATTCCTTTGGTCATAGTAATAGGGGAAATGAGAACCACCAAGCATAACAACCGAAGTTGAAACGTTAGGCGGCGCATGTACGTCCCGTCAGACCCTCCCACTTTGTGTTTGCGTTTGCGATTTTGTCTCAACATAAAAACAGTAAAACATTGCACATAATACACATATACATCATAAACAGTATGAATGAATAATAACCACACGAACGATATAATGCGAATCGGTTTTTACACAATTGCATAATCAACAAAATAAAATTTGAGATCTGCTGCACCCCAAAAATATTGAAAAACGTTAAAAAAGGGGTTATGAAAAACTAACCTCGAAAATAAGGACGATAGTTTGAACTAGCCGAACAAACGAGGCGGAGAATCACGGTGGATTATCCTAAACAAGTAAATACGCATGCTAGATTTTAACAACGGGTCTAAATGGAAAGGAAACTATGAAAAATTGGGACTTAGGGATTTTTGATTTAAAATGAATTTAACTAAAATGAATTAAAGTTTATATAAATCATTTGATATTTTTTAGTTGAAGAATGATTTGTAAATGAATAATTATATCTTATTAATATGAGATTAAATAACAAGATTAAAAAAATTATGATTAAACGTTTTGATTTTAGTAACATAATAATTTAATTTACTAATTAATTAATTTAAAGGTATTTACATGAATTATTTTAAAGAAATTATACGTATTAGTTTATGTTGAACAAAAAAATAAGCAATAATAATTTACTCAATTAATTATTTAGAGATATCAAATACATTAGTTCTATTATAAGAAATATTTAAATAAAACAATCTATAATATATATAAACGAAACCTCTAAAATCCTACGTGTCGTGATGTGGTCGCTCCCCCTTTTATGGAAGTCACCAGATTGCTTGATTTTCAAATGGAGGCCTCTCATTGATTTAACCCAAATTCATAGGTATGGGTCTTACCAAGACCAGATAGCTCTTAAACAGATTATAAAATCTCATTAAATTAAAAATTAATTTTACCAATTATTTGATATGAAAATCCTATAAAATAGGGATATACTAAAATTTAATATCCAATTTAAAAAGAAAAAGATTATTTATAATTAATAAACAATTTTATAGTAAAAATATAAATGGGTCTTGGGTCATCAAATCCAGATAGCATTTAAACGGGTTATAACATATTATTCATTGATGAAACTCTTTCATCATCAAACCCTAAGTATATTATTAACTTTCTTACAATAAAGAAAATTAAAATCCAAAAAATAAATATTAAAAAACGAAAAATGTAAAACAACCATTTTCTCAAGCCATCAGATTGATTTATTTACAAATGAAGGCTTCTCACGCATTTAACCCGAATCCACGGGTAAAGATCTCACAAAACCCAGATAGCTCTTAAACGGGTTATAACATCTCAATATATTAAAAATTAATCTCATCAAATATTTGATATAAAAATCCTATAAAATAGGGATATACTAAAAATTAATATCCTATTTTATTTAAAAAGATATTATTTATAATTGAGAAAATAATTTTATAATAAAGAAAATAAACGGGTAATGGGTATCACCAAACCCGTATAGCTTTTAAACTGGATTATAACATATCATTTATTTATGAAATTATTTTATTATCAAACCTCAAGTATATTAATTATTAACTTTCTTACAATAAATAAAATTAAAATCCAAATATACATATATAAATATTAAAAACGAATAATGTAAAACAACCCCTGTAATATGGGAGATAAAATCTAGTTTCTTAATAAATCAGCTTATTTAAAAGAAAGTTTATAAGCTTATGATGATCAACGGATCATAACAAAATATTTATGCTTGTTCTTGCAAAATAACTAGACAGAATTACAAATATTTTCCTTTGTGTTTGTATCAAATTTCAGTGGTTGTCCTTTATCTTTAAAATTGACATGATTTATACTTTATGTTTTCTAAATGCTACAAAAACTATCCTTTGGCCATAAGTCCATAACCCAGTTAGTTTTCTCATTAAGTTCGGTCACATGCTTTGAACATGAGGGCAAGTCAGTCATTTACCCGTTCATTTTAAAAAATATATATATTAGTAATTAAAAGACATATACATAAACTCTCCCCCTCTCTCTCCCTCCTTCCACATCTTCCACCACCATCATGGCATCGTCACCCACCCCCACACCACCAACCCACCACCACCACCATAACCTAGCAACCATCGCAGACACCACCCCACTTGCCGCCACAAATTCGAGCACAAAAGCTTCAAACTCATCGGAACCCTAGATCTAAGCTCAAAAACACATAATCAACCAGAATCGAAGCATCAAAAACATCAAATTCCATCTTCTCCTTCTTTATTGTTGAGATATTAATTCAAAGTATTATTAATTATTATCTTGTCCCGTAAGTTTAGGTGGTTGGATATTTATCTTGTTATTAGGATTAAGGTTTTTATGTTTTTTGTATTTGAGTCGGTTTGTTATTGTTTTCTCTATTTAAAGGGTTTGTTTATTAATGAAAGATTAGTTTTGTTTTCTTAATCTCCTGGTGTTCTTGATTTCCATATTCCAACATTTATTACTCTGAGACATTCCGAATTTTAAAAAACGCAAACCACAGCGTCGGTTTTCCGACAGTGCTTTGGCCGGCGAGAGAGAGAGAGGCGTTGATGGGATAAACTGGTTTTTCCGACAATGCTTTGGCGGGCGGGTTCAATGGCCGGTGATGGTGGGATATTTGCTCACCACACCCACGCCTATAAAAACCTCTTTCTTCTCCTTCATAACCTTATTCATAATCTTTCTCCAAAGTTCTGTACCATCACATATTCACCACCTCTACTTGCCATAAACAATCATATCCAAATCATTTGTGCAGGTAGGTGCAATAAAATTGTACAATCTGAGAAAGTACTGATGGAGCCAATAATTGCAGATTCAAGATTAATGTTGTTTTGATGTGGTGTAGCGATGGAGATGTTATGGGTTGTTGAATATGAAATTAGGCATGATAGATAGGATGAATGGATTTACTAGTTTAATACGACACTAAAGTAAAGGGATGAGATCAGATTTGATGTTTTGATGTTGTTCTTGAATTTGTAATTAGGCAAATTGAGGAGTTTTTGATTAAGAGATACAGAGAGAGAGAGAGAGAGAGAGTACAAAAACGTTTATTTTGATATAATTAGATATGTAAAATTATTAATTTACCCTCATGTGTTGTGCACATGAGCTGACTTAACGAGAAAAACTAATTGGGTTAGGGTCAAAGAACAAACGCTGTTAGAATTAGAAACGTAAATGATAAAACACATCAATTTTAAAGATACAGGACAACGAGTGAAATTGAGTGTAAACATAAAGGACAATACCTGTAATTCTGTCAAATAACTAGGTTTGATTCAATATTTAGAAAATCAACGTGTTTATCTTGAATATCCATAATCATCGTGATTCTTAAAACCAAAATATAATATATTTATTATAAAAGTATCATGGTCATGAAGAACAAATTATAAACATTTAACATAAAATCAAAACAAAAACTATAAAATGCATAAAATCGTAAAACTTACTTGTCAGTGCTTTCAAGCTTAAGAAAATAGTGTGTTGAGGTGTGAAAAGAATGAAAGATTAGTCCTCATTTTTATAGTGAAATTGTAGAGTTGTTACGTTTATAAAATTTATGAAATTTAATCATGTTTAATATAATTAAAAACAAAATTAAAATGGTTCAAAAGGTTTTCAAAGTGTTTAACTCTTTCAATAAATTTTATATAATTAAAACATTCATTGTTTTATTTTTATTAGTTAAAAAAACAACATATGAAAATATGATTATGATTATAATAATAACAATAGTTCAAAACTAATTCAAGTGAATTGTATGGGATATGCACATGAATAAATGATCTTGATTATGAATGTTTTAAATGAGCATGCGATACTACAAGAGTGATGAAAAATATAATTATATAGAAATGATCACATAAAATACATGAAACGAAACTTAAAATTAATTAATAACATTATAAATATATATATATATAGGGGTGAGATCAAGTGAAAATCCTTTTAAAGAGAAAACTTAAAAACTCCTAAAAAATTATTTTTAACTTTTTTAAAAATTTTATGAAGTTTCTATTTTTCCATTATTCTTATAAGTTGTTATTGGTTCAAAAAAAAAAAGCCCTTGTCGGTAATCTCGTTAGTGTAGTGCACATGTGTAACAGTGTGTATTGCATATATGCAAAGGTGTTGTATTGCATAGAATATAACACTATTGCACATATTACAAAACTATTGTATATATGCAATGTAAGACTAATACGCATATCGAATACACATTAGTACGTATGTGTAATACAACATTAACCCACATGTGTACTACATCGACTTTTATTTTATTATTATTTTTTTGGCATATAATACAACACTACTACACATATACAATACATAAATATTGAATATATGCAATTAAACACTATTGAAGTTACAAATGCATAGTAATATACATGTGTAGCACAATGGTATCGCACAGTAATACATATGTGCATTACAACGAGTTTTTTTTTTCGAGCAAAGGCTAAGAAAATATAAGAATAATGGCAGAAACAGAAATTTGAAAATATTTTTTTATTTTTAATTAAAAATAATTCTATATAAGTTTTTAAGTTTTCTCTCTAAAGATGAGTTTTCTCTTGATACTCTCCATAATATATATGGGATTAGGTTCATTTCAAAAGTGTTTTTAGGGAGAGAAGTGGGAGAAGTCATTATAACCAATCATAATTTTTCTTTTTATTTTATCTTTAATTTATATAGAAGGGTATAGTTGTAATCTGTACAAAATTTGTGAATATAGTAACTAGTAAATGTTATAGGATGTTTCAAATAACAGATTATTTTTATTTTTTTAAAATATTTACAGGAGGTTTCTCAATTAAAATATGAAATTATTTATATATCCAGTACATGAAAACCAACATTTTAAAGTAACTATTACACATACCCAACTTATGCGGTTCATGAAAAGTAACATAAAACAAAATTTTAAAATTCCTATTTACCTTAATCTCCAAAATCATTTAACATCTTTGCATTTGATCCAACCACATAGTGTTCTAACCCCTCATGCATTAGATAAAACACATATCAACATGTTTATCAACAAACAAATCTATGTTTTTATTATTTTTTTTCTTTTTATAACAAACAAACAACCATTTTTTTAATTTTGAATTTAACCATGTTTTATTATAATATATATATAATTTTCCCATAATCGATATTGTTCTATTTATAGATTATCAACAAACAAATATGCATCTATTTCATTTTAGTTTTAATTTCAAGATTTTTATCTAAATTACACATACACACTCGAAATACCACCTACAAAGTATATGAATGAACCTCCAGACGATAAAAATTACGTGTTCA
Source organism: Bidens hawaiensis (assembly GCF_021521415.1). Classification (NCBI taxonomy): domain Eukaryota; kingdom Viridiplantae; phylum Streptophyta; class Magnoliopsida; order Asterales; family Asteraceae; genus Bidens; species Bidens hawaiensis. Next base: position 515,877 of record NW_027492511.1, read on the forward strand.
CAATTCGAAATACCTCATACATAGTACATATATGAACCTACACACGATAAAAATTGCACATACACAATTCAAAATACCACACACGATACACTTATGAACCTACACAGTACATACATGAACCTACATACGATAAAAATTACACAAGCAATTCAAAATACCACCTAAACAGTACATAAATGAACACACACACGATAAAATTTACACATATAAAATTCTAAATATCACTTACACAGTGTACATATATGAACCTACACAATACAAAATAATCATTTCTTTATTACATTAAACTACATATAATAAATAATAGATAATACTAATAACATACACTTGTAAAATGTTCACATAGACATTCGTGATACCACCTACACAATACATATATAAAACCTTCACGGTATAAAATGAACTATTTTTTTTTTATTTTTCACATTAAATTACATATAATAAATAGCGTATCATATTAATAGCTTACGATTATAAAATTTTCACGTGCACATTCGTGACTCCACCTACACAATATAATCTGTGTAGGCAATACATGATATTTGATGCATTTGAATAAATATAATTGAAGATATGGAAGCACGAGTCATATAAAACTTACGGGACTCAAAAGTTTTATGCGTTATTGTTGAATCTTAGACGTGTGTGTCTGTCAAGTCTCATTTGTTTGTGTCAAGCGTAAAAATGTGAACAAAATATCTAATTAGCCAACAGCAAAACATCTTAACAAACTTCTAAAAACTCATAATCCAAGATATGATCTTCTAGCATAACAATATTAAAAATCAGGGCTTCAATAGTGAGTGAAAATTAATATCTCACTGTTATCACATTAAGAGCTTTCAAATAAACACTAAACACTGCCCAAATAAATGAACTTTTGCTAAATTACAAAAAGGGTTTCTATTAAACAAAAGGAGTGTATGAAAGATTAGCCAAATAGATTATATAACTATAAACACCTGTGTACAAATTGAATGTGATTTACGAAAAAGTACGAAAGATTGATTTAAAATACTTACTACTTTTATTATTTAATTTATATTTATATTCCTTTAAGGCAGTTACAAAACAAATTTTTTTTTTTTTTTTGAAAATTGACTTTCATTAAAAAAAGACACAACCAACGACTATCACCAAGACGGAGAAAGACGCTGAAATCCAAAAACCAAAACCAACAATCACGTTACATCAAATAAACACCAATTTTTCCAATCCACCACCCCTATCTTAGATCTATTTTTGTACCAAAGAAAACCCAAAGATTTTATATCCGCAACCATTTCTGCCACGTTAGTGCTCTTGCCCGAAAAAATCTTTTCATTCCTAGCCCGCCAAATCCTCCAACAAGTAATGATGACAATTCCATGAATAATCAACCTTTTATTCCCCGTCGCACCACAAACCTTATGCACTTCCACCAAATCATTGACATGAAAAACAAATAGTCTAGGGATGTTGCACCATGAACCAATCGCATTCCAAACGGCCATAGAAATGGAACACCCGGTTAACAAGTGCTCGAGCGATTCCTCATTACTCTCACATAAAGCGCAACTATGATCATCACAATACAAATGACGTCTAGCTAAAGCCTGCTTGGTTGGAAGGCTATCCTGAACGGCCCTCCACATAAAAATATTACATTTTTTCGGGACCCAATCGCTCCATTGGAAACTGGAACTCCCAGCGTCCACAACGGACCGCACCATCCATCTTTTAATCGCCGAAACCTCAAACTCTTTGCAGCTACCAACCGCCCAAGACCATGAATCTTCACGGTCAACCATCACCACCCCTTGAAGGAGATCTTCCAACTCCTGCTTCTCGCTGACCTCCTGATGGGAGCAAGGAGCTCTAAGCCAATCCCACACAATGCGACGAGAAGATCCAGTGACCACCAACCGATCAGCTAACAAGACATTTTTATGTTTTTCTACCGCATATAAGGACGGATACTTGTCCATAACCGGCGCCGAACCCAACCACAAATCCGTCCAAAACCTAACTTGGCGACCATTCCCGACTGTGGCCCGGATCACTCTATTAAAACCCACACCATCAACCTTAAATTTGTTCCAGAACATAACACAATTCTTCCAAACCCCGGGAACCCCATTATTAACCGGAGCAAGCCCCCAACAGCGCGAGGTCCCGTGAATAGACAACACTACTCTTCTCCACATCGCGTGCTGGTCATTTAGAAATCTCCCAAGCCATTTAGTAATCAGCGCTTGATTATTAACCTCTAAACGAGCGATACCTAAACCCCCTTCTTTTATAGGTTTGGTGACTACCTCCCAAGCCACCCAAGACATCTTCCTCACTTCATCCGAACCTCCCCATAAGAACCTTCTCATCAAAGCTTCTAAATCATTGGTAACCTTCTTGGGTGCCTTAAAAAGCGAAAAGTAATAAGTGGGAAGACTATCCAGCACCGATTTAATAAGGGTTAACCGACCAGCAATAGATAACGAATTAACTTTCCATTTAGAAAGCCTCTTCTTGAACTTGGACACAACCGGTTCCCAATTAACCACCCTATTCATGTTAGCTCCAACCATAATCCCAAGATAAGTAAACGGGATTCTACCCGGCTTACAACCCATGAAACCGGCTTGGATATCGATCTCACCATCTTCTACACCTACTCCAAATAACACTGATTTATGGAGATTAATCTTTAGCCCCGAACACAAGTAAAATATGCGAAGAATACGTTTCAAGTTATCAAAATTAAAAGAAGACCACTCTCCCATAATCATAGCATCATCCGCATAAAAGAGATGGGATAAAGTAGGACCTTCGTTAGGAAGAGTAATACCATGAAACGCACCTATATCACAGGCTTGTTTCAACATACCTGAAAAAGCCTCCATCATAATAATAAAAAGAAAAGGCGATAGCGGGTCACCTTGACGAATGCCTTTATGACATCCAAATTCGAAAGTAGGAGATCCATTAACAAGAACAGACGATCTGCTCGCCAACAAGATACCACTAATCCAATCGCACCAGACCGAAGGAAAACCCATCTGAGAAAGAACCGACAACAAGAACTCCCAATTCACATTATCAAAGGCTTTATCGAAGTCAATCTTGAACATAAAAATTCTTCTTTCCCTCTTTTTAGCCCAAGCAATAACCTCACTAGCCACCAAAGGGCCATCAAGAATATATCTCCCGGATAAGAAAGCCGACTGATGCTCTGAGACAATCTTATTCATAACCGTTTTGAGTCGATTCACTAACACCTTCGACACAGTCTTTAAGATACAACCAATGAGACTTATCGGTCTAAAATCCCCCAAAGAAGACGGATTGTTTACCTTAGGAATTAAGGTGATAAAAGACGAACCAACCCCCGAGCAAAAACTTTTAACCTTATGAAAATGATCAAGAATATCCACAAAATCCTTCTCGAACAACTCCCAAAAAAACCGAATGAACCTAAAATTAAAGCCATCCGGCCCAGGAGCTTTGTCACCACCGCAATCAAAAACCGCCTTCTTGATCTCATGCACGGAAAAATCACTGATCAAAAAATCCGCCTCCACCGAAGACAAGACCGAAAACCCATATCCAATCAACCGAGGCCGGAGTGTAATAGATTCTTTAAACTTACCAGCAAAGAATCGCAAAACTTCCTTTTTAATGAGAACCGGGTTTGTTTCCCACGCCCCATTCACTTCCAAACCCGGAAAATAATTTGAAACTTTACGTTTATTAATAAAACCGTGAAAAAATCGAGAATTTTCGTCTCAATGAATCGCCCAATTACAACGAGCCTTTTGCTTCAAATCCCGGTAGTAATGATTATCCAACTCGCCTAGCCGTCTTTTAATTTCGCTTAAAGACCATGTCTCTACTTCCAACAAATCCCGGACCTCCAAGGTTTGGTCCAAGTCCCGCAACTCTTGCTCCAATAAAACCCTTTCCTCCTTTTCTTTGGCTTTACAATCGATCGCCCATCTAGTAATAGCAGCACGCAAAGCTTTAAATTTATACAGCAATCTCGCGTCCGGAGAACCATGAAACGAGCCATCAACAAGCGTCTTCTTAACCAACGTCCCAAAATCCTCTCTACCAAGCCATGAATTGAAAAACCTAAACGGTTTGGGACCAGAATTCTTGGAAGAACCAATTTTCAAAACCAACGGACTATGATCCGGCTTATTCCTCTCGAGAGCAATATACTCCGCACACGGCCATTCCATAAAAAAATCCCAATTAACGAAGATTCTGTCAATACGGCTTAATTTATTTCCTGCGACAAAAGTAAAACGCCTCCCTTTCAAGGAGTACTCGTGAAGATTCGAATCATCGATGAAGTCGTTAAACTCATCGGCCTCACCCACATTAAACAAAGAATTCCGCCTATCCTCAGCACACCGAACGGAGTTAAAATCTCCTGCCACAATCCACCTCCCATTACCCTCCTCGATCAAATCACGAATTTCCCCCCAAAGAGCTCTTTTAGTAACTAGATTTTGAGGAGAATAAACATTGAGAATATGATATGAGCTACTCTTTCCTTTCACAGTGCCCGAAACAAGAAGCCAATTATTATTCTTGACCACCCTTTCCATACGAAAGACTTGAGAATCCCAGATCGATAATAACCCACCCGACCTTCCAGATGAGGGAACCCAATCAAAAGAATACTCACCATAACCCCAAAACCGACCCACATCCACAGAATCCAAGGAAACAAATTGCGACTCTTGTAAGACAATAAAACTAATCTCGTGATGGACTCGAAGACCTCGAATCCAATCGGCTTTGCTAGAACTCCCTAACCCACGGATGTTTAGAGAAAAAACATTCATTGAACACCATCTTGATAGCCTTCGGAAACAAGAACCTCTCTAACATTAGAATCAAAATCTTGCAAATTCTCAACGCCTAACGCCTTACTCAGCGCAATGGTCTTCTCCAACTCCACCTCAATCGGACCTTGATGTTGCACCAGATCTATACCTCTACCAATCATCGAGGCCTCCTCAGACTCTCCCTCGATGTCTCGAACCACCTCCGTATTAGTAGACATCCCTTTGTTAAGATCCGGTGTTAAGAACTCTCCTTCAACACCTGTCTCGATACCCCTAGTAACATCCGAAGGCACGTGCATAATACCGATAAACCTATCAAGATCAAACATATCGTTATCCTCCCTTGGTCTCTTCTTAGGACGCTCCCTAGAACCACTACCCCCACTTCGATTAGAAAATAAAGACTTCCGTCTGAACTTCTTATGTCCCTTGCCTTTCAACACAGAAACGTTAGTGCTATCAACGTTACCATTCTCAACCGCCTCCTCATTAGAAAGATCATAGGATTTCGAAAATTCACCGACCATCACGTTAGAATTATCGTTCACACAACCATCCAACCCATTAACAGCATGTTCCCTGACAGAAAACTCGTTAGCTTGAGAACCTTCGCCCTCTTCACGATGCACATTATGGGGCTCATCCTGCACGATATTATCATCACACTTATCCTCCTCCGGTAAAACGGGACCATCATCCTCTTCAAACTCTACTACACATTCCGGTATCCATTCCCCTACATCTTCATCCACCCACACTTTGAAAATTTTTCCCCTCCAATTAATGTCCACCCGGTCCACAATCCGTTTGCACTGTTTACTCAACACACCGATGAGAGTATACGATAAGTTGTTCTCTTCACCTGATAAGGAAGCCGGTTGAACCACCTTGCCAAATCTGCTTCCAATCAAATCGAAAACCTCGTCTAACACCAACTGAGCCGGAACCCCATGAACTTGGAGCCAGGCGATCCGACCCTCCTCCACTCCATTTCTATCAGACCAAGGTTCTAAAAACTCAAACCAATCTGACCATTTGTCTTTGTTATTCAGAAAGGCATCCCTATCCCCACTAACGTAGAATACCAACACCACTGAAAGCCCTCCCAGATACTTAATCTCTAATGATCTCCAACCATGCTTCCGAACCAACTTTTTCAGAGACGTTAACGTGTGAAGATTCACCACCCTCCCCGTAAGAGCACATCCCTTCCAATGAGAAAACCGTTCCACCGAATCATCCACCTTAATCTCATCTACTTTGTTCCGATTTAACAAGGAATCAACAAAGGAACGCCCATTACCAACTGATGCATAGGGAACCCCATTCTTATCGGATCCTTCGGAACTAGGGTTTGTTTGACCACTAGGATTTGCATGCCTATAAACAGGGACCGAGGCCGTCTTCCTCCTATTACCAGAATCGGGTCTATGTAGATTCCCACCATCCACAAACCGAGCAATCGCAATAAATAACTTATACGAACCGATCCAAACGTCTGATAACTCATCTTCCAACCGTTTGACATCTTTCACCTCGGAAAACGATACGAAAGCAAACCTCTTACCCCATTTATCCAGCTTCCTAGCAATATAGGAACCTTCGTAACGACCAAAGCTACCCATAACATCTTTTAAGTCTTGCGAAGAACACTTTGGGGGAATATTTGAGACAAAAAACTTCGATAAAACCTTGTTATTACCTTGAGCCTGATGACCATTCCGTTTCCCTTTCCGATTACGTGGATGTTCCCATTCTTCTGAATCCATGCCGCCAAGGGTCGTGGTCAAAGCAGCAGGGTGGGTCGGGGCGGCGACTGTGGAGGGGACTGGGTGACTGAGGTGACTGAGGTGAGGCGGAGAGAGGGAATAGTGGTGGTGACAGAGATGAGGCTGGGTCGGGGCGGCGACTGTGGAGGGTGGTGGGCCGGGAGGTGAGGTGGAGGGGAGGATTTCCGGTGAGATGGCGGCGGTCGGGAGGAAGGGTTACGGGAGAGAAACTGGCCGGGAGGTAGGGTTACGGGGTGACTGAGGTGAGGCGGAGAGAGGGAATAGTGGTGGTGACAGAGGTGAGGCTGGGTCGGGGCGGCGACTGTGGCGGGTGGTGGGCCGGGAGGTGACGGGAGGTGAGGCGGGCGGCCGGGAGGTAGGGTTACGGGAGGTAGGTTACGAGAGAGAGGACGAGGGCGAAGTTCTTTCACTTTCTTCGCATGAAGGGTTACGGAGGTGAGGCGGGCGGAGGTGAGGCGGGGGCCGGGAGGTAGGGTTACGGGAGACCAAAAGAAGATGATAGATATCAAAATTATTACTAGAGAGGAGTTGAGTGGTCTTTTTGTTACAAAACAAATAATATGAAAAAACGTTTTTTAAACTTATAAAAGGTAAATATGATATTTTAGTCATTTACCATTAAAAGTATTAAGTATGAAACTGCAAAACACATGTAATAGTTTCTAAATTTAAGTAACTGATTGTCAAAATCATTTATTGAAATTTAGTTGACAGAATGATGTTTATTTATTTGAAAACATTTATTTGAAATCATTATAATAAAATTATATCTGAATTAAAGATATGTGAAGCAATACCGTCTTAACAAAAACAACATGAAGAAAGACTTAAACTTATAAAAAACATACTAACCATTGATATCATTCATGACTAGTGGAGCAGGAAAAACATGAATAAAAAAAACCACCCATTAAGCATTTAGAATTCACTTGTTCAGATTGTTCATAGCAAAAAACGCAAAAACAATCATAAGCGCTGCCTCGTGTCGCTTAATGTATTATGACGCCTTAAGTAAAATAAGGAGCCTTTCAAACCAAGATGCTCACATTAATTGCATTTGTGATGCATCTTACTTTATTTAAAACTCTTTTTACATGAAAAATAAAACAAAACTTGAAAATCCTAAAAGCTACTCATATTTAAAAACAATTTTAAGCGAGGGTATATATATATATATATATATATTCAAAAAGATATATATATATATGCACACTAACCTTTATACCAGACAGTGTCCTGATGATTATAATACTTTAGAAATGCCTTTTAATATTATATAATATCTTTTTGAATTTGTCAATTATTAACATTAGAACTTAGAAACGTGATGATGTATCAAATTCATATTTTTATGTTATCTAAATTGATTGACCACTATTGAAGATATACTAATATCACCACTTGATAAAACAAAAAACTATAGGTGATCAAATCGGGTTGGTCAAAGGAATCGGAACCGGTTCAGAACCGGTTCCATTAGTCAACATCACTGTTTAAACCGGTTCCATGGTCGAACCGGTTAGGGAACCGAACCGGTTTCCCAACCCTCGGACCCGGAACCGGTGGAACCGGTTCTGACCGGTTCCTAAACCGGTTCTTACACTGTAACCGGTTCCAACCGGTTACAGTGTAAAATATTATTTTTTTTTTCGTTTTTCGTTTCCGCTGCTTGTGTAGGTGATGATTTGTGTTCTTCTGATTTCTGAAGAGGCTCATGCTACTTTTGTTGTTCACCCACAGAGCAATGGTAAACAACATATTGAACTTAATGCTATGAGTGTCAGCGTGTTTGAATTGATTAGTCTGTATCGTGTATCGTGTAATGGTGAACTTAAATCTGTATCGTGTTACATTTGTTGAGTTTGCTATGTATTATAGTCTTTTGGCTTACGCAAGTCAAATGCTGAATTATAATCAAGAGCGGTGTTATACGATTCGTATTTGTATAACATGTTAAATAAAAAAAACAATTAACATAAAATTCATTTTATTTACTTTAAGAAGTTCAAAAAAAAAGGTTACATGTTTTAAAGTATTCAAAAACAAACTAACAAAACATTAAACTTATAAATATAAAGTTGTGACATATTATTTCTAGAAAAGCCTTCTTGTTCGTCGTAATTATTGAGTGGCGACTTATTCATCAGAATTACTTGTAGAAACGCCTTCTTGTTCGTCGTGCACTCGAACATCAAGTGGTGTTTCGTCTTCCAGAGTGGTTACGTGTTGAACACGATCGATTGAGTCCAAGTGATCCTTAAAGCAAATGCACATCTCCACCGACTCCGAATTCAGTCTTGTTCTTCTCACCGATATTACCTTGCCACTAAGAGAAAAAGCAGATTCCGAAGCTACCGTAGAAGCTTGGGCGGTTAGTAAATCACGGGCCATGGTGGCAAGAATCGGAAACTCGGTTTCCTTTACCTTCCACCAAGTCAAAACATCAAAAGTGCCATATTCCTCTTCGGATAAACCGGTAGAGAAATCATATGCACTATACCTTCCTAGTTCGCTTGAAGGGGTGTTACCCCTTTGTTTTTTAGCCGTTACGTTGCGAACGGTGTTCATAAGGCTAATCATGGGGTCTCGTACTCTAGTAGCACTTGAACTTGATGAAGACCCCCCCGGCGTAGGCATGTGTATGTTTGACCCATATTTATTTATATAAAAGTCATACATAAATTTAAAATTCAAGTTAAAATCATTTTGTGACTCTGTTGAAAAGTTTGGGTCAACTTCATGCATATCTAAGGCTGAAAAAATTTCATCTATCACACATTCAACCCCCGTAACATTTAACATTGGGTTTAAAGCGGCGGCGCAAGTAAAAATCGGTGGCAATTCAATAAAGTATTTTTTTAATTTAAACTTCATTGGTAATATGATGTTTGAAAACATTGGACTTTTATTTTCAAATTCTTTAAGATTGTTAACGATTAAAAATAACTCTGAAAGAACCAAGGGACTTGTCAGATAATACGTTCCCGATAGTTTCGTAGTTGATGTTTTAAAAACTTCAAGAAAAGTCGATAAGTCATTGATAATTTCCCATTTCTCATTTGAAAAGGGGATTGCCAAATCATTCTCGGCAAGACTAGAATGAAACATTTGTAAAGTTTCTCTTTGTTTCAAAGCACTTTGAAACATTATGCAAGTGGAATTCCATCGATGAGGTACATCCCAATTAGCTCCCAAAGCTTTTCTTCCCGTATCTTTACAAAATTTTCTATAATCCATTTGTCTTTTTTTACTTTTCTTAAAAACTTCATGTAGCATTACTCTAAAATCGTTTATAACCGATGTAACCTCATCCGAAGCAAGTCCGTCTTGCACGATTAAATTAATGATATGTGCAACACACCTTGAGTGAAAAATACACCATTGCAAATCGGCGTATATTTTAATTTTAATTTATCAACCGCCGATGTATTATTCGACGCGTTATCAAATGCAATTGAAAATATTTTATTTTATAGTTTATAAGTTTTTATAACATAATCTAAAATTTCAAACAAATTATCTCCCGTATGTGGATACTCAAAGAGTTCGAAAGCAATGGTGCGTTTCATCATTTCCCACGATGACGGGTCTACCCAATGAGCGGTGACACAAAGATAAGATTCGGGTAGACCATGTGGAGCCGACCAAACATCACTAGTTAAGTTTATTCCCGTATTTATATTTTCAAAATATGCAATTAGTACCTCTTTGGCATTCTTCCACAATTTTAAACAATAACGTTTAAGAGTATGACGACTTACGTGAGTGTATTGTGGTTGAAGCGTATCTCGAATCATGGCGGTTAAGCGAGGGTTGTCGAAGTGGCTAAACGGCAAAGCTTCTTGAATCACAAACTTCGTCATACGATCTTGAACTCGATCAATTTGGTATGTAAATATTCCGCCTTCACTATCCATTTGCGTTTGTTGCGACTCGACGTTCTGTTTCAACGCCCTGCAATACGGTCTTTCGATGTGTTTCTTCAAATTTGAATTCGAAAGTGGGTTTAAATAAATCCCACAAAACTTGCACCGAGCCTTCAATGAATGGTCACTCAATTCAACCAAATCCCAATTGCACCAAATCTCTTGATTACGATTATGAGGTACAATACGAACGAAACTTGGTCCGGCGGTGGAACCTTGACCAACCGATGATTGTGAGGCAGCCATAACAACAAATATGAATATAGAAGAAGAGAAAACAAGAGATTAGAGAACTCAGAACGTTGTAATAGCGTTTTTTTGTATTTTTTTGCGTTCGGGTTTGCGTTTTGAGTGTTGTGATGAACCCATTACACCAAATACCTATTTATACTAGTAGTGGGGTGTTTAGGGAGCCAAAAAACGGCCATTTTTGACCCCAACGGTCAAAAAACGGCCATAAAACCGTTTCCCAACGGCTAGAACTACTCCAACGGCTAGAACCGGTTCCGAACCGGTTCCGGTTGAACCGGTTCCAGAACCGGTTCCGGTTCGGTTCCAGTTCCTACCCGGTCCACCTCCAAAAATGTCAAACCGGTCCCGGATCGTCGGGTTGAAACGGAACCGAACCGGTTCCTACGAAAAACGGGTAGGAACCGGTTCGGTTCCACCGAACCGGTTCCAGGAACCGGTTTTGTTGTCCACCTCTACAAAAAACACATACCCGACTGGATTTGAAATCAATGACGGCATCCATAGTAACTTTCGTAACTGTATAATCTGTGAGAATTGGAAAATCTAATCCTTGCTATAGCCTAACAAAAATCGGCGTGCTTAATTCATTTTCCGAACATAAATTCTAAAATAGAAAACCTAAATCAATAAATTAAATCATACCAATTGCATATGGATCTGCATGACACTTCTTCATCTTTCTAAGTTTTTTATAACAGGTTCCAATTCATGCTATGATCTGAACAAAAAGCTGAGAACCGAAAACACAAATTCAAAAAAAAAAAATTTTTTTGCCAGATTCATTGTTTGTAAACAAAAACTACATTGCATAGATTAAAGCCTAAATAGACTAATACGATAAATCGTGTAAAAGCATAAACAGATTCATAAAGTATGAAGATGTAAACAATAAATTGATTCAAACTGATAGTAACAATAAATTGATTTATGGTTTTAATCAATTATATAATTGTTCGATGATTAAAACCATAAATTGATTAGAACCTAAATCGTTTAAAACCCTAATTTGATAGAACATAAAATCGATTAAAACATTGATTATCCAACAATACCTTCATTAAACGCTAATTCAAACCAGAAAGCATACCTTCATTAATCGATTGGATTGAGAAGACGGTTGATTCGAACCAGGAAGCATGCCTTGATTAATCGCTTGTTGATTATCAATCAGAGTTAATTGATGGAAATCATGCAAAATAAGACGGGCGAAGACAACGGCGTGAAGGAAGCAAGCGATATTTCAGATCGTGAATTAGGGTAAAGATCAGTTACGTTATTTGATGAATGATTGTAATCGAGTATAGGGTAATTAAAAAAACATAAATGGATTTCTAATTAAATGAATTTATTTTTTGAATTATTTAATTGTGAAGAAAATGAAAGAAGTGGTTGTTATATATGAAAACAATATGATTAGACCAATAGGAAAATGCCATTTGTCAAAAAACTCTATTTCTTTAACAGAGATATAGATTCTTGGTAAATTAATATTTTCATAATTACAAGTTTACCATAATTAATCTAATCCATTGATGGTTAGACCAATAAGAAAAAGTTATTTGTCCAAAAACTCTATTTCTTTAATAGAGATATAGATTCTTGGTAAATTAATATTTTTATAATTACAAGTTTATCATAACCAATCTAATCTATTGATTACACATAACCGATGTTAATCAATGGTTCAGATTGATTTCTCACACTTCTCACTATAACTTGAATTCTCGCATGAACCATCCCATATATATATATATATATATATATATATATATATATATAACCGTGTTTGAAAATACTATCACTGATTTTTATAAACCATGAATGTTTTCTTTTTGGATTCTTATAAAACAAACATTTCTCGAATCTATGGATATAATCCCAGTAGTCATATTTATAAGTTTGCTTGCCACATGTTTCGGGATATGAGTGTTCTGATAAAAGGATTGAGGAATATGATATTGTCACACCCTCAAAATCCACTAACGGAGTTTTACCGTCAGAGGGTGTGAACTGGCAGGATCGGAATCATTAGTTATAATCAAACCAAATAAAAACGTTTAAATGTAAGTAAGTGCGGAAGCGTAAAACCTTAATTCAAAAGTTGCGTCACGCAGGACGACTTAAAACCAAATGTAACTGTTAAAATTAAGTTTGCAGAATAAAGATGTTTTCAATTAATGCATGCTCCTAAACCGCGCGCCCGCCTCGGCTACCTGAGAATAACATACTAAAAGTGTCAACACAAGGTTGGTGAGTTCACAAGTTAAATAAGATAAATCGTTTAGCGTTTTGCGTAACCTCGTTACGGCGTTTCAGTGTTGCGTAACCCCGTTACGACGTTTAAGTGTTGCGTAACCCCGTTACGACGTTTAAGTGTTGCGTAACCCCGTTACGACGTTTAAGTGTTTTGCATTACCAGATAGTGTTATGTCAAATTATATATCGATAGGTAGCTAATCTATACAACAAGTATCGCTAAGTGGTTCGCGACCGAAGCTGACTGTTTATCAAGTGCCCGTCACCAGGTCAATCCAGACCATGGTAAGTGTTAGCCAAAATTACACCCACTCAACCTCCAGTTGAGCTTAACGTCGGGTGGGGTTTGTCAAACCCAGTAGTACTACTCAACAGTGACTCGCTATTCCAAATATTAACCGATCCGATGTGTGGGACTTCAAATGTTACGTTTGCCGCTTAGCCTTTACAAGTGATATATAATTTATAACAAAATCTTAAATATGCGTTTATCTCAGAAAATGCGTTTATCGGAGTATGTTATCTCCCCCAAGTGAAAAACGTTTGAAAACAGTTCAAAGAGCGGGGTAAGTGAAACTCACTGTTTGCGAAGAATATCCCGATCTAGATCACCAAGTGATGTGCGTCGTAGAAACTCTCTAGCGTTCTAAATAACAAAGAGATTTTCTAAGTATCGGTACGTTTAACGAGTCTCTAGACTCGGCACATAATACCTATGCACGTAACAGATTTCGTGTTTCGTTTGTGAATTGTGTGTGACTTAAACAAGTACAATTGTGATACGATACATGAGTGAGCAATTACTTTCGTGTCACGTACTAATAACATACTTTACTAGCAATTATCCCCGTAAGGGCATTTTGGTCAACAAACAAAATTAACTAACCATTATTCCCCATAAGGGCAATTTGGTCAATTCATGGCAATCAATTAGCAACTATTCCCCGCAAGGGTATTTTGGTCAAAACATAACAAATATATAAAAACTATCATATTTCATGCATTTTTACACAACTCAGCAGTTAGTTTCATTATGACAGAATTTCTACTTGAAAGATTGTACTATTTCACCGATCATAACGTCTCAATTAATTCACCAAAAATCACCACAGAAGCATACATATCTTAGGTTTCCAGAACATATTTTATCTTATTTTTATTCCACATATTTTTCTTATAATGACCAAAACATTACAGCAAACTCATATCAGTCAGATTCATGCGCAACAGAATGTTATTTGCAATTCCCGTTAAACGAAAAATCCAATAAATGCAAGACCACTTGGGTTTGGTTCCTAACTCAATGAGTCAACTTCTAGAATTGGAACCAACCCAATTGGCCTCGTGGTTCATGAGATATAACATTTACAACTTAACCTAACAGCAGGTCTAACAGCTCAGCTTTGCACCACGTTTTTGTAAAATAATAAAAGTACACTTCTACTTATCCAAAAATTACAAACTTATACTTCATGGAAACTAGACTCAACCTAGTTTACTGCAGTACCCACAATCTCAACCAATTTTCACGTTTACACTTCGTTACAGTCATTTAAACATCGTATACACATTCTGTCCAGAATCTGTTCACATCAAAACTCAACAATTTAACTATCTATGGACCATAAATCAATCATATAACATGCTAGACACTACCACCACTATCCATACATGTCAATTACACCATGCATACAAGATTAGGGTTTGTGTTTTAACTCAAATCAAAGACAACAATGAATCATGCAACAACATCAATCTATTTATCAATCCATTATCCAACTAACAACAATCATATCAATCATATACATGAACATAATCGGCCGATTAGGGTTTATACTTAACCCATTAAACATCAAAATTAAACAACAAAGAGGTAAGAGGTGATCAAGTATACCTTCCTAGCACCTAGTTCTTGGATTAATCACTTGATTTGATGTGTGTATGTGTGTTCTTGTGGACGGCAGCCGTGAGGGAGCAAGGAGGGAGAGAGGCCGATCGGGTGGGGGGTTAATAGGTTAGGGTTTTATGAATAGGTTATATTTATAATAATACAAGTTACACTCTAGTCCCTAATCTTTCAAGTGTTACATCTATAGCCTAAACTAGTTGGTTCTTGTTTCTTGTTTAACATTCAACATAACAATCAAGTAACACACATTTACCTAACACATAATTATCACATAATTAGTGTTTTGACGTTTGTCGTTTATTTATCAATCGTTCGCGTCAACTCGTTTGCGTTTCGGTGCAAATCCCGAAAGACTACACATGTAGTAAGTGTTAAGCGTCATTTAAACTCTAGTTTAAATGTAATGAAGTGTGCGTTATAGATTCAACGATCTTAAAGTTTGAATTGACGGAGTTGAGTTAACGGGGTTAACCTGAAATTGACGATTGTCACAGATATTCCAAAAAACCTTGATTTATTAAATAAATCGATAATTCCTCATATCAACCCAAGGGTTATATACCAAATTAGAAGTTTTGATAATTTTTTAAATTGAAAACAAGTTATTAAAACAACTGAGGAAGCTGTGTCAGTCAATAATGAAGAAATGATAATAAAGCTTTTAAATCTTTCTGATTTAGTCAAATATAAAAAAGATTATAATTTTATTCATGTATCTAAATTGTTTAAGAGAAGGTCTTATCCCTTTTTCAATCACATGTCCTAAAAACCTAACATTTGTTTGAAATAGCATCATTTGACTAGAAATAACCAATCCATTTTTTATGATAATATTTTTAAACAAATTTAAATGTTTAAAATGAGTCTCAATATCTTGTGAACCTTAACAATGGCTTGTAAAGATTACTTTATTAATTGAGAGTAATTTTAAAAAGGATTTTATAGCTCTTATAGATTTCGGAGCAGATCTAAATTGTTTAAGAGATATGTAACAAAACCGAAAATTTAAAGCAGATCGAGTTTTTGAGTTTGAAAATTAACGAATGCTACAGTTCAAACCGGTTTTTAAAACACTGGTTGTACATCGCTATTCCCATACCCACGCTTTTCAATTTTCATGAAATTATGAAAAAGTGGAATGTGATCTTGTCCAAGCATGCCGTGGGTTAGATGGCGACTACAAATACAACAAAGTTGCATGTATTTGATGTAACATGTACAGTGAGATGATAAACTCTTACACAGAATGTGGTCAGATTTAAAGATTATAAGGTTGCTAAAAGAGTCATTTTCAAATATAATGTTTAATTGCATTAAGTACCCTAAAAACGTGGGTGTTTGACTTTATGTTTCGTCACATCTTTTTTCACCTTTATAACTTAATCATCGAAATGGTCATCATCACTTCCAGAGCCAGCTAGGGTATAGAGCGAGGTGGGTGACCAGTCGGGGCACTTAATTTTCGGAGGCACAAATTTATATATATATATATATATAGGGAAGGGTTAGAATGAAAACCCATTTTAGTTATGAAAACTCTAGAAACTCATTCTCAACCACATGTTTTTAATTAAATGTTTGAATCTTGTTATCCACAATTAAAGTGAATAAAAAATGTAAATGTAAATATAACTTTTTCTCTTTCCTGAAAACATATATAAAAATTAGTAAAAAATGTTAAAAAATAGCAAAATAATTTTTTTTTTTATTTTTTGGTGTTTTGTATTAAATGTTACAACATATATTACGTGTGCAAAAAAAAAAAACGATGCTACATAGGGTTTTCACAACTCAAATGAGTTTTCATTCTATACTTCCCTCATATATATATATATTTATATGTATATGTATGTATATTTAATGTTTTACCCTAATTACACAATAACTAGCTTGTTCTAATAGTAATGAGATATAACACCCAAACAAAAGATTATAGGTTCTAGTCTCACTTTAATCCTTTTTAAGCTTATTTTTCACAAAAAAAAATAAATTACACAACCTAAATCATAACCAAGTAAGCCCATTTAAAAATTTAATTGTTTAAACCTAACAAAAAACCATTTACATAAGGCCTAAAATATTTTTTTTGCCTTCGGCCCAAAAATTTTAGCATTTCTCGAAAACGACCGAGATAATAATAATCGATAAACATACACGAGCGGTGGCCCGTTGAATTCCACAAACATTGAGAGACCGATTCAAAAATCTTAATTGTGACCTCTAGAAGACCAGAAGTGGATAAAATCACATGCTGATATTCATAAAAATTAGCATATATTATTTTGTTACTCGTTATGATTAACGGACTTTTTTTATTTTGGCTCGGTCAACACATATACAGATAGGCTCTGATCATTTTTTATTTTGGCTCGGTCAACACATATACAGATAGGCTCTGATCACTTCTGCCGCACTTTGATAGGTATGATTTGAAAATGAGTCTTAAATGTGTTGTTTAGATTTAGTAGTATTTATAAATGATTTTAAACAAAAGTTATTTAGTGGTGATGGCCACAAAGGCCATAATCAACGGTCATGTTGACCTTTGTATCGATCAAAACGCCATCGCCAAAAGGACATGGACAGCAAAAGAATACTAGAAACTCCCAACCCGTAGCAATGTGAGAACGTTTTGAACCAAAAATTTTGAGACGCACCCATTACAAATTAAACGCCATTCTTAAGCGTTCAACTAACTAAGTTTTGAAAATAATCACACAGTTGATAAGTTTCATATCAGCAATGATGGTTCTCTTACATTGAAGGGATGAACTACGATGAATGTTGTCGGCTGAAAATTTTTTTTCACGTAATTCATGAGATTTGTATGGTCTTATAATATATTTTATGTATGTATATATATAACTAAACAAATGAACTATTTAATGAAGAGTCTCATCTTAGATTGGAGAAAGTTTGATTTGCAATATTGTTTTCTTTAGTTTTGTTGTGTTGTGGTCAAGGCCGTCCTCGAGAGCTGTAGGGTCATCGTGGACCCTACATGAGTTATAAAAATGAGCCTAAAATTTAAACCTAATTAATTAATTTGTTAATTAGTTATTAAAAAAATAAACAAAAGTCCAGATCAATTTGAATAGGTTAGTTTTGATATTGGGTATGATTTTATTTGATGAAACCCAATCCAAAATTTAGCCACTTTAAATAGAAAACCGAAAAAACAAGTGTAAAATGAACTCGAACTTGCGCGCTGTAGCTTTCATACCCACATCTTACCACTGCACCAAGTGGATTTTATGTCTTTACGTTGTTTTATATATATATATATATATAGGGATGGATTTTGCGAGAAGTGATATTATAACGAGAAGTGCGAGAAGTGAATCTCATCCATTGATTTTGTTTGACCAATGATCATTACTCAAAATGGCACTCTTGTAATTTATTTTCACCATTTTAATAAAATTTAATACCAAAAAGGATATACTAGTAATTTTTATGTACCATCATTAAAAACAAATGTGTAACTCATAATTACTTAATTAGTCAATTAAATCTTCCCATTAAAGCCATAATTAAATCTCTCTTTTGAAAATCATTTAATATTTTTGGTGTACTATCATTTTAAAGGTTTACAAATGCTTCATCTAATCTTATGGATGATGAATATCTTGTTATTTGCAAGAGTACAATGACGAAACTGGTAAAAACACCTCTTGTATCCATATGAAGTGTAGTACACACATACCTACCTAGGTACGTCTGTACCTACATCCACACGTGTGTACGCCCCTACGTACCCACATACACACATACATACGTAGGTGCGTACCTACCTACGTCCCGATGTGTGGATGTACCTACATGCTACGTAATATATGTACGTCCCTACGTGCGTAGGTACCTACGTGCCTACGTATGTACATGCCTATGTAATTATGTAAATACATAGATTCATAAAGTGTATGGCGTACGTATGAGTTTCATATATGTTGTGTAGTATGTTTTTTTACGTGTTAATTTTTATTTCGAATATGTTCTGTTTGATGCATGGGGCAAACAAGAACATAATCAATAACCTATATCAAATTGATTTTGATATATGACGTATTCCCAATTCAACCGATGAAATTAAACTCTCAAATCATACACATACACATTAACTGTGACATTCGTCAGTTTTTCGATTCGTTTTCATATTTGTAAACCCGACCGGGTCGTTTCGATGTACTAAATATTTTAATAAAGTGATTCTCGACATTTAATATTCATTATTCGATGTCATTCAAGTATTTATAAATTCCCGAGCCTTAAGTAATCAAGCCGTACGGGTTAAACACGTAAAACCGAAAATTATTTAATTTAATTATAAAGTTTAGGGTTAAAAATGTAAACTTGAAAACTTTATTTAACTTAAAAGATATTTATATTATCATTTAAAGGTTCTTTAAACTTCAGGGACTAATAGTGTAACATTTTTAATTCAATTTATATTAAAAAAAAACCCTACCTGCCCCCCCTCCCCCACCCCGTTTTTCCGGCCACCCTCCGGCCGCCGGAAGCGGCGCCGGAGGTGACCCAAACACCACCCAAAGTTATTTTTTTAACCAAATATTTATATAAACGTGTTTCTCCGTTGACCTAAAGCATTAACCGACTAATTAATTGTGATTCCTTGCCGTAAAACACCCCGTAATTGTCGCCGGAAATCACGGATTCACCATTAATGCAAATATCGTGTATACGCTCCACCCCATAGTATAAATAGATGCCCAAGCTTCATTACAACTTGCTCATTCCTCTCAATCCCCCTCTAATACACTGAGTAATCTGTAATTGGGCATTCTTATAAATTCTTTTCCGGCAACTGGGTTTCGGTCAAATCAAAACATATTAAGGTAATTGTTATATGCTTTGTACTGTCGTAACATCAATGATTAAAAACCCTAAACTAATTTCACCAAACCTTGAACAGATTAATCGATTGTAAAATTTAGGGTTTATGTTCTTGATAAAGGAAGAAGATGAATTTTCATTGTTATATATATATAATATTTTTCAAGTATAATTTGAAAAACCCGGGTCACGCATGCCTTCCTTCCTTTTTTTTTATATAACATGTTATTATTATTATTATTTAACCAAAATTATTAGAAACTGTTATTATATTTAAACAAGGGAAACCAAGCATAAACGAATGTTCACTCTAGCTCAACTGGTTACACACTGCACATGTAAACCTCAAGACCCTGGTTCGAAACCCGGGTCAACCATGTTCCTTTTATTTAATTTTTCACCTAATTAATAAATCCTTTTTAATCTTTAAAAATCAAAATAAATTTATAAAAACCTTTTTTAAATTAAATAAAAATTATGTAAATTAACTGTAAAATATACCTCACCATTTCACACTTAAAAACCGAGTTTTTCGTTTTCGTAAACCGTAACTAAAAATCGTTTAATAAACGTAAGGTAAGCTTTAAATTCCTAGAAATCGTTTAGTCAAAGTAATAATTATAATTATAACTTATAACCATTAGTTCAAGCTTTTTGAACATATAAACTTCGTTTTCTCACCGATTAAAATACTTAAACCATATTAATAACCAAATTTCCCTTAAAACTTAAATGTTAATATTATAATTGAAGAATACAAAATAACATGAAATATTCAATAAAGGTTATCGATTGAGTCTTATTTTTATCTATTTTAGTTATTGATCACACGCTTCGGCTTTCGTGACGTGTTCGGTTGTTGCATTCTTCAACGTTTTCAAGCTTCTTTTATTACCTTATTCATAAGGTGAGTTTTTTTTCACCACCCCTTTTTAATGTTTTAATGTTTTAGGGTAGCATATGTATCCTTATAAAGATTCAAGTACTATTTCTTCTATTACAAAACTACAATTCGTATATGGACTTGTGTTACTTGTATTACTTGCACGAATATTACTTGCACGATTGGGAAGCCTCATTAAGTATGATCATAGGCCCCCCTTTGCACTCCAGTCCATTTGTATCGAGTGAAAAAGGGCCTCATTATCCAAGTACGTTGGTTGTTACCAATTGGAAAGGACCTTACTTGCGCGATTATCCAAGTACGTTGGTTGTACCAACTGGAAATGACTTATTTGCTCGTTTACCACATGTCTATGAATTGTATGGTTTTTATGTACATATTTAAACTGTGGAAACTCACCAGCTATATTTATAGCTGACCATATTTTATACATATGTTACAGGTACCGTGATTAGAGGTTGAAGTATTGAAGACACTTAGATTACTTAGGGTATTTCAATAAAAGAACTATTGTTATGGTTATGTTTTGGTTTGAACTTGTATTGTTACTTTCGAACTTGTGTTACTTGGCTTATTAAATGAATTAATGCTATTATGGTCACTTAATAGTGTCACGTGTGTTTGAGCAATCTGTATGTCACACTCGGGCGTTTCCGCTTAAGCCGGGGTGTTACATTAACCAAAAATTTAAATAAAAAAAAAAGCTAAGTTAATACAAATTAATGTGTAGCTCTCCATGAATTACTACCTTCCATATATAAAACAAACCATTTTTTACAAGTATACCCCTATCTATATATAAAAACAAATTATAAAAGAAAATTTGTGATTGGTTCAATTGACTTCTCGCAATAAGAAACACTCATGAAATGAACCAAATCATATATATATATATATATATATATATATATATATATATTACTTTATAAAACATAAAAGGCAACTTTTCAACTCCCTACACTCTCTGACGCCGTTAAATTCAATGCACATTAAGGTCTTCGGGAGCATTCTCAATGTTTTCCGGCGAATTCAATTCAACGGCGACTGTTACCCTATGGCATTAACAACCCGTTAATTTCATCAATTGAAAATCCATTGAGATGCTCGCTCGTTACGTTACCACCCCTCTGCCTGAAACATTAAATCAAATGAAGACGTGCTACCTTCAATCATGCCCACAACCGATGACTAATTATAGGTAATCTTATGTTCATTCCCACCTACCTGCCTCTATCTCAATTTGGTTTTAGGTTTTCATTATATTGCATTTGACCTTCTTAATTGGTTGATTCTTTTATGCTATTGTATCAGGCCATGCTGATAAACACAACACCATCACTGGTTAGTTATTCGGATTATTTGAAATTAGTAATTTCTGTTTATTTTTGCTCTTGAATGTAGTGGTATTTTAATTTCTGAATGTGGATTAATTTTATGTCGAGTTAAATCTCTGTTTGGTTTGCAATTGTCAAGCACTCTAATTTGAATCTAATAAATACTAATTGAGCTCCAAAGGTCCGGATTAAATTACATATATTTAAAACTGGTGTCATATGTACAATTCACCCAAATGCTTTATGTTTACTAATGTTGTTTATTTCGAAGATCTATAATCTATGTTGTTGTTGTATTATATAATGGAGATAGGAAGGATAAAATGGTAAACTACTAATACATTGTTATATTAAATGTGTTCGAAGTCTTCGAGCATGTCTACACATCGCTCAGTACAAGTCTCCGGTGGTTAAAGTTTATTAGAAATCTTAATATTTCCATTGTAAGTTGTTAGTGGAGACTGCATCATCTGAGAACAAGATTATCTGGGTAATGCGCTTCACAACAGCGCATGCTGAAACTGATCATAAAATGGAACATGCAACAAAGATTTAGACAACAGCAACACCAGCACCAGTTGCTGAAGTATCTGCACCTATCCAACAGGCCCACTTGATTCAGGGACAACAGAAGCTTTGGACCGAAATTTCGTTATCATTTAGTGAAAATTTACTATTGCTTTCATATATTTAAAATGATAGTATTGATGTTTACTTGTGTATACATGCCTAGATTAAATTACTTATATTTAAAACTGAAATAAAAATCTGAAATATAATAGGCTCGTTCAGGCTCTCTAGCATACTTGAGCTCGATAAGTGAAGCTCGAGTCGGACTCGTTCATTAAACAAGCTTACTTTTTGTTTCGAGCTCAAACTTGTTTAACCTTGTCTTCATTCGATCTTTGAGCAAGCCAATTTTTAATTATCTTACAATTAGGGGGTCAAGCGTCATTGATTGTTTTCCTGCTGGTACCATATTTGTAAACAGTTTTCTTAATATTTAATTGCTTGTTTACTTGTGAAACAAGTTACTTTTTTCTATTATTTTTGCAGATGTATATATCTGAGAACTGGCAGCAAAACACATTTTCTTTGAGACGATTCAACTACAAGGTAAAGATCAACCACACACAAGATATTTTTATCTAGGAGAAATATTAAATTGAATTATCGGTATGCAACATATTAATTGTCATGGGTAATTCTATGATTTTGGCTTAAACGGGTCAACGACCCAAAAAGGGGGAACTTCTTTAGTTAAGGCTGAAATGGTTGTGAGGATCACTCTTTCTTGAATATTAGTTAACTGTATTATTATATATCATGTCAACAATGACAAAATTATAGGTAATACATTGACTTGGTGTTTGACTTTCTTGGAATGGTATTGCAGATTAAAATCCCTGCAGAGCTTACTACACAATTTGTGCTGCACAAAATAGTGAAGTTTACATCTTTTTCAGTTCTACTTTGAGAGTAAACTTACTATATTCAACTAGAAATCATAGTAACTAATTTTCTTTTGTGACCATGAGAACCTTTCTAAGCAAGGTATCTTTTGAAGTTCTTGACTTTTTAAGCATTTTTCACCTTTTTAAACTTTTTTTGCTATCATTCAGAAAACCGTAAGTTATTAATCTTTTTTTTAGTTTTTATTCATGCTAAACCACACACAAAACCAAAAGGATGGTTTTCGTTTGGGTATGGCTATTTCAGTTTCACTCAGACACCTTGAACCCATATGAAAACCGAAAACCAAAAAATTGCATACTATGGATCGGTGTCGGTTTTTTAAAATATATTTGCGCCAATTCATTCGCTTAATTTTCATTTGGTTTTATGGTGGATTGGATGTTGGTAGCAGCTATATGGAAAATAAGGCTGGTGGAGGAACCCAAATAAGAAGATGACTTGTCATGTTTGTTTATAATTGTTGAGTTGTAAATAGTGGCAACGAGTTTTGTACATTTACCATCTTTAAGTATAGTGTAAATCTGATTTAAACATATTAATGAATATAAATCTCCTTTTCTTTCTTAATTTGTTTGAATTTATGTGATTGCATTTATCTTGGAGAATTTTATGAGGTGCACCAAATGGCAATTACATCAAAACACCTCTTGTTTCCGCATTTGAGGTAGTCACGTAGTGAGGTTATCATTTTAACAAGATTATGGGCATCTTTAAATTACCATCTATGATTGTTTCTATGATGAGATTAGTTGCACACAACTCACAAATTTTTTCTTTTTGGTTGTTTCTTAAGAAAACTAAAATTATTATTGGTTTGATGATCAAAGCAAGTGAATATATAAAGATATAAACCAATAGTAATTGCTATCTAATTTCAAGAGAATATATAAACCAATCCTAATTGCTATCTAATTTTGGTTCTACCAATTTAAGATGATCTCTAAAAATATAATGATAAGATTTAACGATAATACTTATTCAGAAAACAAGATAACGATATGATAGACTTTGCTATATAACGAGCCAAACCACTACCGACCAAATTCCCAGTGTGTTCCCGCCTGTCACACCCCAACCGACGGCGGAATACGTCGAGGTGAGACGGTGATTGTTCATAGCACATGATACTACGTGTTACAATAGTCGTTAAATTTAATTTAATATCAAGCAATACAGAGATACAATGAATTGTTTTATTGTCATCTAGGTCCAATCATGCAATCCTATATTTTGCATCAAGTAATCTTCAACAAACAAATTTCCAATATCTGAAAAACATGCGAGAGTGTCAACTAAAAATAGTTGGTGAGAACATAGGTTTTAATAAAATAAGTTTTAAGTTGAAAGCAATCCATATGTGTTAAGTTAATTTGTATACTTTGTGATTACAACCAAACCTCTGACATGTTTAGCGAGTCGTCTAATCCACGATTAGACTATTATGTTTAATGTTTAACGATCGTCGGATTCTGAACACACAAGCCGCTACCTAAGGCCTGCGTGGGCGGGTCGGGCCAATAGATCTATCATCATACTACCACGGGCTTTAACAAGTTAATGGTTGTACATGCGATTAAGTATACACTTGTAATGATTACACATAACGAATATAATGAAATAAATCTTGAATCAAATAGCATGTATAAAACATAAAGTAAATAAGTTGCATGTTTCCACCCCGAAGTATAAAACGTTTAAAAGCATGAAAAGGGGCTATGAACTCACCTTCGTTGATGAATTGAGACTTGTAACGCTTTTGTTTAGAGCCCTAATGATCAAGAAAGTTGTTAGAATGTGACCCTATTTCGGTGGAATAGAATCTCCGACCTCAGGTTCCCAGGAAAAGGTAAGTGGGTCCATTCACGCCCGGACACGCCACTTGGTTTTTCTTTATGCCGTAGCCTTGGTGACAGAACTCTTGGTTGAATATCTATAGACTTGGTGTTTGTTTGGAAGTACAATTGGATTTTAGGGTTTCAAGTGATACTTTATGGTTTAGGGTTTTAGATTATCTTTTCCAGAAAAGAATAGGTTGTTTACTATTCAATACACGAATTTTTTAAAAATAGTAAACCTTTGAGTTAGATTACGAAAATTTTATATCTTGTAACCGAATGAGTTTTTTAACATATATATTTTTTATAAGATTTAATTGTTTATAAAAAAATATATAAAATTCATAGACTACCGAGGGGTCTGATTCTGAGTCAGTTTAGTAGAAAAATCACTAAAAATTGATACTTTAACAAATTGAGGAGATTCCAGTTCTATAATTTTTATAATTAGAAGGTCTACAATATATCCAAAAATTGGGTCATAATTCGTAAACATGAGTGAGTTATGACATTCGTTTTGAGGCTAAAGTTATGTGTTAGGATTTTCAGCAAGACCCTTTTTTAAAGAAAAATAATAAAAACATTTTTAAAGTTTATAAAATTTTACACCAAAAATTACAGAGATACTAGACACGTAAAGAACCAATTTAGGCTTTTGAAATTCGTGATTTGGATATATTATGACCGAGATCTAAGCGTTGAAATAAAAGGTTTTTCTGCAGAATGAAAGAACGAAACATTAAACGGAAAATAGAACTTACTAGGAAGGAAACGAATTGTGAATCGTTGAGAGGATGATAATCACGAATTTTCAACCTTGGGGCTTTGGAATATGCAGTTTTGGAATGAATTTTAGGGGTGCTAGGGAGTTCTATTTATAGGGGTGTTTAGAGAAGAGATTATGATGAATTAGAGATAGAATTTGACTAGGACTTGAATTCAAATTTGGATAAGGCTAATCTTGGAGATCAAGAATAGAATATTCTAGAAGGTTATTCTTAATTTGAATTTAAGGATATAAATAAAATTACTTTAGGATAAAATTGACAATGACAAATATTAAATCTAGGCATTCCCGGTTAAACGTGTCACGTTAACGATTAACCATGTATAACTAAATGTACATAGAAATATGTAATTGTGCATATGAAAATAATGTTAATAACTAGAAATAAATAATATATGATTCCATAAGAATATAGATGGTGAACTAATACACGGACCTTATTAAATACGAGTATAAAAGACTAGTGATTTCATGCATGAAAATGCATAGGTGTTACACCGCCGCAACGCGCGGGCTTTTCTACTAGTATATATATATATATAGTTAGTTTTATTTAAGAACTCAGAAAAAGTTAAGAACTTTTAGAAACTTTCAAAAATCAAATATTTTTTAATTTTTTTTATATAATAACATTATTAAAGAGTAGTTTTATCATATTTGATATATAAATTTTTGATTTACATATATAAATCACAAGTTTACATATATGTAAAATTTATGTAACAACAAACTTCCATATGTGTAAAAGAAAATTAAATATGTGTTAAAACTAATTTGTATAATTGTAGTCATATATATAAATATAAAAAGTGATAAAACTACACTCAAATAATATTAGCATAAATTTTTTTATTAAAAACGTTAATTATTATGAGTTCCTTAGAGTTCTTAAAAAAAATTTAAGAGTTCTGTAATGATACTCATCCTATATATATGAGAGGGATATTTTGAGAACCATGTTGAGTTTTAAAAACTTAAGAACTCCATTCATAATTACATATTTAATTAAATAGATTAGATTATGGAGATTAAATCTGATTAAAAAATTAAAGCATGAGAGATAATAAAGATGTGTAAATGATCACATTAACTTTTACGTTCGTTACACCTATGTAAAAAGTTGACTCGGTGCGTAAAAAATTATGTAGTTTTTTTTACGTATATGCAACCTACATATATTACGCATGTGTAAAAAAATCCAAAATTTTTTTTGTTACGTTGAGTTCTTTCGATGTCTTAAAACTCAAAGTGATTCTCATTCAGTGGCGAAGCTTGAACTAAGACAACTGGGGGGGGGACACAAAATGTATACAAAAATTCATAAACGATGGGGGCGGACTCAAATTTTCGGCCGAAAACGCCTAAATTTACACTACGCATAAAAAAATTCGGACGAAAACGGGTAAACTTACATTACTACGCGAAAAAAACCGGGGTGGGGGTGGGGGGGGGGGGCACCCCCCGCCCTAAGTAAGCTTCGCCAGTGCTCTCATTTGAAATATATATATATATATATATATATATATATATATATATATATATATATATATATATATATATATATATATATATATATATAAAACATATACATATGAGCCTCTTGATTTGGGTCTTGCACGATGGCCTACCTTGCACATGCTCTGGCCCGACCCTGGTAGTTGTTGGTGTGCCCAGCTTGCTAGTTGCTTGTTAGGCAGCTGGGTTAGCCTTTTGTGGTAATAAAATTCCTCTTTTAAGAAAATTTTTTTATTGAAGAGCAAACGTCTTGGTATATTCTGTTACTAGGATATAGCCCGTGTAATATACGGGTGATTAAAAAATACAAAAAAGTTAAATTTAATAATATATGTAATAACATACCTTATGGATTCATAAGATCTAAATAGTGATGAATAAAATTTTATGATTCATAAATATCTAAAAAGCTCATTTAATACAACATATAAAGTTACATTTGTAACTTTTTAGTAATTTTATGAATTATAATAGTATTAATTGACATTCTAGTTAGTTACTCTAGTTGAATAGTATGTGAAAGAATGGTCTTGTTTTATTAGTATATGTAGATTTCTCACATATTGAAAGTTCCGATCATAGTCATAAATTTACATTTTTCATTTTAGTAATGTTAATATAAAAAAAACAATATTAGTTCACAAGAAGATAGTCTATTGGCTACCAACACCTCATGTTTATTTTTATTAAACTGGTGTGGGTTCGAATTTTATAAAATATATAGCATGATATAAATTTTATCAATAGATTTTAGAAGTCATGTATTTGTATACATAGGTATAGGAACCAATGCAATAATTCCTTATCCTGCATTATATACGCGACTATTTACATCGTTGATTTCAGTAACGTTAATTTTTAAAAAATCAATATTAATTTTGAAAAACCAATATTAATTCACACGAAGATAGTCTCTTGGCTACCAACACTTCATGTTTATTTTCATTAAATTGGTGTGGGTTCGAATTTTATAAAATATAAATTTTATCAATAGATTTTAGAAGGCATGTATTTGTATACATAGGTAAAGGATCTGATGCAATAATTCCTTATCCTGCATTATATACGCGACTATTTACATCGTTGATTTCAATAATATTAATTTAAAAAAAACCAATATTAATTTTGAAAAACCAATATAAATTCATACGAAAATAGTCTCTTGGCTACCAACACCACAGGTTTATTTTCATTAAATTGGTGTGGTTTCAAATTTTATAAAATAGATAACATGGTATAAATTTTATCAATAGATTTTAGAAGGCATGTATTTGTATACATAGGTAAAGGATCCAATGCAATAATTCCTTATCCTGCATTATATACGTGACTATTTACATCATTGATTTCAGAAATCCTAAATTACAAAACACACATCTGCCCAGCAATTTCCCTCAAACCATCTCCATCGCCATCATTCCAACTATTGCCGACATCAACACTCCTCCATCACCATCACCGGCGTTGACAATGAGCCTCTGACAACTCGCCAGAAGAACGCAGAACACCGCTCTCCTTGTTTTCACAGGTTTGTTTTAGAAATTGAATAATTACACTTTGAAATTGATCCAATTAATCACCAATTCATTCAAACAAACACATATAGATCTTCAATCGAATCAATTTCCGACTTGAGCATAATGGGTTTTTAACCTTGAAAGTATCATGTTTTAAACTTGAACGTTTTAGGTTTTAACCTTGAAAGATTTCAAGTTTAACCTTGAACGCGTTGGGTTTTAACCTTGAACGCTTTAAGGTTTGAAATTTGACTTGAATGTTTATGCTTTTTAACATATTTGCGTACCTAATGTATGCTAAGCAATTTTTGTAAATTAACTCACCCGTATCTATATCTATATTACACATAAAACATTTTAGATGGACATAGTAGTCATTTTACACTTTTAAGACACTGTTAAACTTAAATAGATGAGACGCTGCTAAAATTAAATACCTAACCTCCGACGTCTCTGCTTATCATCTCTGGCACCTTTTAATTAGGAATAACTGTCTGGCGAATTCAATGCTCTCTGACGAATACGTACACACACATGTAAAAGAATAATAAAAAAAAAATCTTTTTTACATAATCTTTTTGAGTTTTACGTATAAAGTACATGTAAAAGCCGTTTTCATTAAAAAAAAGTTTTTTTTTAAATCAGTTAAAAAAGGTAAAAAATGATTTTTTTTATTTGAATGTTTTTTGCATATATTTATAAGCAAAAACTCCAAAATGTTTATGCTAAAGCTATTTTTTTACATGCGAAATCGAGTTTTATATTATTCACCCATACACACACACACATATATATATATATATGCATATATATAGAATATATATATATATATATATAGAAAAGGGTTAAACAAAAATAAAAAGTTTCCTAAGAATAATAAGAAGAGCATAAAATTTGAAGTTAAAAAACCACGTAGCCTGAATCCCAGATCCTAAGAAACTATTTGGTATTTTGAAAACTACTAATCTCAACTACTAGGTACTTTTTATAGAAAATTATCTCTTTTTATTTTAACTCACCCCCTTATATATATACATACATAATTTTTACATATCTTTTTTTTGAGTTTTACATATAAAGCACACGTAAAAGCCATTTTTATTAAAAAAAAGTTTTTTTTTTTAAAATAGTTAAAAAAGGAAAAAAATAATATTTTTTACAAAATTAATTTTATTATTTTTGTATTTGAATGTCTTTTGCATGTATCTACAAATAAAAACTCCAAAAAGATTTATGCTAAAACTATTTTTTTACATGCAGAAGGCATTGTTCACTAGTTCCCTATTTATTTGAAGTTTCACATTGAACCCTCCCATATATATATATATATATATATATATATATATATATAGAGAGAGAGAGAGAGAGAGAGGGGTGGGTTCTAGTAAAAACTCATCTTAAAGAGAAAACTTAAAAACTCCTAAAAACTTCTAAAAAACTATTTTTAACTTTTTTTTTAATTTTTTTAAGTTTCTTTTTTTTTTCAATTATTCTTATATGTTGTTATTGGTTCCAAAAAAAAAAAAAACTTGTCGGTAACCTCGTCGGTATAGTGCGTATATGTAATAGTGTGCATTGCATATATGCAAAAGTGTGTGTATTGCATAGAATACAATACTATTGCACATATTTGATACACACAATTGTATATATGCAATATAAGACTAATACACACATCGAATACACATTAGTACATATGTGTAATACAAAATTAACGCACATGTGCACCACATTGACTTTTATTTTATTATTATTATTTTTCCATATAATACAAAACTACTACACATATACAATACACAAATATTGAATATATGTAATAAAACACTATTAAACTCAAAAATACATAGTAATACGCATGTGTAATACAACGGTATCGCACAGTAATACGTATGTGCATTACAGCGGTTTTTTTTTTTAATTTTTTTATATTTTTCAAGTGAAATATAAGAAAATATAAGAATAATGGCTAAAACAGAATTTTGAAAATATTTTTTATTTTTAATTAAAAATAATTGTTTAGGAGTTTTTAAGTTTTATCTCTAAAGGTGAGTTTTCTCTTGATTCTCTCCCTATATATATATATATATACACATGCACATACACACACACACACTAGGTTTTATCCCCCATACTACGGGGGTGGTTTTCATTTTTCATTTCTAATATTTGTATATTTTTTATTGTAAGTGAGTTAATAATATACTTAGGGTTTGATGATTAAAGGGGTACAAATAAATAAGATGTTATAACTCGTTTAAAAGTTATCTGGGGTTTGGTGAGACCCATGACCCGCTTATTTTTTTACTATAAAATTATTTTTTAATTATAAATAATATATTTTTTAAGAAAATCGTATATTAATTTTAGTATATTCCTATTTTATAGCATTTTAATATCAAATATTTGGTAAAATTAATTTTTAATATAATGAGATGTTATACACCCGTTTAAGGGTTATCTGGGTTTGGTGAGACCCATACCCATGAATTAGGGTCAAATGTATGAGAAGTCTGCATTTACAAATAAAACAATCTGATAGCTTAAGAAAATATAGGAATCAATCAAAAATCTTCTAAATGTTTCGTTTATATATATTTAAGATATATATAGGCGAGTTAAAGTAAAAAAGAGATACTTTTTTAGGAATATTAAGAATAGATCTAGGTCATTTGATCTTAAATCTAGTGGATAAGATTAATAGTTTTCAAAATAACAAATAGTTTCCTATAAACTTGGATTTAAGTTATATAGTTTTCTAGATAGATTCACATAGTTTCTTAACTTCAAATTTTATACTCTTCTTATCATTCTTAGGAATCTTTTTATTTTTATTTTAATCCGAAAGCATGTTGATTTCGATGTTCATACCAGAAATAATTTGTTTTTTTAATAGAGGTATCCTTTACAAACTTCCCAACCAACTTCTTCCATCTTGTTGACTTTAAGTTTCTTCTCTAGTGGTGACTCCAAATTAACTTGGATGAACATCAGGATCTTATGATACAGTTATACTTTTGAAAATATGAAGAAAAAAATGATTTAAATATGGTTTCCAAAAAATATGTTTTACATATATGTCTCAGCAACTAGAATTCTTAATTGCAAATGTAAGAAAAAATATGTTGTTCGATGAGCTTAAAAAAGGATCCGTTAGCATACGTTTTAGAATAATATATGTTTCCTATTAAAAACTATTTATTTAGATGATCATGTTGTTCTATGAGCTTAAAAAAGGACATGTTAACATAAATTTTAGAAGTTCATGTGTAACCGTTTTATTTAGATGATTAAAATGAGTTTTTTTTAAACTATGTGATTGTTGATGGACAAACCCTCGATCTCCATAACACTTATAGTGAATAACGAATGCTTAGTTTTCATAAATATATGTACAACGAGTCCCTAACGTATGTTTATTTTTTACAACCACATGTTAGAGTGCGTATACAACGCATGTTTACTTTTTTTTTCTCTGTTTTTTTAACTGGATGAGTCTTTTGGATCAAAGGGGTTAATGAAGATGAGATAGAAAGAACGGGAAAAATCTTAGCTGAGGTGGAAAACACTTCGGAAGTGGCAAGGAGGAAGTGGTGGGGTTGTTTTGCAAGAACCAAATATTGCATCTAATGATACGTGTGTTACAAAAGCACATATGAAACAAGATCTATACATGTAACTGTAAAAAATGTAGCATATGTTAATTAAACAAGAAAGACTTTTGTAATGCTTAGTGTACTTTTTATAATATATATAAGATTATGTTAAAGTAGAAAGTGAGACAAAAATGACTAAACATATAATGATACGTGATTATATAACATGGTGTGTCATGCGATAACGATAACTATGTGATATCTAATGTTAAGTGGCAACTATAAGGGATGCTAGAACTTTCCAAGTTCTATCGATCGAGCAAACCCTAGATCGGCTGTTGTGGTGACTTCCACCGATTCCTAAAATGAATCATGATTGTTACTTTCTAGTTCATTAGGCATCAACTAGCAAAACCTGGAGGCCCCATGCTAATCTATCTGATGAAAATTGATCTTATAATTAAAAATTTTGCCAAAAGCGAAATTGGTTCTTAGATTGACATACGAAAATGATTGTGGTCAAATGAGTTAATTTCCTCCTATGGAATCATACCAAATTACCAAATATCATTCAACCAGAACCCGAGCCTAAGCTTGATGCACCTCTCCTTGTTTCTCTCTCTAGCACTACCCGGCCCATTACTCATTGGGTAATTACCCGTCAGCTATCCGGTATACCCGTTTGTTTGTTAAAAAAAAATTCTCGTTAGGATTTTCAAGTATACTTTTTTATCATTAAATCGTCTAATGTATTTTTTACTTATATATGAACTATTACAAATTTAAATATGACACATTATATAAACATAAACATTATCATAAATAAATAATATAATTATAATTTTAATATAACTTTATGTATAAACTTTATGGCATAATAAATATAAATAATATTTTTAAATGCATATGTTATATGAAAATATTTTTTTTTCTTGCAATGAATCTATAAAAATGATGTGCTATTAGACAAAGGTTACGGAAAAATAAAATTAATAGTTGAAAATTTAAGGTTTATAATTCGGATACATAGTTTGGATAAACGGTATGTGTTTTTGAGTAATCGGGCCGGGTATCTTCAAATCCCATACCCGACCCATACCTGTGAAAAATTTGCAAAAGTAATCCCATACCCAGCCCAATACCCGTCGAAATTCGAGTATACCCGTACCGTATGCTTTTCGGGTATAGTCATCGGGCTTATTATTTTGTCATCCCTATCTAGCACATACTCTTCTTGAGGGTGTGAAGGTAATGGCAAAATTATGGTAGTTGGGAATTGAATACTAGTTCCTTATCGCAAAATGGGTTAATTACCATTACACTTTCTATTTTCCACAATGTCAAGCATATTAGACTCCACGCTATGGGGCGTGAAGAAGGGGACGCGGAACACCGCTGATGGGCGTGGTAGGTGGGGCGCGAAAGGGGGACACTTTTGGAACGACCGGCGCTGAAGAGGGGTAAAGGTGGGCCCTTTCTCTCTCTCTCCATCTTTCTCACACGCATACGCATATGTGTGTGTGTGTATAGGGTTAGATTAGAATAAAAACCCACTTGAGTTGTGAAAACTCTAAAACTCATTCCCAACAACATGTTTTTAATTAAAAATTAATCTTGTGGTCCACAATTAAAGTTAATAAAAAAAATGTAAAAGTTAATTTACACTTTCTCTCTCCTAAAAATATATATAAAAATTAGTAAAAAAATAGCAAAACATTTTTTATGTTTTGTATTAAATGTAACAACATATATTACATGTAACAAAAAAAACGATGTTACATAGGGTTTTCATAACTCAAGTGAGTTTTCATTCTATACTTTTACCTATATATATATGTGTGTGTGTGTGTGTGTGTGTGTGTGTGTGGTAAGAATCTTAAGAGAACCCTTTACAAATTGAGAATTTTGAGAACCATTTTGGACCACCATAAAAACCTCTAAAAAAATATTTCAAAAATTATAAAACAAAAATTTTTTAAAAGTAAAAAAAAACAAAATTCTTATATTTCATTCGAGTTTCATAAAAAAACAAAAAAATAAAATTAATTCGTATTATACCTATGCACATGTGTATAATTTCATTTAATCTCTATACGTAATGTACACATATATGTATTATCATATACTTTAAATTATACATATATGTATAAATAAACATGTGTGTACATATTATGCATATATGTATAATTTAGCTATAAACCGAGATTTTTTTTAGAAACCCAGATGATAAATAAGAATTTTGTTTTTTTTTTTACTTTTTTTTTTGTTGTTTTTTTTTGTTTTATGTTTTTTTTATTTTTGGGTTTTATGTGATTCAAAATGTTTCTCATGGTTTTCAATTCCCAAAAAGTTCCCACTATTGGAGAAGGGTTTCGAAATTCCGTTTTCTACATGACGATGATGTGACACTGTGGAGGGGCTTCGATGCCCCCACCATAAAGAACAACCTTACAACTAAATAAACTATATTTAGTTATTAAGAAATCAGGATGTTAAAAAGTTTAACAAATAGATGAAAATTATTATAAAGAAAGAAAGAAAGAGAAGAAAAAAAAAATTAATTTATCAACTTATTTTAGCCATCAAGCATTGATTGAAAATTCAATACTTGGATAGTAAGATTGTTAGGGTATGAAATAAAAGGTCGATAATTAAGGTATGAAATAAAAGGTAAAGCATAGAATGTAAAATTTTAGTTGTTAAAAAAATACTTTTTACAATATTTACCTTATTTGATATTTGCGATGGGTTACCATAGAATATAACAAAACATAACTCATGATAGTAAAATGTTCATTTATGATAGTTGATTTTTTTAACGGTCATTTGAATCACTGAAGACTATTTAACTGTTCGATCATCATCATTCCACTCATATAAGGAAACACATTACTGATATGAAAATCCTATGGCCTAACTTGGAACCTCTAATTTTTTTTTCATAAGTGAGACTTAAACCTAAGACCTCCTCCTTTTTAATTTCAAGTCGTTAGATGTCTCACCTCAACCACTTGAGCTAGTGATCATTGGCATTATGATCGTTGATACTCGGCAAATTAAAAGTTTATCTTGTTCATTGTATTTTATCTATCATTTAGTTTGATTTTTATCTAATATATGACTTGCGTTCGCTAACTCAAAAAAAAAAGAAAAAGAAAAATAAATAAATATGGAACCGTGTTTAGTTTATTTATTTTTTTAATATTATGATATAATTGTTATTGTAAACAAAGTTGTATTTGAAATAAATATTTTTGGTATCATAAACTATATGTCTAGTACGGGTATTGTATCGAATCGAACCGATACAAACCGGACAACGTTGATACCGGAATTAGTATATGTTTTATGGTTTTCGGTCGATGTAAGACACATATTAATATGTTCTAGGCATATCACAATTTTATTTTTTGGTTACATGTAACTTTTAAGTAATTAAACCATTGTAAATAAATTTGTTTATTTTGTAATACACATTTTTTTACCAAACTGATACTGCTAGAACAATGATGCTAGTACAGGTATTCATATTTATGATTTTTGGTTTCGAAACTAGCTAGTTGTTTTCGGTATTTTTATCACTATCGGTACCATACCGTAAACAAACCTAACTTTGTAACTCGCAACTTTATGTTTTCTATTATGTCTGATAATATTTTAAACAATATTTTATGTTTTATGCGTATGCTGGATTCCCGCTGCATCACGTAAGGAATTCCACTAGTTCTTCCTTTAAATATATCATAGATGAGATGTCAATATCTTCGCCCCTCTATATATACCCTTCACCTCTAATTGAACTTCAAGCGACTTGATTGGCATATAATCCATATCTCTTGATACAGAATATGTCTCGAGGAAAAGATGATGTCATCCGACCCATTGCGAATTTTCCTCCCGAGATCTGGGGAGATCAATTTCTCGTCTTCAACCAGGTATATATGCCAATTATAGAAAATATATATATGATGTGTGTCGACGTCATTACAAAGATAATTAACGAATTATTTAACGTCCTCTTTGGAAGATATTTCATATAATTTTTGTGTTAATGTTTATGCTCATTGGACTAATATTGATCTTGGTATGTGATGTGTGTGTGTGTGTGTGTGTATATATATATATATATAAGCAACAAGAACAAGATGA
Source organism: Bidens hawaiensis (assembly GCF_021521415.1). NCBI lineage: Eukaryota > Viridiplantae > Streptophyta > Magnoliopsida > Asterales > Asteraceae > Bidens > Bidens hawaiensis. Next base: position 552,806 of record NW_027492511.1, read on the forward strand.
AGTTGAACAGATGATCAAATATTTGAAAGAAGAAGTGAGTAAAGAACTACTGACAATGCTGGATATTCCGATTCAACATGCAAAACTGTTAAAACTAATCGACTCAATCCAACGCCTTGGCGTTGCATATTATTTTGAAGACGAGATTAACCAAGCATTACAGCACATTTTTTATGCATATGGTGATAACTGGAAAGGCACTAATGCTTCCCTTTGGTTTCGTCTTCTGCGACAACAAGGATTTTCTGTTTCAAGTGGTTAGTGGCATAATTAAGTCCATTTTGAATATAACAATGCAATTTTAAAAACCTGATGTTGTATTATATATGAATTGAACAGCTGTTTTCAACCAATACAAGGACAAAGATGGAGCTTTTAAAGAGAGTTTCAAAAATGATGTTCACTTGTTACTTGAGTTATATGAGGCAACCTATATGAGGGTGCCTGGGGAACTCATACCATTCTACGAACAACAAGCTTCTCGTTATGAATCTTTGCTAAAACTTGCTAAGTTAGCGTTCAACCTACTTCAGTCACTGCACAAGAAAGAGCTAAGCCAAGTCTGCATGTATAAAAATATAACTACTATTTTTTGTCTCATCTTTCAATACATCAAAGTTAACCAAGCATCTGAATTTACAGTAGATATTAGTAGGTGGTTTAGGAACAAGACATCTACTTCTAGGTGTTTTTTTTATTGAAATTTCCTGTACTACTTCTAGGGTGTTAGCTACGTACCCCTGTAAGCGAATGGTATGTTCGCTTGTGATAAAAGAGAACTCCATAATGTTTGGTGAAAACTCTATTGGGTTCGTTCGTTTATTAACCTAGCGAACTTCGCATGATCATTAGCTTATGGGGTAGCGAACAGCAGAGAAGGAAGCGGTTTCAATAAAAATCTAGAAGTACCGGTCTTGTTTCTAAATAACCTACTTCTAGCAAATTCCTCAAGAATCATAACGAGTGCATGAATTTATTGCAGGTGGTGGAAAGATTACAATGTCGGTAACAATCTACCTTACGCCAGAAACAGACCGGTTGAGTGCTACTTTTGGGCATTACTAGTGTTCTTTGAGCCACACTATTCTGTATCTAGAGTCTTCTTAGCAAGATTTATGTTGCTTCAAACACTTGTTGATGACACTTATGATGCTTACGGGACATATGAAGAACTTGAGAAATTTACTGAAGCAATTGAAAGGTATGCTATTAAGGAATGTGAAGTTTGTTAACCGGAACCAAATAAATTTTCAATTTATACATCAACTAAGTGACAAGTAATTTATAGGTGGTCAGTGGCACCATCGGATGAGCTTCCTGAAAACATGAAACTTTTATATCGAATCCTCATGAATCTTTTTGAAGAAATGGAGAAAATCTTGTCGAAGGAAGGAAAAGCATTTCATCTTAACTATATAAAAGAGGCGGTAAGTTTCAGCTCATTCTAGCATATTTGTTTTGTATTAGCAGGTGGTTTGAAGAATGAATTAATGTTTCTTTTTCCGAAAGTGTTTGCACAAATAGACAACAAAGTCATCTTGTTCGTTGGTGATTAAGGAAGCAAATTAACTCAAAGTTCCGTGAGTAGACAATCTTGCTCTGGATGGAAACTCTAAGAAGGCATATATACACAGTTTGTGCGAACTCAAAAGTTCTTTATTAGCTTATTAGCATTCTCATTCCACCCCTATCTCTAAACCAAAAATTATACTAAAACTTACTTTATTTTCTCTCTTCATTTCAATTAAATCATACTTTTTATACCTTTTATCATTACCTTTTCTCTCTCCTTCACTCACAACCACTTTCAAATTATATTAAAAAATTATATGGGATGAACAGTAACTTTTCAAATATAAAGAAAAATCACTATTTTTTCTAAAATATAAAAATTATTCACTCACAACACCCTGAATCACTCTCTAAATTATAAAAACACCCCTCACATAATAATATAAGGGGTTGGATGAGAATGCTCTAACAGCCATTCCCCAAAGACCCAAACCACTTACAAATCCAAAATAACTCCACTCTGTCTGTAGTCATATTTATTTTTAAGATAGTGTTTGTTATGAAGTAATGAAAGGTGGAATGTAATAGGTCATTCCTTCATTCCAAAGGAATGAAAAAACGCATGTTTGGTTACCATGTATGAATGGAATGGATTGTTTCACATTGAATGAAACTCCTTCCATTTTTAGGATTTTCATTCCTTTGGGTATAGGTGTTTTTTTTTTAAGTCAAAAGAGTCAACAATCATTATGACTATTATAAAGTTATAATTATATTATAATTATTATTATTATTTTTCAATTATAGTTATCATCATTGTTGTTGTTGTTGTTTTGTATATTATAATATAACTATTATTATATTAGAACTATTACTACATTATAAATATATTTTTTTTTTGTTAACATTCACAACGCATTTACGGTTTAACGATCTCGTTGTAGCACGAGGGTCCTAAACATAGTTGTTATGAATATTCATTTATTAAATAATATTATTTATTTTTATTTTTATTTATTTTTTTATTATTATTACTAATAAAAATATTAATAATAATAAAGTGATTAATCATTCCATTTTTATATGGTAAACAAACATGACAATGGAATATGATCCATTTCATTCATTTGTCCATTGTATTTCCACGTCCATTCCATTCCCTCATCTATTCCATTACTCCATACCAAACATACCCTAAAAGTCGGCAGATCTTAGTTCCTTGTGTTGATCAGTTCTTCACGTTGGTAATGGAAAACATGACTATTATGATAACCTATAACTAAAACATACATGTTACAGCAGAGAGAGTAGCCACTTCTGATGAGAATGCTCTAGACGATATGATCGGTCAAGCTTGGCTGAGTTTCCCTTTAGGATGTATATTAGTGATGGGGATTATGGTTCTTGAGAAACCGAAAATACGGAGAGAAAAGGGGTCACGAAATTCTTATGTGAGGTTTAGGTTTTTTTTTTGTTTATGATGTTAATAAGTTTCTCCATATATTTATATACACCCAAAGGGAAACCCTTGATTAACAAGAAAGTGTAATATGGTTCATCAACAATTACCTAGCTAATATAGTAATAAGGTATAATTGAATTATCTTGATCTATTATTATACAAATAATAATGATGGTCATATATAAATATACATATCCATATATTTATTCTTACATTCTCCCACTTGGCCGAATAATCATTTATTATAAGCATTAGATTAGTCTGCAGATATTAACACTCATTTTAGCTTTAACTCAAACTAGAGCAGAGAAATACAGTCATTGAATTGAACATCAGCTCAAGACCTCCATTAATCATACTGCAGTCCTTGTTTAAAACCTAAGTAGTTATGATCAAAACTTTACAAGTAAGCCATTCAGAATGTTTGATCTATATATTAATTTGTCTATATATCATTATGCATGCAGAACATATTAAAAGACAAACTATATCAAAACTGATGAGGAAAATTAATAATTAGTCAATAATAATTAGTCATTCATATAACGATATATAATTATACATGGTCATTAATAATCTCGTTTTTGTTATAAGCACTTTCATAAGACTTATGGGTAATAGACCTTTAGTTATAGGATCCTTAAGTATATCATGAATGTATTCGATATTAGAATTTAGTTTCCTCAATTTGTTCATAACGAATAATTTATTTCATATCGAAATTTAATGCAGCACCTCTCGAACTGTTACTGTTTGAGAAAACGTGGTAGCTGACTTTATCACAATAAGTCTTCAATATATAATTTATATGGAGTTAATAAACTTATGAGTCCAATGATAACTTTTTAACAACATTTATTGGCAATTGCGTTGTGATTTAATCAACATATTATGTCATTATAAGTTGTTATCAGTTCATTATGACTCCTCCATGAGATAGATTCATCTGCTGACACAAAGATATATCCCGAAAATTACATTATGTTATCTTTGAATATAACAAAATTTAGAGTAATCAATCGGTTTGAGTTCTCACTTCTTTATTTTAAATTATAGTCTCCAGTTTCCTTTTAAAGATATTTTAATACTCTTTTAAATGCTTCACATTAATCTAGACTTATCTAGTGTGTTGCAATTTGAGTAATATCCGAACGAGTATAGACATGAACTACATAACGCTTCTAATTAATGAAACACAAGGAAATAATCTCAGTGATCCTATTATCCTCTAAAGGAGAGCATTATTGTGTGTTACATGTATAAGGACCCTTTTAAGTTAATACTTATTGAACAAAACTAATGTCTCTTCAGGTCTATCTCAGTATGTGATGATATATATCACGTAAGGGATATCTCTTGAGATCTATCATATCAAAGTATGTATAAACAATACTTAGACTTATGCAACTTATACTTGTCAAAAGAATGTCATCTATATAAGGACAAGTTTGTTTTTAGTTGCTCCCACTCATCTTGAGGTAGGTACATTGATCCACTTAGTTATTAACGAAAATTATTGTATAAAGGTTTCATCACATTTTGATGTTTGCATTAACCCATACATGGATTATACTGACTTACAGACTAAGTGTTCTTTGACCTTCAGTTGAGAACTTCAAGTTGCTTTATGAACATGTAAATATGCAAGTCAGTTGTTAAGAAAGTTGTTTTAATATTCATCTAACTTTTAACTATTATAAGCTACTTGAATAGTGATGATCCTCATAGAAATCTTTTGTAATATAGGTAGGAAGATTCTTTGATAATTTGTTCCATTTGAATATAACCTTTTAACAATCAATCGTAGTTCTTGGTGTCTTTAACTTTTCGTATTGGGATTTAGTTTAGTTATGAACACTCTTAGGTTATTCAACCAAATCTCAAATATTATTCGGACTTATGAAGTTTAGTTTAATTTGCTAATAATAGCTTTATTCCATTCAGAAGATTGATTGATATTAATGGTTTAATCAGAAGAGGTATGATCAATAAACTTTCCAACATCCAATTCACCTTTAGTTAGGGAGGTTACATAATCATCAATGTCAGTAGGTTTTAAAGCCTAGATGGCCTCTTGAGTTGATTATTGGGTAATTTTAAAAGTCTCGGTTTTATGATTAGCTCTTGGTTAGGTTGCTATCATTTTCAGGATTCTAAGTGTGTAAGAGTTGGTGCAATATGGTGTACAAGAGGTGTAATAGGAGTTAAATTCGGAGTAAAATTTAGTGACTCTCTTCCCCTCACCTCTTGTACCTCTGACAAGTCATTATAAGGGCTTTTACTGCTTCCACTGACCTTAGAAACCTTTATAAAATTGCCATGCTTAGGGTCAATATTTAAAGACCAACAGATTCTAATAGAGAAACAAGTTAATAATATAAATGGTTGCAGTTTCTCTTGGTGAGGGTTAGTTTAGTAAGAAATCTGAATATGCCCATATTTAAGCAATAATGAAACTTTTGTAAGTATAGTATCAATTCTAAAGAGATAAGT